>NW_027192650.1:1508778-1810533 GCF_949987515.2 Delphinus delphis
AATAGCGAGAACCAATGAGAGGCTAGCTGGAGGTGTCTGGACGGGCAAATTTAACTCTCATTTCCCACCAGTAAGAAGAATTAACCAAAGGCTCAGCGTGCCGTGCCAGAACCAGATTAGGTCTGAAGCCATCCTGCGGTGTTGCGGCCAGCTCAAAACAAAGCGTGTTGAAGAAAGCAGCTCAGGGGCACTGTAATTCACAAACCTGCAGAGTTATAAATGACAGCTATCGTCCAAAAATAGACTGAAGTAAGGCTGCCAAGAGGACTTGAAAGCGGGGCAGAATTGCAGGAAACCGATTTCAGGAGGTAGACTGGAATTGCATTGAAAGCATAGGAAAAGAGGCAGAACGTCCACAATGATGCACTTGGCCAAAAAGTGCTTATGCGTTTTTTCCTGAATATATTCAGGAAAAAACGCATAAGCACTTTTTGGCCATCGAAGCAAACTTGCAAAGGAAATCTGCACTACAATGAAGTCTCACTTCCCCCCGGTCAAAAGGGCCATCTGAAAAAAGTGTAAAATCCAGAAAGGCAGGACAGGCCATGGAGAACTGGGAGCCTTGTTATGCTGATGGGCGGGATGTAAATTGCCAACAGACACTTGGGAGAAGTGTATGGTGTTTCCTGAAACATCTAAAAAACAAAGCAACAGAGCCTAGGGCACTTCCACTTATGGTCCTATAGCTTAGGGAAATTAAAATCAAAAAGACACAGCCACCCCAAAGTTTGGAACGGCTCTGTTTACAAGAACCTCGTTTACAGTACAAGTTCAACATTGCAGAAACTGAAAAATGGATAAAGAATTTGTGGTATTCACTTACAAAGCAATATCACTCAGCAATGAAATCTATGTCATCAGGCCCTTAGCAGCACAATGAGTGGATTCAGGTATGATGATTCTAACTGAAATAAGTCACACAGAAAAAGAAACATCATAAGATATCAGTAATACACGGAATGTAAACTTGGCTACACAGGAACTGAATTACAGAACAGAACAGGGTCTCAAATTTAGAAAACCAACTTATGCTTGCTTAGGGGGAAAGGTGAGTTGGGGTGCTGCATAAAACCAGAGATTGAAATGAGCACAGATAAAGTTCCTTAAGCCAAATATGGAATAGACAAGAGCTACTCCTTGCTCAACGAAATGGACTCAACACCGCATATTAAACGCCTAAGAATGTACCTGACTAGTAAGTACCTTAAAACCTATGGATTGCTATGTCTCCGAAAGAGAATCAAGCATGTGTACAGGGGCATAAATGCAGCAGCGATAGGATTGGAGAGGTTCGGTGAGCAAATGAAGACCCTTTGAAGTCATATTGCATGGTACCCATTCCACGGGTTTCAACTACCCAGGTTTAAGGTATTCTTCCTTCAGCTAAAATATGCATGTGGAACCTAGAGTATGATCAACCATGTGATAGGGAGACGTGTTCAAATATGTCTCAGTTTTCGTACCCTGGTACTTGGGTGCAACATTCCAGACGCTTTACTAACACTCTCCCGACTTGGAGAGTCAGTCCCTTTAACCTCCTGTTTGGCCCAGTTTGCAATTTCTGCGGAAGATGAACAGGAATAGCGAGAACCAATGAGAGACTAACTGGAGGTGTCTGGACGGGCAAATTTAACTCTCATTTCCCACCAGGAAGCGGAATTAACCAAAGGCTCAGCGTGCCGTGCCGGAAACAGATTAGGGCCTGAAGCCATCCTGCGGTGTTGCGGCCAGCTCAAAAGAAAGCGAGTTGAAGAAAGGAGCTCAGGGACACTGTAATTCACAAACCTGCAGAGTTATAAATGACAGCTATCGTCCAAAAATAGACTGAAGTAAGGCTGCCAATAGGACTTGAGAGCGGGGCAGAATTGCAGGAAACCGATTTCAGGAGGTAGACTGGAATTGCATTTCAAGCATAGGAAAAGAGGCAGAACGTCCACAATGATGCACTTGGCCAAAAAGGGCGTATGCGTTTTTTCCTGAATATATTCAGGAAAAAAACGCATACGCCCTTTTTGGCCAACCAAGCAGGCTTACAAAGGTAATCTGCACTACAATGAAGTCTCAATTCCCCCTGCTCAAAGGGGTCAATTGAAAAAAGTGTAAAATCCAGAAAGGCAGGACAGGCCATGGAGAACTGGGAGCCTTGTTATGCTGATGGGTGGGATGTAAATTGCCAACAGACACTCGGGAGAAATGTATGGTGTTTCCTGAAACATCTAAAAAACAAAGCAACAGAGCCTAGGGCACTTCCACTTATGGTCCTATAGCTTAGGGAAATTAAAATCAAAAAGACACAGCCACCCCAAAGTTTGCGACGCCTCTGTTTACAAGAACCTCGTTTACCGTACAATTTCAATATCGCAGAAAGTGAAAAATGGATAAAGAAGTTGTGGTACTTACGTACAATGCAGTATCAATCAGCAATGAAATCTATGTCATCAGGCCCATAGCGGCATAATGAGTGGATTCAGGTACGATGATTCTAACTGAAATAAGTCACACAGAAAAAGAAACATCATAAGATATCACTAATACACGGAATGTAAACTGGCTACACAGGAACTGAATTCCAAAACAGAACAGGGTCTCAAATTTAGAAAACCAACTTATGCTTGCTTAAGGGGAAAGGTGAGTTGGGGTGCTGCATAAAACCAGAGATTGAAATGAGCACAGATAAAGTTCCTTAAGTCAAATATGGAATAGACAAGAGCTACTCCTTGCTCAACGAAATGGACTCAACACCGCATATTAAACGCCTAAGAATGTACCTGACTAGTAAGTATCTTAAAACCTATGGATTGCTATGTCTCCGAAAGAGAATCAAGCATGTGTACAGGGGCATAAACGCAGCAGTGATAGGATTGGAGAGGTTCGGTGAGCAAATGAAGACCCTTTGAAGTCATATTGCATGGTACCCATTCCACGGGTCTCAACTCTCCAGGTTTAAGGTATTCTTTCTTCAGCTAAAACATGCATGTGGAACCCAGAGTATGATCAACCGTGTGATCGGGAGACGTGTTCAAATATGTCTCAGTTTTCGTCCCCTGGTACTTCGGTGCAACATTCCAGACGCTTTACTAACACTCTCCCCACTTGGAGAGTCAGTGCCTTTAACTTCCTGTTTGGCCCAGTTTGCAATTTCTGCGGAAGATGTACAGGAATAGGGAGAACCAATGAGAGACAAGCGGGAGGTGTCTGGACGGGCAAATTTAACTGTCATTTCCCACCATGATGAGGAATTAACCAAAGGCTCAGCGTGCCGTGCCGGAAACAGATTAGGGCCTGAAGCTATCCTGCGGTGTGGCGGCCAGCTCACAAGAAAGCGAGTTGAAGAAAGGAGCTCAGGGGCACTGTAATTCACAAACCTGCAGACTTATAAATGACAGCTATCATCCAAAAATATACTGAAGTAAGGCTGCCAAGAGGACTTGAAAGCGGGGCAGAATTGCAGGAAACCGATTTCAGGAGGTAGACTGGAATTGCATTGAAAGCATAGGAAAAGAGGCAGAACGTCCACAATGATGCACTTGGCCAAAAAGGGCGTATGCGTTTTTTCCTGAATATATTCAGGAAAAAACGCATACGCCCTTTTTGGCCAACCAAGCAAGCTTGCAAAGGAAATCTGCACTACAATGAAGTCTCACTTCCCCCCGGTCAAAAGGGCCATCTGAAAAAAGTGTAAAATCCAGAATGGCAGGACAGGCCATGGAGAACTGGGAGCCTTGTTATGCTGATGGGCGGGATGTAAATTGCCAACAGACACTCGGGAGAAGTGTATGGTGTTTCCTGAAACATCTAAAAAACAAAGCAACAGAGCCTAGGGCACTTCCACTTATGGTCCTATAGCTTAGGGAAATTAATATCAAAAAGACACAGCAACCCCAAAATTTGGGACGGCTCTTTTTACAGGAATCTCTTCTACGGCACAAGTTAAATATCCCAGAGAGCAAATAATGGATAAAGAAGTTGCGGTACTTATGTACAACAGAATACCACTCAGCAATGAAATCTATGTCACCAGGCCCGTACCAGCATAATGAGTGGATTGAGGCACGATGATTCTAAGTGAAATAAGTCACACAGAAAAAGAAACATCATAAGGTATCACTAATACACGGAATGTGAACTTGGCTACACATGAACTGAATTACAAAACAGAACAGGGTCTCAAGTTTAGAAAACCAACTTATGCCTGCTTAAGGGGGAAGGTGAGTTGGGGTGCTGCATAAAAGCAGAGTTTGAAATTAGCACAGATACCGTTCCATAAGCCAAATATGTAATCGACCAGAGCTACCCCTTGCTCAACGAAATGGATTCAACAATGAGGTATCACCTCACACCTGGTAGAATAGGCATCATTGAAAATCTACAAACAAAAAATGCTGGAAAGGGTGTGGAGAAAAGGAACCCTCTCCCACTATTGTTGGGAATATAAATTGATACAGTCATTATGGAGAACAATATGGAATTTCTTAAGAAACTAACAATAGAATTACCATATGATACAGCAATCCCAGTACTGGACATATACCCAGACAAAACCATAAATCAAAAAGAGTCATTCACCGCAATGTTCATTGCATCACTATTTACAATATCGAGGTAATGGAAGCAACCTAAATGCCCACAGACAGACGAATGCATAAAGCTGTGGTACATATATAAAATGGAATATTACTAAGCCATGAAAAGGAATGAAATTGGGTCATTTGTAGAGACGTCGATGGATCTAGAGACTGTCATACAGAGTGAAGTAAGTCAGAAAGAGAAAAACAAATCTTGTATATTCATGCATATATGTGGAACTTAGAAAAACTGTACAGATTAACCATTTTGCAAGGCATAAATAGAGCAACAGATGTAGACAACAAACGTATGGACAACAAGGGGGGAAAGCTGTTGGGGGGTGGTGGTGGGAGGAGTTGAGAGACTGGGATTGGCATGTATACATTTATATGTATAAAATAGATAACCAATAAGAACCTGCTGTATAAAAATATAAAATAAAATTCAAAATTAAAAAGAAATAAAATTTAAAAAATAAAACAGAAAAAACAATTATTCCCTGCACATACATGTATTTATATGAATAAATTATTTCCATGCTTATATCTGTAAATACAAAAAAGAGGAATAAAATCTACCTTGAACCAAAAACGAAAAAGAGAAAAAAAACACAGAACCCACCAGTTACACAGAGGAAAACCGTATCAGGGCACTTGCTCCAGTTGTAAACAATTCTGAAGTTGGTCAGTGGTGGGGAATCGTCTCCCATTCAGCCAGCAGCCCCCACGCAACAAGCATCCTCATTGCAAAGCTGGGGCACCGTGCCGAGGCATCTGTGAGTAAACGTGAGCTGAGCCCCAGGCCAGTTGCTGCTGAACTATTCCCACCCGTCCCAGGTAAAACACCTGAATATATACAAGGACTTGAAAGCCTAGAGGAAGGGCCATAGAGCCACACGAGTGACAGCATGCCGGCCGACTTGGTGCCTGCAGCCAGCCAGGATGGTCCTGGCCCTGGGTGCTCTTCTGGAAGATTTCCATTTCCCTGCCTGAGATACCCGTCCTGTCCCTGCCCCCACTGCTTTTTTCCTTCCTCACCTCTGCCCAGGGAGAAATTCCAGCAGCAGGTATGGGTGACACATCCTCTTCTTTAGCAGGTGGCAGCCTGGCAACTGCTGCAGAAAGTCCAGCAGAGCCCCACTCACACTGGGCCACCCACAAAGCCGTGGCCTCTCACTCCCTCCCACCAGCCCAGCCCCGAGACTGCTGACAGGGCAGAGAAAATGGCGTCAGGCACGGCTGCAGGGGCTCTTGCTGCCTGGAGTGGTATTTATATTGATCTCAACCCAGGCACACCTGGGGAGGGCTGGCCGGCACGGTAAGGCTGCCCAGGTCAGCCAATCATCACCCCTCAGGGGCTCACAGTTGCAGAAAATGGAACTTGCTGAACCGGCCAGGTCCAAGGAACAGGTGTGGGCTCCTGAGAGTCAGGATAGACAAGGGGCTGCAGCTTTGGCTTGTTTTCTAATCATTTTATCTGGCCCATGAGTGGGAGACAACTTCAAGAAAACCCTCTCCTAATGAGAGGAACCCAGGAGTCAGGGAGAGGAGGGGTGGGTGGTGGTTGGAGACAGAGGCCTGGTGCCCCGGGTGCAGTGGAAGTCTCTGGAAGACCAGGTGGAGGGAGGCCTCACGGAGTGATGCCCAGGGTCACAGACCTGTCGCAGCTGCTGTTTGTTAGTTCAAGTCCTGCTCTGAGGTGCTCTGTGTCAGCTCTGAGCGACAGGTGAGCTGGGGGTGCTCTGCAATGAGGGCTATGTGCACGGTTCCTGTGTGCCCAGCCCTGCCACGGTACCTGCAAGGGTAGCTCTGTATCCTGGGAGGGGCCTGACCACGAGAGCCCCGTGGGCTGGGGTGGGGGTGGGGTACCTGCCCAGGTGAGCTCCATATTCTGGGATTGGTCTGACCACGAGAGCCCCATGGGCTGCTGGGGACCTGGTAAAGGATGTCAGGACAGTCAGTGAAGCCACCGAGGATATACCTCCAGTTGCTCCTAATTCCTACACCCTGCTGGTCATTCTACCAACCACCAGGACATGGTATTCTGTATTAGTCTTCAATGATGCCTTCTTTTGTATTCCATTAGTCCCAGAGTCACAAGAAATTTTGGCTTGTGAGTGGCAGGACTCAACATACAACTAAAACAATACTTCCGGGCCGTCTGGCCCCAAGGGTGCAAAAATTCCCACACCATCTTTGGGGAAAGCTTAGCTAAAGACCTAAAAGTTCTACCTCTGGAAAAGGAAACCCTCCTTCAATATGCAGACGACATTCTGATCACCAGCCCTACTAAGGAGGCCTCTGAACTACCAAGCCAATAAAGGATAGAAGTTGTCCAAGAAAAAGCTCAAATATCACAGACTGCGGTGACCTGCCTGGGCTTCATTCTCACAGAAGGTCAGAGAAGCCCATCCCAGGAAAGGGAAGAAACCATTTTCAGCCTTACCCCTTTCTAAAACTAGAAGACAGCTTAGGGGTTCCTGGGGAGGCCAGGGTTTGCTGCTTCTGGATCCCTAACTACAGTCTACTAGCTGGGCCTCTATATGAAACACTGAAAGGAAAAGATGATGATCCTTTTGAATAGAATCCAGAAGTGGCCTTTCAAGAATGGAAAGAGCAGTCAATTCAGACCCTTGCCCTGGAACTCCCTAATTTAGCTAAACCCTTTGACCTTTACATTCCCGGTGAAAGGTGAATCGCCATTGGAGAATTAGTGCAAAAACTGGGACCACTTGAAATGGAACAATGCAAGAATGCCATCCAGGTAGGATAAACTACGGTCACTAAGGGGCTTGGCCCACTGCCACATCTGGCCAAGATACTGGCGGTATCTAAAAACCTGGAAATCAGCAGCCCAAAAGGCCACCTCCCTCCTAAGGGAAAAGGACCCCACGTGGTGATCCTAACCACCAACCATGCCCTGAAGTTGCAGGGTTCGCTCCGTGGGCACACCGACCTCGAGTGAGGAGGCCCTCCAACTCCAACATCCAGAGAGATAACCGGGGGCAACAGGGCACCATGACGACTCGTGTGAACATCACTTGACCTGGAGTTTCTCTCATAAAACAACAAGAGTGTGTCCCAAAAGAGTAGACTACTGCTTGCAGGACTTACTGCACCCAGAGGGGAGCTAATAATCTTGGCGGGGGAACAGTATACCACACTGTCACCATAGAAAAGCCTACAGACACCGTGATGATGGTGGCCAATAAGACCGGCTGGACTCCTGTTTACTTCAAAAGGCTGTTGACTCAGTAGCCATCATGGTCCTTGATCACCACTGACCCTGGACTGTCTGGGATTTGAGCGGGCAGGGCTCTGACACCTGGTGCTGTTTGTACGTTAATTCAGGGGCCTAATTGAAGAAAGCGCAGACTACTGGTCAGAGCATCTAGGCTGGCAGAGACGGTCAGCCTAAGGTGGCCGAACAAATGTGGGGCGGGGTGAAACCGGCCCCCACAGCGTCTCTGCACATCTCTTTCCTGGACCCTTAAAGGTCATTAGAATCTATAACACTTCCAATGCTGGTGCTCAGGTGGACGAGCAGGGAGGCAGGGGTCCTGGGGACAATCAACGTCACCGGGAGGCTGCTGGGGAGAAGCTCTGACCCTCGCCCCAGGGTATGAGGGCTCCCAACTCAGCACTCAGCAGTTACAGAAGAAGGGTCTGCACCCTCAGCACTCCAAGAATGAGGAACGGGACAAAAGGCAGAGGAGGGGTTTGTCCCCAGCAAAGCCCATTAAAAATCCCTGGGAGATAAAAATAGAATCTGGGCAATAAAGTCAAGTCTAACCTTTTTTATCCTTTGTGCTTTGTCTAATTTCACGTGCTCCTAGGGTCCCGCATGCAGAGGTTCCACACCCGGCACTTCAGACCAGATTTCCTAGTGCAGAATGGCTGGGTCGACACCTCAGCTCCTGGGGCCCAGTGCAGACTCCACGATATAGAGCCTGAGCTACAGCCAACCCGGCCCTCGAGAGCTCCGCCGCCTCCCTCCCTCCCACTGACTCTGACAGGATCTCTACACAGCAGCCCAGCCCACAGCCCACGGGGTAGTGCATGCTCTCACCTCTCCATTCTCTGATCAAAATATAAAGTTTCCTTTGCTTGTGAACCAAACTCAGTCTCGATCTGTTGGCCCCAATGACACTGGGCAGGGGGACACTTGTTGGGGTCCACTCTGGAGGATCAGTAACAGAAATTGAGACTATTGTAACCTCAATGAACAGATGTGTGAGCCAAACTGTAGTTAACATAGAACAGTGTATAAGGCTCGGGTAAAATAAGACGTTTTTAACACTTCCATTTGATATTTCCATCACTTTTTATAAGCAAGTTCAGTGAAAAGGTTTGTCTTATTTGTCAGGTCAATATTAGAGAAACGAAGTGATTTCTTTCCAAGGATGTACAGCTAATAATCTTGGTTAAACCTTCAATCTTGTTTTAAATGCTTTTCCATTGAAAATGATACCTCTCTTTCAGCTCCCCCATTTCTGAGAAGTATAAAATCTTATAATTTATTATTACCAAAGGGGAAAGGTGGGAGGAGGGATAAATTAACAGTTTGGAATGAACACATACACACTGCTATGTATAAAATAGATCATCAACAAGGAACTACTGTATAGCACAGGGAACTACACTCAACATTTTGCAATAACCTATAAGGGGAAATAATCTGAAAAAGAATAGATATTTTTATTGACATCATCTATCAATGACAGTTAAAGTGTAGCCTAAGGGAAGCTGGTGGTGAGTGCTTCTGACCCTGAAGACTTCAATCATCTAAAGTTTGGACTCTGCCTACTTCCCAAGGCCCTTAACGAACATATGTGTAGCTGTAGCTTAAAAACTTCCCCAGTTTGGGTTTCGGGGAGACACTGATTTTGAAAAAGCCCTGGTGTTCTCCTTACATGAATGGGACTCTTCCTACTGCTAAAACATGTCTGTCACACCCAGAGGATGGTATACCGTCTGATCGGGAAGAGTTTGGAAAAGGCATCTCATCTCCTCATCTCCTGGTGCTCGGGTTCACCCCTCCAGCGTCTTTACTAACAGTCTCCCCACTTGGAGATGTCAGCACTGTCAACATCCTGTTGCGTACAGTTTGGAATTTGTCCAGAGGATGAAGCGGAAGGATGAGGAACAATGAGAGACAAGTCCTAGGTGTTCAGACAGGCACATGTCACTCTAATTTCCAATCAGGAAGACGAATTGACCAAAGGCTAGGGTTGCCCATGGAAACAGTATAGGGCTTGAGGAAATCCCACTGCTTTGTGGCCAGTTCCCATAAACACGAGTTGAACAATGGAACTCAGGGGCAGTAAAATTCACAAAACTGCAGAGTTGAAAATATCCATCACTGAAAAATGTCTTGAGGAAAGTCAGAGAAAAGGACTTGTAAGCAAGGGAGAATGGCAGGAAAGGGATTTGAGGAGGTAGAAAGGACTCGCCATTAAGCACAAGAAAAGGAGCTGAACATTGCCAACATTGCAGTTGGCCAAAAAGGGTGTATGCGTTCTTTTCTGTATATATTCAAGAAAAGGGCATACACTTTTTTAGCCAACCAAACAGGTGGGCACTGGAAGTCAATACTACAAATGATATCACTTCGCATCAGTCAGAAGAGCCATCCTCATAAAGCGTAAACAACAGAAATGCAGGACAGGGCAACGAGAAGAGGGAGCCCTGTGAGACTTATAGTGGAAATGTATATTGCCAACGGCCATTCTGGAGAAGTGTATTGTGTTTACTAAAGCATCTAAAAAATGAGCTACAGAGCATAGGGCACTTGCACTCATGGGCGTATATCTTGGGAAAAACAAAAATCGAGAGGACACAGGCACCCCAATGTTTACCCCCTCTCTGTTTAAAAGATCCTCGACTAGGATATAACTCAAATGTCTCTGGAGGGAAAAAATGGATAGAGATGTGGTACTTAGGTAGAGTGGAATATTATTCAGCCTGGAAATCAATGAAATATGGTCAGTTGTAACAACTCCGGAGGAGTTACGTATGATCATTCTAAGTGACAGAATTCAAAAAGAAAAAGACACATATCATAAGATATCACTTAAAGGTGGAATCCAAAATGGCTACACATGAAATAAATTACAAAACAAAAACATAGTCAAATATGTAGAAAACACGCATAAGGCTGCTAAACGGGAAAAGTGGGGAGGGGTGAGGCATCATCCAGGAGGTTGAAATTAGCAAAGATACCATTCCAAATACCAAACTGATAATCAACAAGGCCTACACGGTAGCTAAAAGAACTGCACTCAGCACACTCAAGTCACCGGAAAAGAATATATACGACTGGTAAGAATCTGAAAAAGAATTTATTGATATCTCTCTGTACGTGAATCAAGTGGATGTACAGCAGCAAGAAACAGAGCTTTGAAAATCAGCTGTAACCAATATAGTAATAAATTGAAAAAAATAAATGACAGAGAGACAGAGAAAACCTCTTACAACTTTTCCTCAGGGACGGTGATGCAACATGGATTGAACACATCTAGACCCACAGCAGGATGAGACATAAGGCTGGAAACTGTTTGTGCTAAGAGAAATGTGAGGTTGGGTGAGGAAATGCACACCCTTTAAAGTAATACTACCTGGTACCCATTCAATGGGTCCCAAATCTGCAGGTTCAAGGGATCTTCCTACAGCTAAAACATGCATGGAAAACCCAGAGGACTGTACACCATGTGATCGGGAGATGTGTCTAAAATGCACCTCATTTATCCTCTCCTGGTGCTCCTGTTCACCATTCCAGCCACGCTACTTAGAATCTCCCCACTTGGAGAATCAGCACATTTAAACTTCTGTTTCACACATTTTGCAAATTGTGAGGAGGATGAACGGGAAGAGGGGGAACCAATGAGAGAAGAGTTGTAGGGGTTTGGACGGGCACATATCACTCTAATTTCCCATTAAGAATAAGAATTAAAGAAAGGCTCAGCCTGCCTCGCCGGAGCCAAAATAGGGCCTGAAGCAATCCTGCGGGTTTGAGGCCAGCTCACAAAAGAGCAACTTAAAAAATGGAGCTCAGGGTCACTGCAATTCACAAACCTGCAGAGTTATAAATGAAAACTAACGTCCAAAAATATGTTGAGGTAAGGCAAAGAAGAGGATCTGAATGCAAGACAGAATTGCAAGAAACAGATTTCAAGAGATAGATTGGACTCGTCTTTAATGCACATGAAAAGCGGCAGAATTTCGACAATGATGCAGTTGGCCCAAAAGGGCGTATGCGTTTTTTCCTGATTATATCCAGGAAAAAACGCATACGCACTTTATGGGCAACAAAGCAAGCAAGCAATGCAAATGTGCACAACAAAGAAGTCTCACTTCCCACCGGTCAAAAGGGCCATCCTAAAAAATTGTAAAAACCAGAAATGCAGGACAGGCCATGGAGAACAGGGAGCCTTTATACGCTGATGGGCAGTGTGTGAACTGCCGAGAGCCACTCTGGAGAAGTGTATGGTGGTTCCTAAATCATCTAAAAAACAGAGCTACAGAGCATAGGACACTTCCAATCATGGGAGTATATCTAGGGAAGTCTAAAAATCAACAAGACACAAGCACACCACAGTTTAGGGCTACTCTGTTTACAAGAACCTCAACTTCAGTACACCTTAAATATCCCAGGAAAGAGAACAATGGATAAAGAAGATGTGGTACTTATGTACAATGGAATATCTCTTCACCATGAAATCAATGTAATAAGGCTAGTAGAAGGATAAAGAGTGGATTTAGGTCCGATAATACTACTTGAAATAAGTCAAACAGAAAAAGAAACATATCATAAGATATCACTTATAGAGGGAGGGTAAATATGGCTGCACAAGAAATGAATTACAGAACAGAACAGTGTCTCACATTTAGAAAACACACTTATGTCAGCTTAAGGGGAAAGGAGAGGTGGGGTGATGCATAAAACCAGAGTTTGAAATTAGCACAGATACCGTTCAATAAACCAAATAGGTATTAGACAAGATCTACACCTTGCTCAATGAACTGGCCTCAACACACCCTATACACCGCAGAGAAATATATCTGAGTAATAAGAATCTTAAAACCCATGTATTGATATATCTCCATAAGGGAATCAAGTGTGTGCAGAGCGGCACAAACACAGCAGTGAAAATGAGCTAAACCCCATTATAGAAATAAATTTTAAAAACAAAACGCTGAAACAATGAAAGAGAGAAAAATTCTTACAAAATTCGCTCAGGGGCTGTGATGCAACCTGGATTGACCACATATAAACCCACAGCTGGATAAGACATAAGGCTGGACACTTGGGGCTGACAGGATTGGTGAGCTTTGGTGAGCAACTGCCAAAAGTTTAATGCAATACTTCATGCTACTCAGTCCAAGGGTCCCAACACTCCAGGTTGAAGAGAATCTTCCTACAGCTAAACCATGCTTGGGAAACCCAGCGACTGGTATACCATATGATCGGGAAAGGTTTCTAAAACGCACCTCATTTTTCCTCTCCTGGGGCTCCGGATCGACATTCCAGCCACTTTACTAACAACATCCCCACATGGAGTCAATGCCTTTAAGTTCTGGTATCGCACAGTCTGCAGTTAGTGCAGAGGATGAATGGGAATAGGGGGAACCAGTGAGAAACTAGCTGTAGCGGTTTCAATGGGCACATGTCACTCTAATAACACATCAGTAAGAAGAATTAACCAAAGGGACAGCAAGGTGCCCCAGAAGAAAAATAGGGCTTCAAGGAATCCTGTGGTTACGGGGCAAGACCACAAAAATAAGAGCTAAAAAATGGAGCTAAGGGCCACTGCAATTCAAAAACCTGCAGAGTTATAAAGGCCAACTATTTTTAAAAAATATATTGAGGTAAGGCTATGAAGAGGCATTGAAAGCAAGGCAGAATTGCAGGAAACCGATTTCAGGAGGTAGACTGGAATTGCACTGAAAACATATGAAGAGAGTCAGAAACTCGACAATGATGCACTTGCCCAAAAAGGGCGTATGTGTTTTTTCCTGAATATATTCAGGAAAAAACGCATACGCACTTTTTGGCCAACCAAGCAAGCTTGCAAAGGAAATTTGCACTACAATGAAGTCTCACTTCCACCTGGTCAAAAGGGCCATCTGAAAAAAGTGTAAAATCCATAAAGGCACGACAGGCCATGGAGAACTGGGAGCCTTCTTATGCTGATGGGCAGGATGTAAATTACCAACAGCCACTCTGGAGAAGAGTATGGTGTTTCCTGAAACATCTAAAAAACAAAGCAACAGAGCCTAGGGCACTTCCACTTATGGTCCTATAGCTTAGGGAAATTAAAATCAAAAAGACACAGCCACCCCAAAGTTTGGGACGGCTCTGTTTACAAGAACCTCGTTTACGGTACAAGTTCAATATTGCAGAAAGTGAAAAATGGATAAAGAACTTGTGGTACTTACGTACAATGCAATATCACTCAGCAATGAAATCTATGTCATCAGGCCCGTAGCAGCATAATGAGTGGATTCAGGTATGATGATTCGAACTGAAATAAGTCACACAGAAAAGAAACATCATAAGGTATCACTAATACACAGAATGTGAACTTGGCTACACATGAACAGAATTACAAAACAGAACAGTGTCTCAAGTTTAGAAAACCAACTTACGCTTGCTTAAGGGGAAAGGTGAGTTGGGGTGCTGCATAAAACCAGAGATTGAAATGAGCACAGATAAAGTTCCTTAAGCCAAATATGGAATAGACAAGAGCTACTCCTTGCTCAACGAAATGGACTCAACACCCCATATTAAACGCCTAAGAATGTACCTGACTAGTAAGTATCTTAAAACCTATGGATTGCTATGTCTCCAAAAGAGAATCAAGCGTGTGTACAGGGGCATAAACGCAGCAGTGATAGGATTGGAGAGGTTCGGTGAGCAAATGAAGACCCTTTGAAGTCATATTGCATGGTACACATTACACAGGTCTCAACTCTCCAGGTTTAAGGTATTCTTTCTTCAGCTAAAACATGCATGTGGAACCCAGAGTATGATCAACGATGTGAAAGGGAGACGTGTTCAAATATGTCTCAGTTTTCCTCCCCTGGTACTCGGGTGCAACATTCCAGATGCTTTACTAACACTCTCCCTACTTGGAGAGTCAGTGCCTTTAACCTCCTGTTTGCCCAAGTTTGCAATTTCTGCGGAAGATGAACAGGAATAGCGAGAACCAATGAGAGACTACCTGGAGGTGTCTGAACGGGCAAATTTAACTCTCATTTCCCACCAGGAAGAGGAATTAACCAAAGGCTCAGCGTGCCATGCCGGAACCACATTAGGGCCTGAAGACATCCTGCGGTGTTGCGGCCAGCTCACAAGAAAGGGAGTTGAAGAAAGGAGCTCAGGGGCACTGTAATTCACAAACCTGCAGAGTTATAAATGACAGCTATCGTCCAAAAATATACTGAAGTAAGGCTGCCAAGAGGACTTGAAAGCGGGGCAGAATTGCAGGAAACCGATTTCAGGAGGTAGACAGGAATTGCATTTCAAGCACAGGAAAAGAGGCAGAACGTCCACAATGATGCACTTGGCCAAAAAGGGCGTATGCGTTTTTTCCTGAATATATTCAGGAAAACACGCATATGCACTTTTTGGCCAACCAAGCAAGCTTGCAAAGGAAATCTGCACTACAATGAAGTCTCACTTCCACCTGGTCAAAAGGGCCATCGGAAAAAAGTGTAAAATCAAGAAAGGCAGGACAGGCCATGGAGAACTGGGAGCCTTGTTATGCTGAAGGGTGGGATGTAAATTGCCAACAACCACTCGGGAGAAGTGTATGGTGTTTCCTGAAACATCTAAAAAACAAAGCAACAGAGCCTAGGGCACTTCCACTTATGGTCCTATAGCTTAGGGAATTTAAAATCAAAAAGACACAGACACCCCAAAGTTTCGAACAGCTCTGTTTACAAGAACCTCGTTTACAGTACAAGTTCAACATCGCAGAAAGTGAAAAATGGATAAAGAAGTTGTGGTATTTACTTACAAAGCAATATCACTCAGCAATGAAATCTGTGTCATCAGGCCCTTAGCAGCACAATGAGTGGATTCAGTTATGATGATTCTAACTGAAGTAAGTCACACAGAAAAAGAAACATCATAAGATATCAGTAATACACGGAATGTAAACTTGGCTACACAGGAACTGAATTACAGAACAGAACAGGGTCTCAAATTTAGAAAACCAACTTATGCTTGCTTAAGGGTAAAGGTGAGTTGGGGTGCTGCATAAAACCAGAGATTGAAATGAGCACAGATAAAGTTCCTTAAGTCAAATATGGAATAGACAAGAGCTACTCCTTGCTCAACGAAATGGACTCAACACCGCATATTAAACGTCTAAGAATGTACCTGACTAGTAAGTATCTTAAAACCTATGGATTGCTATGTCTCCGAAAGAGAATCAAGCATGTGTACAGGGGCATAAACGCAGCAGTGATAGGAATGGAGAGGTTCGGTGAGCAAATGAAGACCCTTTGAAGTCATATTGCATGGTACCCATTACACGGGTCTTAACTCTTCAGGTTTAAGGTATTCTTCCTTCAGCTAAAACATGCATGTGGAACCCAAGTATGATCAACCATGTGAACGGGAGACGTGTTCAAATATGTCTCAGTTTTCCTCCCCTGGTACTCGGGTGCAACATTCCAGACGCTTTACTAACACTCTCCCCACTTGGAGAGTCAGCGCCTTTAACCTCCTGTTTGGCCCAGTTTGCAATTTCTGCGGAAGATGAACAGGAATAGCGAGAACCAAAGAGAGACTAGCTGGAGGTGTTTGGACGGGCAAATTTAACTCTCATTTCCCACCAGGAAGAGGAAATAAACAAAGGCTCAGTGTGCCGTGACGGAACCAGATTAGTGCCTGAAGCCATCCTGCGGTGTTGCGGCCAGGTCACAAGAAAGCAAGTTGAAGAAAGGAGCTCAGGGGCACTGTAATTCACAAACCTGCAGAGTTATAAATGACAGCTATCGTCCAAAAATAGACTGAAGTAAGCCTGCCAAGAGGACTTGAAAGCGGGGCAGAATTGCAGGAAACCGATTTCAGGAGGTAGACTGGAATTGCATTGAAAGCATAGGAAAAGAGGCAGAACGTCCACAATGATGCACTTGGCCAAAAAGGGCGTATGCGTTTTTTCCTGAATATATTCAGGAAAAAACGCATACGCCCTTTTTGGCCAACCAAGCAAGCTTGCAAAGGAAATCTGCACTACAATGAAGTCTCACTTCCCCCTGGTCAAAAGGGGCATCTGAAAAAAGTGTAAAATCCAGAAAGGCAGGACAGGCCGTGGAGAACTGGGAGCCTTGTTATGCTGATGGGCGGGATGTAAATTGCCAACAGACACTAGGGAGAAGTGTATGGTGTTTCCTGAAACATCTAAAAAGCAAAGCAACAGAGCCTAGGGCACTACCACTTATGGTCCTATAGCTTAGGGAAATTAAAATCAAAAAGACACAGCAACCCCAAAGTTTGGGACGCCTCTGTTTACAAGAACCTCGTTTACAGTACAAGTTCAACATCGCAGAAAGTGAAAAATGGATAAAGAAGTTGTGGTATTTATTTACAAAGCAATATCACTCAGCAATGAAATCTATGTCATCAGGCCTGTAGCAGCATAATGAGTGGATTCAGTTATGATGATTCTAACTGAAGTAAGTCACACAGAAAAAGAAACATCATAAGATATCAGTAATACACGGAATGTAAACTTGGCTACACAGGAACTGAATTACAGAACAGAACAGTGTCTCAAATTTAGAAAACCAACTTATGCTTGCTTAAGGGTAAAAGTGAGTTGGGGTGCTGCATAAAACCAGAGATTGAAATGAGCACAGATAAAGTTCCTTAAGTCAAATATGGAATAGACAAGAGCTACTCCTTGCTCAACGAAATGGACTCAACACCGCATATTAAACGTCTAAGAATGTACCTGACTAGTAAGTATCTTAAAACCTATGGATTGCTATGTCTCCGAAAGAGAATCAAGCATGTGTACAGGGGCATAAACGCAGCAGTGATAGGAATGGAGAGGTTCGGTGAGCAAATGAAGACCCTTTGAAGTCATATTGCATGGTACCCATTACACGGGTCTTAACTCTCCAGGTTTAAGGTATTCTTCCTTCAGCTAAAACATGCATGTGGAACCCAAGTATGATCAACCATGTGAACAGGAGACGTGTTCAAATATGTCTCAGTTTTCCTCCCCTGGTACTCGGGTGCAACATTCCAGACGCTTTACTAACACTCTCCCCACTTGGAGAGTCAGCGCCTTTAACCTCCTGTTTGGCCCAGTTTGCAATTTCTGCGGAAGATGAACAGGAATAGCGAGAACCAATGAGAGACTAGCTGGAGGTGTTTGGACCGGCAAATTTAACTCTCATTTCCCACCAGGAAGAGGAAATAACCAAAGGCTCAGCGTGCCGTACCGGAACCAGATTAGGGCCTGAAGCCATCCTGCGGTGTTGCGGCCAGGTCACAAGAAAGAAAGTTGAAGAAAGGAGCTCAGGGGCACTGTAATTCACAAACCTGCAGAGTTATAAATGACAGCTATCGTCCAAAAATAGACTGAAGTAAGCCTGCCAAGAGGACTTGAAAGCAGGGCAGAATTGCAGGAAACCGATTTCAGGAGGTAGACTGGAATTGCATTGAAAGCATAGGAAAAGAGGCAGAACGTCCACAATGATGCACTTGGCCAAAAAGGGCGTATGCGTTTTTTCCTGAATATATTCAGGAAAAAACGCATACGCCCTTTTTGGCCAACCAAGCAAGCTTGAAAAGGAAATCTGCACTACAATGAAGTCTCACTTCCCCCCGGTCAAAAGGGCCATCTGAAAAAAGTGTAAAATCCAGAAAGGCAGGACAGGCCGTGGAGAACTGGGAGCCTTGTTATGCTGATGGGCGGGATGTAAATTGCCAACAGACACTAGGGAGAAGTGTATGGTGTTTCCTGAAACATCTAAAAAGCAAAGCAACAGAGCCTAGGGCACTGCCACTTACGGTCCTATAGCTTAGGGAAATTAAAATCAGAAAGACACAGCAACCCCAAAGTTTGGGACGCCTCTGTTTACAAGAACCTCGTTTACAGTACAAGTTCAACATCGCAGAAAGTGAAAAATGGATAAAGAACTTGTGGTACTTACGTACAAGGCAGTATCACTCAGCAATGAAATCTATGTCATCAGGCCTGTAGCAGCATAATGAGTGGATTCACGTACGATGATTCTAACTGAAATAAGTCACACAGAAAAAGAAACATCATAAGATATCACTAATACACTGAATGTAAACTTGGCTACACAGGAACTGCATTCCAAAACAGAACAGGGTCTCAAATTTAGAAAACCAACTTATGCTTGCTTAAGGGGAAAGGTGAGTTGGGGTGCTGCATAAAACCAGAGATTGAAATGAGCACAGATAAAGTTCCTTAAGCCAAATATGGAATAGACAAGAGCTACTCCTTGCTCAACGAAATGGACTCAACACCGCATATTAAACGCCTAAGAATGTGCCTGACTAGTAAGTATCTTAAAACCTATGGATTGCTATGTCTCCGAAAGAGAATCAAGCATGTGTACAGGGGCATAAACGCAGCAGTGATAGGATTGGAGAGGTTCGGTGAGCAAATGAAGACCCTTTGAAGTCATATTGCATGGTACCCATTACACGGGTTTCAACTACCCAGGTTTAAGGTATTCTTCCTTCAGCTAAAACATGCATGTGGAACCTAGAGTATGATCAACCATGTGATCGGGAGACGTGTTCAAATATGTCTCAGTATTCCTCCCCTGGTACTCGGGTGCAACATTCCAGACGCTTTACTAACACTCTCCCCACTTGGAGAGTCAGTCCCTTTAACCTCCTGTTTGGCCCAGTTTGCAATTTCTGCGGAAGATGAACAGGAATAGCGAGAACCAATGAGAGGCTAGCTGGAGGTGTCTGGACGGGCAAATTTAACTCTCATTTCCCACAAGGAAGAGGAATTAACCAAAGGCTCAGCATGCCGGGCCGGAACCAGATTAGGGCCTGAAGCCATCCTGCGGTGTTGCGGCCAGGTCACAAGAAAGCGAGTTGAAGAAAGGAGCTCAGGGGCACTGTAATTCACAAACCTGCAGAGTTATAAATGACAGCTTTCATCCAAAAATAGACTGAAGTAAGGCTGCCAAGAGGACTTGAAAGCGGGGCAGAATTGCAGGAAACCGATTTCAGGAGGTAGACTGGAATTGCATTGAAAGCATAGGAAAAGAGGCAGAACGTCCACAATGATGCACTTGGCCAAAAAGGGCGTATGCGTTTTTTCCTGAATATATTCAGGAGAAAACGCATACGCCCTTTTTGGCCAACCAATTAAGCTTGCAAAGGAAATCTGCACTACAATGAAGTCTCACTTCCCCCCGGTCAAAGGGGCCATCTGCAAAAAGTGTAAAATCCAGAAAGGCAACAGGCCATTGAGAACTGGGAGCCTTGTTATGCTGATGGGCGGGATGTAAATTGCCAACAGACACTTGGGAGAAGTGTATGGTGTTTCCTGAAACATCTAAAAAACAAAGCAACAGAGCCTAGGGCACTTCCACTTATGGTCCTATAGCTTAGGGAAATTAAAATCAAAAAGACACAGCCACCCCAAAGTTTGGAACGGCTCTGTTTACAAGAACCTTGTTTACAGTACAAGTTCAACATCGCAGAAAGTGAAAAATGGATAAAGAACTTGTGGTACTTACGTACAATGCAGTATCACTCAGCAATGAAATTTATGTCATCAGGCCCGTAGCAGCATAATGAGTAGATTCAGGTACGATGATTCTAACTGAAATAAGTCACACAGAAAAAGAAACATCATAAGATATCACTAATACACGGAATGTAAACTTGGCTACACAGGAACTGAATTCCAAAACAGAACAGGGTCTCAAATTTAGAAAACCAACTTATGCTTGCTTAAGGGGAAAGGTGAGTTGGGGTGCTGCATAAAACCAGAGATTGAAATGAGCACAGATAAAGTTCCTTAAGCCAAATATGGAATAGACAAGAGCTACTCCTTGCTCAACGAAATGGACTCAACACCGCATATTAAACGCCTAAGAATGTACCTGACTAGTAAGTATCTTAAAACCTATGGATTGCTATGTCTCCGAAAGAGAATCAAGCATGTGTACAGGGGCATAAACGCAGCAGTGATAGGATTGGAGAGGTTCGGTGAGCAAATGAAGACCCTTTGAAGTCATATTGCACGGTACCCATTACACGGGTCTTAACTCTCCAGGTTTAAGGTATTCTTCCTTCAGCTAAAACATGCATGTGGAACCCAAGTATGATCAACCATGTGAACGGGAGACGTGTTCAAATATGTCTCAGTTTTCCTCCCCTGGTACTCGGGTGCAACATTCCAGACGCTTTACTAACACTCTCCCCACTTGGAGAGTCAGCGCCTTTAACCTCCTGTTTGGCCCAGTTTGCAATTTCTGCGGAAGATGAACAGGAATAGCGAGAACCAATGAGAGACTAGCTGGAGGTGTCTGGACGGGCAAATTTAACTCTCATTTCCCACCAGGAAGAGGAAATAACCAAAGGCTCAGCGTGCCGTGCCGGAACCAGATTAGGGCCTGAAGCCATCCTGCGGTGTTGCGGCCAGGTCACAAAAAAGCAAGTTGAAGAAAGGAGCTCAGGGGCACTGTAATTCACAAACCTGCAGAGTTATAAATGACAGCTATCGTCCAAAAATAGACTGAAGTAAGGCTGCCAAGAGGACTTGAAAGCGGGGCAGAATTGCAGGAAACCGATTTCAGGAGGTAGACTGGAATTGCATTGAAAGCATAGGAAAAGAGGCAGAACGTCCACAATGATGCACTTGGCCAAAAAGGGCGTATGCGTTTTTTCCTGAATATATTCAGGAAAAAACGCATACGCCCTTTTTGGCCAACCAAGCAAGCTTGCAAAGGAAATCTGCACTACAATGAAGTCTCACTTCCCCCCGGTCAAAAGGGCCATCTGAAAAAAGTGTAAAATCCAGAAAGGCAGGACAGGCCATGGAGAACTGGGAGCCTTGTTATGCTGATGGGCGGGATGTAAATTGCCAACAACCACTCGGGAGAAGTGTATGGTGTTTCCTGAAACATCTAAAAAACAAAGCAACAGAACCTAGGGCACTTCCACTTATGGTCCTATAGCTTAGGGAAATTAAAATCAAAAAGACACAGCCACCCCAAAGTTTGGAACGGCTCTGTTTACAAGAACCTCGTTTACAGTACAAGTTCAACATCGCAGAAAGTGAAAAATGGATAAAGAAGTTGTGGTATTCACTTACAAAGCAATATCACTCAGCAATGAAATCTATGTCATCAGGCCCTTAGCAGCACAATGAGTGGATTCAGGTATGATGATTCTAACTGAAATAAGTCACACAGAAAAAGAAACATCATAAGATATCAGTAATACACGGAATGGAAACTTGGCTACACAGGAACTGAATTACAGAACAGAACTGGGTCACAAATTTAGAAAAACAACTTACGCTTGCTTAAGGGTAAAGGTGAGTTGGGGTGCTGCATAAAACCAGAGATTGAAATGAGCACAGATAAAGTTCCTTAAGCCAAATATGGAATACACAAGAGCTACTCCTTGCTCAACGAAATGGACTCAACACCGCATATTAAACGCCTAAGAATGTACCTGACTTGTAAGTATCTTAAAACCTATAGATTGCTATGTCTCCGAAAGAGAATCAAGCATGTGTACAGGGGCATAAACGCAGCAGTGATAGGATTGGAGAGGTTCGGTGAGCAAATGAAGACCCTTTGAATTCATATTGCATGGTACCCATTCCACGGGTTTCAACTACCCAGGTTTAAGGTATTCTTCCTTCAGCTAAAACATGCATGTGGAACCTAGAGTATGATCAACCATGTGATCGGGAGACGTGTTCAAATATGTCTCAGTTTTCCTCCCCTGGTACTCGGGTGCAACATTCCAGACGCTTTACTAACACTCTCCCCACTTGGAGAGTCAGTCCCTTTAACCTCCTGTTTGGCCCAGTTTGCAATTTCTGCGGAAGATGAACAGGAATAGCGAGAACCAATGAGAGGCTAGCTGGAGGTGTCTGGACGGGCAAATTTAACTCTCATTTCCCACCAGGAAGAGGAATTAACCAAAGGCTCAGCATGCCGGGCCAGAACCAGATTAGGGCCTGAAGCCATCCTGCGGTGTTGCGGCCAGGTCACAAGAAAGCGAGTTGAAGAAAGGAGCTCAGGGGCACTGTAATTCACAAACCTGCAGAGTTATAAATGACAGCTATCGTCCAAAAATAGACTGAAGTAAGGCTGCCAAGAGGACTTGAAAGCGGGGCAGAATTGCAGGAAACCGATTTCAGGAGGTAGACTGGAATTGCATTGAAAGCATAGGAAAAGAGGCAGAACGTCCACAATGATGCACTTGGCCAAAAAGGGCGTATGCGTTTTTTCCTGAATATATTCAGGAAAAAACGCATACGCCCTTTTTGGCCAACCAAGCAAGCTTGCAAAGGAAATCTGCACTACAATGAAGTCTCACTTCCCCCCGGTCAAAAGGGCCATCTGAAAAAAGTGTAAAATCCAGAAAGGCAGGACAGGCCATGGAGAACTGGGAGCCTTGTTATGCTGATGGGCGGGATGTAAATTGCCAACAGACACTCGGGAGAAGTGTATGGTGTTTCCTGAAACATCTAAAAAACAAAGCAACAGAGCCTAGGGCACTGCCACTTATGGTCCTATAGCTTAGGGAAATTAAAATCAAAAAGACACAGCCACCCCAAAGTTTGGGACGCCTCTGTTTACAAGAACCTCGTTTACAGTACAAGTTCAACATCGCAGAAAGTGAAAAATGGATAAAGAAGTTTTTGTATTTACTTACAAAGCAATATCACTCAGCAATGAAATCTATGTCATCAGGCCCTTAGCATCACAATGAGTGGATTCAGGTATGATGATTCTAACTGAAATAAGTCACACAGAAAAAGAAACATCATAAGATATCAGTAATACACGGAATGTAAACTTGGCTACACAGGAACTGAATTACAGAACAGAACAGGGTCTCAAATTTAGAAAACCAACTTATGCTTGCTTAAGGGTAAAGGTGAGTTGGGGTGCTGCATAAAACCAGAGATTGAAATGAGCACAGATAAAGTTCCTTAAGTCAAATATGGAATAGACCAGAGCTACTCCCTGCTCAACGAAATGGACTCAACACCGCATATTAAACGCCTAAGAATGTACCTGAGTAGTAAGAATCTTAAAACCTATGGATTGCTATGTCTCCGAAAGAGAATCAAGCATGTGTACAGGGGCATAAACGCAGCAGTGATAGGATTGCAGAGGTTTGGTGAGCAAATGAAGACCCTTTGAAGTCATATTGCATGGTACCCATTCCATGGGTCTCAACTCTCCAGGTTTAAGGTATTCTTCCTTCAGCTAAAACATGCATGTGGAACCCAAGTATGATCAACCATGTGAACGGGAGACGTGTTCAAATATGTCTCAGTTTTCCTCCCCTGGTACTCGGGTGCAACATTCCAGACGCTTTACTAACACTCTCCCCACTTGGAGAGTCAGCGCCTTTAACCTCCTGTTTGGCCCAGTTTGCAATTTCTGCGGAAGATGAACAGGAATAGCGAGAACCAATGAGAGACTAGCTGGAGGTGTCTGGACGGGCAAATTTAACTCTCATTTCCCACCAGGAAGAGGAAATAACCAAAGGCTCAGCGTGCCGTGCCGGAACCAGATTAGGGCCTGAAGCCATCCTGCGGTGTTGCGGCCAGGTCACAAAAAAGCAAGTTGAAGAAAGGAGCTCAGGGGCACTGTAATTCACAAACCTGCAGAGTTATAAATGACAGCTATCGTCCAAAAATAGACTGAAGTAAGGCTGCCAAGAGGACTTGAAAGCGGGGCAGAATTGCAGGAAACCGATTTCAGGAGGTAGACTGGAATTGCATTGAAAGCATAGGAAAAGAGGCAGAACGTCCACAATGATGCACTTGGCCAAAAAGGGCGTATGCGTTTTTTCCTGAATATATTCAGGAAAAAACGCATACGCCCTTTTTGGCCAACCAAGCAAGCTTGCAAATGAAATCTGCACTACAATGAAGTCTCACTTCCCCCGGGTCAAAAGGGCCATCTGAATAAAGTGTAAAATCCAGAAAGGAAGGACAGGCCATGGAGAACTGGGAGCCTTGTTATGCTGATGGGCGGGATGTAAATTGCCAACAACCACTCGGGAGAAGTGTATGGTGTTTCCTGAAACATCTAAAAAACAAAGCAACAGAACCTAGGGCACTTCCACTTATGGTCCTATAGCTTAGGGAAATTAAAATCAAAAACACACAGCCACCCCAAAGTTTGGAACGGCTCTGTTTACAAGAACCTCGTTTACAGTACAAGTTCAACATCGCAGAAAGTGAAAAATGGATAAAGAAGTTGTGGTATTTACTTACAAAGCAATATCACTCAGCAATGAAATCTGTGTCATCAGGCCCTTAGCAGCACAATGAGTGGATTCAGGTATGATGATTCTAACTGAAATAAGTCACACAGAAAAAGAAACATCATAAGATATCAGTAATACACGGAATGTAAACTTGGCTACACAGGAACTGAATTACAGAACAGAACAGGGTCTCAAATTTAGAAAACCAACTATGCTTGCTTAAGGGTAAAGGTGAGTTGGGGTGCTGCATAAAACCAGAGATTGAAATGAGCACAGATAAAGTTCCTTAAGTCAAATATGGAATAGACAAGAGCTACTCCTTGCTCAACGAAATGGACTCAACACCGCATATTAAACGCCTAACAATGTGCCTGACTAGTAAGTATCTTAAAACCTATGGATTGCTATGTCTCCGAAAGAGAATCAAGCATGTGTACAGGGGCATAAACGCAGCAGTGATAGGATTGGAGAGGTTCGGTGAGCAAATGAAGACCCTTTGAAGTCATATTGCATGCTACCCATTACACGGGTCTTAACTCTCCAGGTTTAAGGTATTCTTCCTTCAGCTAAAACATGCATGTGGAACCCAAGTATGATCAACCATGTGAACGGGAGACGTGTTCAAATATGTCTCAGTTTTCCTCCCCTGGTACTCGGGTGCAACATTCCAGACGCTTTACTAACACTCTCCCCACTTGGAGAGTCAGCGCCTTTAACCTCCTGTTTGGACCAGTTTGCAATTTCTGCGGAAGATGAACAGGAATAGCGAGAACCAATGAGAGACTAGCTGGAGGTGTTTGGACGGGCAAATTTAACTCTCATTTCCCACCAGGAAGAGGAAATAACCAAAGGCTCAGCGTGCCGTGCCGGAACCAGATTAGGGCCTGAAGCCATCCTGCGGTGTTGCGGCCAGGTCACAAGAAAGCAAGTTGAAGAAAGGAGCTCAGGGGCACTGTAATTCACAAACCTGCAGAGTTATAAATGACAGCTATCGTCCAAAAATAGACTGAAGTAAGGCTGCCAAGAGGACTTGAAAGCGGGGCAGAATTGCAGGAAACCGATTTCAGGAGGTAGACTGGAATTGCATTGAAAGCATAGGAAAAGAGGCAGAACGTCCACAATGATGCACTTGGCCAAAAAGGGCGTATGCGTTTTTTCCTGAATATATTCAGGAAAAAACGCATACGCCCTTTTTGGCCAACCAAGCAAGCTTGCAAAGGAAATCTGCACTACAATGAAGTCTCACTTCCCCCCGGTCAAAAGGGCCATCTGAAAAAAGTGTAAAATCCAGAAAGGCAGGACAGGCCATGGAGAACTGGGAGCCTTGTTATGCTGATGGGCGGGATGTAAATTGCCAACAACCACTCGGGAGAAGTGTATGGTGTTTCCTGAAACATCTAAAAAACAAAGCAACAGAACCTAGGGCACTTCCACTTATGGTCCTATAGCTTAGGGAAATTAAAATCAAAAAGACACAGCCACCCAAAAGTTTGGAACGGCTCTGTTTACAAGAACCTCGTTTACAGTAAAAGTTCAACATCGCAGAAAGTGAAAAATGGATAAAGAAGTTGTGGTATTCACTTACAAAGCAACATCACTCAGCAATGAAATCTATGTCATCAGGCCCTTAGCAGCACAATGAGTGGATTCAGGTATGATGATTCTAACTGAAGTAAGTCACACAGAAAAAGAAACATCATAAGATATCAGTAATACACGGAATGGAAACTTGTCTACACAGGAACTGAATTACAGAACAGAACAGGATCTCAAATTTAGAAAACCAACTTATGCTTGCTTAAGGGTAAAGGTGAGTTGGGGTGCTGCATAAAACCAGAGATTGAAATGAGCACAGATAAAGTTCCTTAAGTCAAATATGGAATAGACAAGAGCTACTCCTTGCTCAACGAAATGGACTCAACACCGCGTATTAAACGTCTAAGAATGTACCTGACTAGAAAGTATCTTAAAACCTATGGATTGCTATGTCTCCGAAAGAGAATCAAGCATGTGTACAGGGGCATAAACGCAGCAGTGATAGGATTGGAGAGGTTCGGTGAGCAAATGAAGACCCTTTGAAGTCATATTGCATGCTACCCATTACACGGGTCTTAACTCTCCAGGTTTAAGGTATTCTTCCTTCAGCTAAAACATGCATGTGGAACCCAAGTATGATCAACCATGTGAACGGGAGACGTGTTCAAATATGTCTCAGTTTTCCTCCCCTGGTACTCGGGTGCAACATTCCAGACGCTTTACTAACACTCTCCCCACTTGGAGAGTCAGCGCCTTTAACCTCCTGTTTGGCCCAGTTTGCAATTTCTGCGGAAGATGAACAGGAATAGCGAGAACCAATGAGAGACTAGCTGGAGGTGTTTGGACGGGCAAATTTAACTCTCATTTCCCACCAGGAAGAGGAAATAACCAAAGGCTCAGCGTGCCGTGCCGGAACCAGATTAGGGCCTGAAGCCATCCTGCGGTGTTGCGGCCAGGTCACAAGAAAGCAAGTTGAAGAAAGGAGCTCAGGGGCACTGTAATTCACAAACCTGCAGAGTTATAAATGACAGCTATCGTCCAAAAATAGACTGAAGTAAGGCTGCCAAGAGGACTTGAAAGCGGGGCAGAATTGCAGGAAACCGATTTCAGGAGGTAGACTGGAATTGCATTGAAAGCATAGGAAAAGAGGCAGAACGTCCACAATGATGCACTTGGCCAAAAAGGGCGTATGCGTTTTTTCCTGAATATATTCAGGAAAAAACGCATACGCCCTTTTTGGCCAACCAAGCAAGCTTGCAAAGGAAATCTGCACTACAATGAAGTCTCACTTCCCCCCGGTCAAAAGGGCCATCTGAAAAAAGTGTAAAATCCAGAAAGGCAGGACAGGCCATGGAGAACTGGGAGCCTTGTTATGCTGATGGGCGGGATGTAAATTGCCAACAACCACTCGGGAGAAGTGTATGGTGTTTCCTGAAACATCTAAAAAACAAAGCAACAGAACCTAGGGCACTTCCACTTATGGTCCTATAGCTTAGGGAAATTAAAATCAAAAAGACACAGCCACCCCAAAGTTTGGAACGGCTCTGTTTACAAGAACCTCGTTTACAGTACAAGTTCAACATCGCAGAAAGTGAAAAATGGATAAAGAAGTTGTGGTATTCACTTACAAAGCAATATCACTCAGCAATGAAATCTATGTCATCAGGCCCTTAGCAGCACAATGAGTGGATTCAGGTATGATGATTCTAACTGAAATAAGTCACACAGAAAAAGAAACATCATAAGATATCAGTAATACACGGAATGGAAACTTGGCTACACAGGAACTGAATTACAGAACAGAACTGGGTCACAAATTTAGAAAAACAACTTATGCTTGCTTAAGGGTAAAGGTGAGTTGGGGTGCTGCATAAAACCAGAGATTGAAATGAGCACAGATAAAGTTCCTTAAGCCAAATATGGAATACACAAGAGCTACTCCTTGCTCAACGAAATGGACTCAACACCGCATATTAAACGCCTAAGAATGTACCTGACTTGTAAGTATCTTAAAACCTATAGATTGCTATGTCTCCGAAAGAGAATCAAGCATGTGTACAGGGGCATAAACGCAGCAGTGATAGGATTGGAGAGGTTCGGTGAGCAAATGAAGACCCTTTGAATTCATATTGCATGGTACCCATTCCACGGGTTTCAACTACCCAGGTTTAAGGTATTCTTCCTTCAGCTAAAACATGCATGTGGAACCTAGAGTATGATCAACCATGTGATCGGGAGACGTGTTCAAATATGTCTCAGTTTTCCTCCCCTGGTACTCGGGTGCAACATTCCAGACGCTTTACTAACACTCTCCCCACTTGGAGAGTCAGTCCCTTTAACCTCCTGTTTGGCCCAGTTTGCAATTTCTGCGGAAGATGAACAGGAATAGCGAGAACCAATGAGAGGCTAGCTGGAGGTGTCTGGACGGGCAAATTTAACTCTCATTTCCCACCAGGAAGAGGAATTAACCAAAGGCTCAGCATGCCGGGCCGGAACCAGATTAGGGCCTGAAGCCATCCTGCGGTGTTGCGGCCAGGTCACAAGAAAGCGAGTTGAAGAAAGGAGCTCAGGGGCACTGTAATTCACAAACCTGCAGAGTTATAAATGACAGCTATCGTCCAAAAATAGACTGAAGTAAGGCTGCCAAGAGGACTTGAAAGCGGGGCAGAATTGCAGGAAACCGATTTCAGGAGGTAGACTGGAATTGCATTGAAAGCATAGGAAAAGAGGCAGAACGTCCACAATGATGCACTTGGCCAAAAAGTGCGTATGCGTTTTTTCCTGAATATATTCAGGAAAAAACGCATACGCCCTTTTTGGCCAACCAAGCAAGCTTGCAAAGGAAATCTGCACTACAATGAAGTCTCACTTCCCCCCGGTCAAAAGGGCCATCTGAAAAAAGTGTAAAATCCAGAAAGGCAGGACAGGCCATGGAGAACTGGGAGCCTTGTTATGCTGATGGGCGGGATGTAAATTGCCAACAGACACTCGGGAGAAGTGTATGGTGTTTCCTGAAACATCTAAAAAACAGAGCAACAGAGCCTAGGGCACTGCCACTTATGGTCCTATAGCTTAGGGAAATTAAAATCAAAAAGACACAGCCACCCCAAAGTTTGGGACGCCTCTGTTTACAAGAACCTCGTTTACAGTACAAGTTCAACATCGCAGAAAGTGAAAAATGGATAAAGAAGTTGTGGTATTCACTTACAAAGCAATATCACTCAGCAATGAAATCTGTGTCATCAGGCCCTTAGCAGCAAAATGAGTGGATTCAGGTATGATGATTCTAACTGAAGTAAGTCACACAGAAAAAGAAACATCATAAGATATCAGTAATACACGGAATGTAAACTTGGCTACACAGGAACTGAATTACAGAACAGAACAGGGTCTCAAATTTAGAAAACCAACTTATGCTTGCTTAAGGGTAAAGGTGAGTTGGGGTGCTGCATAAAACCAGAGATTGAAATGAGCACAGATAAAGTTCCTTAAGTCAAATATGGAATAGACAAGAGCTACTCCTTGCTCAACGAAATGGACTCAACACCGCATATTAAACGCCTAAGAATGTACCTGACTAGTAAGAATCTTAAAACCTATGGATTGCTATGTCTCCGAAAGAGAATCAAGCATGTGTACAGGGGCATAAACGCAGCAGTGATAGGATTGGAGAGGTTCGGTGAGCAAATGAAGACCCTTTGAAGTCATATTGCATGGTACCCATTCCACGGGTCTCAACTCTCCAGGTTTAAGGTATTCTTCCTTCAGCTAAAACATGCATGTGGAACCCAAGTATGATCAACCATGTGAACGGGAGACGTGTTCAAATATGTCTCAGTTTTCCTCCCCTGGTACTCGGGTGCAACATTCCAGACGCTTTACTAACACTCTCCCCACTTGGAGAGTCAGCGCCTTTAACCTCCTGTTTGGCCCAGTTTGCAATTTCTGCGGAAGATGAACAGGAATAGCGAGAACCAATGAGAGGCTAGCTGGAGGTGTCTGGACGGGCAAATTTAACTCTCATTTCCCACCAGGAAGAGGAAATAACCAAAGGCTCAGCGTGCCGTACCGGAACCAGATTAGGGCCTGAAGCCATCCTGCGGTGTTGCGGCCAGCTCAAAAGAAAGCGAGTTGAAGAAAGGAGCTCAGGGGCACTGTAATTCACAAACCTGCAGAGTTATAAATGACAGCTATCGTCCAAAAATAGACTGAAGTAAGGCTGCCAAGAGGACTTGAAAGCGGGGCAGAATTGCAGGAAACCGATTTCAGGAGGTAGACTGGAATTGCATTGAAAGCATAGGAAAAGAGGCAGAACGTCCACAATGATGCACTTGGCCAGAAAGGGCATATGCGTTTTTTCCTGAATATATTCAGGATAAAACGCATACGCCCTTTTTGGCCAACCAAGCAAGCTTGCAAAGGAAATCTGCACTACAATGAAGTCTCACTTCCCCCCGGTCAAAAGGGCCATCTGAAAAAAGTGTAAAATCCAGAAAGGCAGGACAGGCCATGGAGAACTGGGAGCCTTGTTATGCTGATGGGCTGGATGTAAATTGCCAACAGACACTTGGGAGAAGTGTATGGTGTTTCCTGAAACATCTAAAAAACAAAGCAACAGAGCCTAGGGCACTGCCACTTATAGTCCTATAGCTTAGGGAAATTAAAATCAAAAAGACACAGCCACCCCAAAGTTTGGGACGCCTCTGTTTACAAGAACCTCGTTTACAGTACAAGTTCAACATCGCAGAAAGTGAAAAATGGATAAAGAAGTTGTGGTATTCACTTACAAAGCAATATCACTCAGCAATGAAATCTGTGTCATCAGGCCCTTAGCAGCACAATGAGTGGATTCAGGTATGATGATTCTAACTGAAGTAAGTCACACAGAAAAAGAAACATCATAAGATATCAGTAATACACGGAATGTAAACTTGGCTACACAGGAACTGAATTACAGAACAGAACAGGGTCTCAAATTTAGAAAACCAACTTATGCTTGCTTAAGGGTAAAGGTGAGTTGGGGTGCTGCATAAAACCAGAGATTGAAATGAGCACAGATAAAGTTCCTTAAGTCAAATATGGAATAGACAAGAGCTACTCCTTGCTCAACGAAATGGACTCAACACCGCATATTAAACGCCTAAGAATGTACCTGACTAGTAAGAATCTTAAAACCTATGGATTGCTATGTCTCCGAAAGAGAATCAAGCATGTGTACAGGGGCATAAACGCAGCAGTGATAGGATTGGAGAGGTTTGGTGAGCAAATGAAGACCCTTTGAAGTCATATTGCATGGTACCCATTCCATGGGTCTCAACTCTCCAGGTTTAAGGTATTCTTCCTTCAGCTAAAACATGCATGTGGAACCCAAGTATGATCAACCATGTGAACGGGAGACGTGTTCAAATATGTCTCAGTTTTCCTCCCCTGGTACTCGGGTGCAACATTCCAGACGCTTTACTAACACTCTCCCCACTTGGAGAGTCAGCGCCTTTAACCTCCTGTTTGGCCCAGTTTGCAATTTCTGCGGAAGATGAACAGGAATAGCGAGAACCAATGAGAGACTAGCTGGAGGTGTCTGGACGGGCAAATTTAACTCTCATTTCCCACCAGGAAGAGGAAATAACCAAAGGCTCAGCGTGCCGTGCCGGAACCAGATTAGGGCCTGAAGCCATCCTGCGGTGTTGCGGCCAGGTCACAAAAAAGCGAGTTGAAGAAAGGAGCTCAGGGGCACTGTAATTCACAAACCTGCAGAGTTATAAATGACAGCTATCGTCCAAAAATAGACTGAAGTAAGGCTGCCAAGAGGACTTGAAAGCGGGGCAGAATTGCAGGAAACCGATTTCAGGAGGTAGACTGGAATTGCATTGAAAGCATAGGAAAAGAGGCAGAACGTCCACAATGATGCACTTGGCCAAAAAGGGCGTATGCGTTTTTTCCTGAATATATTCAGGAAAAAACGCATACGCCCTTTTTGGCCAACCAAGCAAGCTTGCAAAAGAAATCTGCACTACAATGAAGTCTCACTTCCCCCGGGTCAAAAGGGCCATCTGAATAAAGTGTAAAATCCAGAAAGGAAGGACAGGCCATGGAGAACTGGGAGCCTTGTTATGCTGATGGGCGGGATGTAAATTGCCAACAACCACTCGGGAGAAGTGTATGGTGTTTCCTGAAACATCTAAAAAACAAAGCAACAGAACCTAGGGCACTTCCACTTATGGTCCTATAGCTTAGGGAAATTAAAATCAAAAAGACACAGCCACCCCAAAGTTTGGAACGGCTCTGTTTACAAGAACCTCGTTTACAGTACAAGTTCAACATCGCAGAAAGTGAAAAATGGATAAAGAAGTTGTGGTATTTACTTACAAAGCAATATCACTCAGCAATGAAATCTGTGTCATCAGGCCCTTAGCAGCACAATGAGTGGATTCAGGTATGTTGATTCTAACTGAAGAAAGTCACACAGAAAAAGAAACATCATAAGATATCAGTAATACACGGAATGTAAACTTGGCTACACAGGAACTGAATTACAGAACAGAACAGGGTCTCAAATTTAGAAAACCAACTTATTCTTGCTTAAGGGGAAAGGTGAGTTGGGGTGCTGCATAAAACCAGAGATTGAAATGAGCACAGATAAAGTTCCTTAAGTCAAATATGGAATAGACAAGAGCTACTCCTTGCTCAACGAAATGGACTCAACACCGCATATTAAACGCCTAAGAATGTACCTGACTAGTAAGTATCTTAAAACCTATGGATTGCTATGTCTCCGAAAGAGAATCAAGCATGTGTACAGGGGCATAAACGCAGCAGTGATAGGATTGGAGAGGTTCGGTGAGCAAATGAAGACCCTTTGAAGTCATATTGCATGGTACCCATTCCACGGGTCTCAACTCTCCAGGTTTAAGGTATTCTTCCTTCAGCTAAAACATGCATGTGGAACCCAAGTATGATCAACCATGTGAACGGGAGACGTGTTCAAATATGTCTCAGTGTTCCTCCCCTGGTACTCGGGTGCAACATTCCAGACGCTTTACTAACACTCTCCCCACTTGGAGAGTCAGCGCCTTTAACCTCCTGTTTGGCCCAGTTTCCAATTTCTGCGGAAGATGAACAGGAATAGCGAGAACCAATGAGAGGCTAGCTGGAGGTGTCTGGACGGGCAAATTTAACTCTCATTTCCCACCAGGAAGAGGAAATAACCAAAGGCTCAGCATGCCGTACCGGAACCAGATTAGGGCCTGAAGCCATCCTGTGGTGTTGCGGCCAGCTCAAAAGAAAGCGAGTTGAAGAAAGGAGCTCAGGGGCACTGTAATTCACAAACCTGCAGAGTTATAAATGACAGCTATCGTCCAAAAATAGACTGAAGTAAGGCTGCCAAGAGGACTTGAAAGCGGGGCAGAATTGCAGGAAACCGATTTCAGGAGGTAGACTGGAATTGCATTGAAAGCATAGGAAAAGAGGCAGAACGTCCACAATGAGGCACTTGGCCAAAAAGGGCGTATGCGTTTTTTCCTGAATATATTCAGGAAAAAACGCATACGCACTTTTTGACCATCCAAGCAAACTTGCAAAGGAAATCTGCACTACAATGAAGTCTCACTTCCCCCCGGTCAAAAGGGCCATCTGAAAAAAGTGTAACATCCAGAAAGGCAGGACAGGCCATGGAGAACTGGGAGCCTTGTTATGCTGATGGGCGGGATGTAAATTGCCAACAGACACTCGGGAGAAGTGTATGGTGTTTCCTGAAACATCTAAAAAACAAAGCAACAGAGCCTAGGGCACTGCCACTTATGGTCTTATAGCTTAGGGAAATTAAAATCAAAAAGACACAGCCACCCCAAAGTTTGGAACGGCTCTGTTTACAAGAACCTCGTTTACAGTACAAGTTCAACATCGCAGAAAGTGAAAAATGGATAAAGAAGTTGTGGTATTCACTTACAAAGCAATATCACTCAGCAATGAAATCTATGTCATCAGGCCCTTAGCAGCACAATGAGTCGATTCAGGTATGATGATTCTAACTGAAATAAGTCACACAGAAAAAGAAACATCATAAGATATCAGTAATACACGGAATGGAAACTTGGCTACACAGGAACTGAATTACAGAACAGAACTGGGTCACAAATTTAGAAAAACAACTTATGCTTGCTTAAGGGTAAAGGTGAGTTGGGGTGCTGCATAAAACCAGAGATTGAAATGAGCACAGATAAAGTTCCTTTAGCCAAATATGGAATAGACAAGAGCTACTCCTTGCTCAACGAAATGGACTCAACACCGCATATTAAACGCCTAAGAATGTACCTGACTAGTAAGTATCTTAAAACCTATGGATTGCTATGTCTCCGAAAGAGAATCAAGCATGTGTACAGGGGCATAAACGCAGCAGTGATAGGATTGGAGAGGTTCGGTGAGCAAATGAAGACCCTTTGAAGTCATATTGCATGGTACCCATTCCACGGGTCTCAACTCTCCAGGTTTAAGGTATTCTTCCTTCAGCTAAAACATGCATGTGGAACCCAAGTATGATCAACCATGTGAACGGGAGACGTGTTCAAATATGTCTCAGTTTTCCTCCCCTGGTACTCGGGTGCAACATTCCAGACGCTTTACTAACACTCTCCCCACTTGGAGAGTCAGTCCCTTTAACCTCCTGTTTGGCCCAGTTTGCAATTTCTGCGGAAGATGAACAGGAATAGCGAGAACCAATGAGAGGCTAGCTGGAGGTGTCTGGACGGGCAAATTTAACTCTCATTTCCCACCAGGAAGAGGAATTAACCAAAGGCTCAGCATGCCGGGCCGGAACCAGATTAGGGCCTGAAGCCATCCTGCGGTGTTGCGGCCAGGTCACAAGAAAGCGAGTTGAAGAAAGGAGCTCAGGGGCACTGTAATTCACAAACCTGCAGAGTTATAAATGACAGCTATCGTCCAAAAATAGACTGAAGTAAGGCTGCCAAGAGGACTTGAAAGCGGGGCAGAATAGCAGGAAACCGATTTCAGGAGGTAGACTGGAATTGCTTTGAAAGCATAGGAAAAGAGGCAGAACGTCCACAATGATGCACTTGGCCAAAAAGGGCGTATGCGTTTTTTCCTGAATATATTCAGGAAAAAACGCATACGCCCTTTTTGGCCAACCAAGCAAGCTTGCAAAGGAAATCTGCACTACAATGAAGTCTCACTTCCCCCCGGTCAAAAGGGCCATCTGAAAATAGTGTAAAATCCAGAAAGGAAGGACAGGCCATGGAGAACTGGGAGCCTTGTTATGCTGATGGGCGGGATGTAAATTGCCAACAGACACTCGGGAGAAGTGTATGGTGTTTCCTGAAACATCTAAAAAACAAAGCAACAGAGCCTAGGGCACTTCCACTTATGGTCCTATAGCTTAGGGAAATTAAAATCAAAAAGACACAGCCACCCCAAAGTTTGGAACGGCTCTGTTTACAAGAACCTCGTTTACAGTACAAGTTCAACATCGCAGAAAGTGAAAAATGGATAAAGAAGTTGTGGTATTTACTTACAAAGCAATATCACTCAGCAATGAAATCTGTGTCATCAGGCCCTTAGCAGCACAATGAGTGGATTCAGGTATGATGATTCTAACTGAAGTAAGTCACACAGAAAAAGAAACATCATAAGATATCACTAATACACGGAATGTAAACTTGGCTACACAGGAACTGAATTAGAGAACAGAACAGGGTCTCAAATTTAGAAAACCAACTATGCTTGCTTAAGGGTAAAGGTGAGTTGGGGTGCTGCATAAAACCAGAGATTGAAATGAGCACAGATAAAGTTCCTTAAGTCAAATATGGAATAGAAAAGAGCTACTCCTTGCTCAACGAAATGGACTCAAAACCGCATATTAAACGCCTAAGAATGTGCCTGACTAGTAAGTATCTTAAAACCTATGGATTGCTATGTCTCCGAAAGAGAATCAAGCATGTGTACAGGGGCATAAACGCAGCAGTGATAGGATTGGAGAGGTTCGGTGAGCAAATGAAGACCCTTTGAAGTCATATTGCATGGTACCCATTACACGGGTCTCAACTCTCCAGGTTTAAGGTATTCTTCCTTCAGCTAAAACATGCATGTGGAACCCAAGTATGATCAACCATGTGAACGGGAGACGTGTTCAAATATGTCTCAGTTTTCCTCCCCTGGTACTCGGGTGCAACATTCCAGACGCTTTACTAACACTCTCCCCACTTGGAGAGTCAGCGCCTTTAACCTCCTGTTTGGTCCAGTTTGCAATTTCTGCGGAAGATGAACAGGAATAGTGAGAACCAATGAGACGCTAGCTGGAGGTGTCTGGACGGGCAAATTTAACTCTCATTTCCCAACAGGAAGAGGAAATAACCAAAAGCTCAGCGTGCCATACCGGAACCAGATTAGGGCCTGAAGCCATCCTGCGGTGTTGCGGCCAGCTCAAAAGAAAGCGAGTTGAAGAAAGGAGCTCAGGGGCACTGTAATTCACAAACCTGCAGAGTTATAAATGACAGCTATCGTCCAAAAATAGACTGAAGTAAGGCTGCCAAGAGGACTTGAAAGCGGGGCAGAATTGCAGGAAACCGATTTCAGGAGGTAGACTGGAATTGCATTGAAAGCATAGGAAAAGAGGCAGAACGTCCACAATGATGCACTTGGCCAAAAAGGGCGTATGCGTTTTTTCCTGAATATATTCAGGAAAAAACGCATACGCCCTTTTTGGCCAACCAAGCAAGCTTGCAAAGGAAATCTGCACTACAATGAAGTCTCACTTCCCCCCGGTCAAAAGGGCCATCTGAAAAAAGTGTAACATCCAGAAAGGCAGGACAGGCCATGGAGAACTGGGAGCCTTGTTATGCTGATGGGCGGGATGTAAATTGCCAACAGACACTCGGGAGAAGTGTATGGTGTTTCCTGAAACATCTAAAAAACAAAGCAACAGAACCTAGGGCACTTCCACTTATGGTCCTATAGCTTAGGGAAATTAAAATCAAAAAGACACAGCCACCCCAAAGTTTGGAACGGCTCTGTTTACAAGAACCTCGTTTACAGTACAAGTTCAACATCGCAGAAAGTGAAAAATGGATAAAGAAGTTGTGGTATTCACTTACAAAGCAATATCACTCAGCAATGAAATCTATGTCATCAGGCCCTTAGCAGCACAATGAGTCGATTCAGGTATGATGATTCTAACTGAAATAAGTCACACAGAAAAAGAAACATCATAAGATATCAGTAATACACGGAATGGAAACTTGGCTACACAGGAACTGAATTACAGAACAGAACTGGGTCACAAATTTAGAAAAACAACTTATGCTTGCTTAAGGGTAAAGGTGAGTTGGGGTGCTGCATAAAACCAGAGATTGAAATGAGCACAGATAAAGTTCCTTAAGCCAAATATGGAATAGACAAGAGCTACTCCTTGCTCAACGAAATGGACTCAACACCGCATATTAAACGCCTAAGAATGTACCTGACTAGTAAGTATCTTAAAACCTATGGATTGCTATGTCTCCGAAAGAGAATCAAGCATGTGTACAGGGGCATAAACGCAGCAGTGATAGGATTGGAGAGGTTCGGTGAGCAAATGAAGACCCTTTGAAGTCATATTGCATGGTACCCATTACACGGGTCTCAACTCTCCAGGTTTAAGGTATTCTTCCTTCAGCTAAAACATGCATGTGGAACCCAAGTATGATCAACCATGTGAACGGGAGACGTGTTCAAATATGTCTCAGTTTTCCTCCCCTGGTACTCGGGTGCAACATTCCAGACGCTTTACTAACACTCTCCCCACTTGGAGAGTCAGTCCCTTTAACCTCCTGTTTGGCCCAGTTTGCAATTTCTGCGGAAGATGAACAGGAATAGCGAGAACCAATGAGAGGCTAGCTGGAGGTGTCTGGACGGGCAAATTTAACTCTCATTTCCCACCAGGAAGAGGAATTAACCAAAGGCTCAGCATGCCGGGCCGGAACCAGATTAGGGCCTGAAGCCATCCTGCGGTGTTGCGGCCAGGTCACAAGAAAGCGAGTTGAAGAAAGGAGCTCAGGGGCACTGTAATTCACAAACCTGCAGAGTTATAAATGACAGCTATCGTCCAAAAACAGACTGAAGTAAGGCTGCCAAGAGGACTTGAAAGCGGGGCAGAATTGCAGGAAACCGATTTCAGGAGGTAGACTGGAATTGCATTGAAAGCATAGGAAAAGAGGCAGAACGTCCACAATGATGCACTTGGCCAAAAAGGGCGTATGCGTTTTTTCCTGAATATATTCAGGAAAAAACGCATACGCCCTTTTTGGCCAACCAAGCAAGCTTGCAAAGGAAATCTGCACTACAATGAAGTCTCACTTCCCCCCGGTCAAAAGGGCCATCTGAAAAAAGTGTAAAATCCAGAAAGGCAGGACAGGCCATGGAGAACTGGGAGCCTTGTTATGCTGATGGGCGGGATGTAAATTGCCAACAGACACTTGGGAGAAGTGTATGGTGTTTCCTGAAACATCTAAAAAACAAAGCAACAGAACCTAGGGCACTTCCACTTATGGTCCTATAGCTTAGGGAAATTAAAATCAAAAAGACACAGCCACCACAAAGTTTGGAACGGCTCTGTTTACAAGAACCTCGTTTACAGTACAAGTTCAACATCTCAGAAAGTGAAAAATGGATAAAGAAGTTGTGGTATTCACTTACAAAGCAATATCACTCAGCAATGAAATCTATGTCATCAGGCCCTTAGCAGCACAATGAGTCGATTCAGGTATGATGATTCTAACTGAAATAAGTCACACAGAAAAAGAAACATCATAAGATATCAGTAATACACGGAATGGAAACTTGGCTACACAGGAACTGAATTACAGAACAGAACTGGGTCACAAATTTAGAAAAACAACTTATGCTTGCTTAAGGGTAAAGGTGAGTTGGGGTGCTGCATAAAACCAGAGATTGAAATGAGCACAGATAAAGTTCCTTAAGCCAAATATGGAATAGACAAGAGCTACTCCTTGCTCAACGAAATGGACTCAACACCGCATATTAAACGCCTAAGAATGTACCTGACTAGTAAGTATCTTAAAACCTATGGATTGCTATGTCTCCGAAAGAGAATCAAGCATGTGTACAGGGGCATAAACGCAGCAGTGATAGGATTGGAGAGGTTCGGTGAGCAAATGAAGACCCTTTGAAGTCATATTGCATGGTACCCATTACACGGGTCTCAACTCTCCAGGTTTAAGGTATTCTTCCTTCAGCTAAAACATGCATGTGGAACCCAAGTATGATCAACCATGTGAACGGGAGACGTGTTCAAATATGTCTCAGTTTTCCTCCCCTGGTACTCGGGTGCAACATTCCAGACGCTTTACTAACACTCTCCCCACTTGGAGAGTCAGTCCCTTTAACCTCCTGTTTGGCCCAGTTTGCAATTTCTGCGGAAGATGAACAGGAATAGCGAGAACCAATGAGAGGCTAGCTGGAGGTGTCTGGACGGGCAAATTTAACTCTCATTTCCCACCAGGAAGAGGAATTAACCAAAGGCTCAGCATGCCGGGCCGGAACCAGATTAGGGCCTGAAGCCATCCTGCGGTGTTGCGGCCAGGTCACAAGAAAGCGAGTTGAAGAAAGGAGCTCAGGGGCACTGTAATTCACAAACCTGCAGAGTTATAAATGACAGCTATCGTCCAAAAACAGACTGAAGTAAGGCTGCCAAGAGGACTTGAAAGCGGGGCAGAATTGCAGGAAACCGATTTCAGGAGGTAGACTGGAATTGCATTGAAAGCATAGGAAAAGAGGCAGAACGTCCACAATGATGCACTTGGCCAAAAAGGGCGTATGCGTTTTTTCCTGAATATATTCAGGAAAAAACGCATACGCCCTTTTTGGCCAACCAAGCAAGCTTGCAAAGGAAATCTGCACTACAATGAAGTCTCACTTCCCCCCGGTCAAAAGGGCCATCTGAAAAAAGTGTAAAATCCAGAAAGGCAGGACAGGCCATGGAGAACTGGGAGCCTTGTTATGCTGATGGGCGGGATGTAAATTGCCAACAGACACTTGGGAGAAGTGTATGGTGTTTCCTGAAACATCTAAAAAACAAAGCAACAGAACCTAGGGCACTTCCACTTATGGTCCTATAGCTTAGGGAAATTAAAATCAAAAAGACACAGCCACCACAAAGTTTGGAACGGCTCTGTTTACAAGAACCTCGTTTACAGTACAAGTTCAACATCGCAGAAAATGAAAAATGGATAAAGAAGTTGTGGTATTTACTTACAAAGCAATATCACTCAGCAATGAAATCTCTGTCATCAGGCCCTTAGCAGCACAATGAGTGGATTCAGGTATGATGATTCTAACTGAAGTAAGTCACACAGAAAAAGAAACATCATAAGTTATCACTAATACACGGAATGTAAACTTGGCTACACAGGAACTGAATTACAGAACAGAACAGGGTCTCAAATTTAGAAAACCAACTATGCTTGCTTAAGGGTAAAGGTGAGTTGGGGTGCTGCATAAAACCAGAGATTGAAATGAGCACAGATAAAGTTCCTTAAGTCAAATATGGAATAGACAAGAGCTACTCCTTGCTCAACGAAATTGACTCAACACCGCATATTAAACGCCTAAGAATGTGCCTGACTAGTAAGTATCTTAAAACCTATGGATTGCTATGTCTCCGAAAGAGAATCAAGCATGTGTACAGGGGCATAAACGCAGCAGTGATAGGATTGGAGAGGTTCGGTGAGCAAATGAAGACCCTTTGAAGTCATATTGCATGGTACCCATTACACGGGTCTCAACTCTCCAGGTTTAAGGTATTCTTCCTTCAGCTAAAACATGCATGTGGAACCCAAGTATGATCAACCATGTGAACGGGAGACGTGTTCAAATATGTCTCAGTTTTCCTCCCCTGGTACTCGGGTGCAACATTCCAGACGCTTTACTAACACTCTCCCCACTTGGAGAGTCAGCGCCTTTAACCTCCTGTTTGGCCCAGTTTGCAATTTCTGCGGAAGATGAACAGGAATAGCGAGAACCAATGAGAGGCTAGCTGGAGGTGTCTGGACGGGCAAATTTAACTCTCATTTCCCACAAGGAAGAGGAAATAACCAAAGGCTCAGCGTGCCATACCGGAACCAGATTAGGGCCTGAAGCCATCCTGCGGTGTTGCGGCCAGCTCAAAAGAAAGCGAGTTGAAGAAAGGAGCTCAGGGGCACTGTAATTCACAAACCTGCAGAGTTATAAATGACAGCTATCGTCCAAAAACATACTGAAGTAAGGCTGCCAAGAGGACTTGAAAGCGGGGCAGAATTGCAGGAAACCGATTTCAGGAGGTAGACTGGAATTGCATTGAAAGCATAGGAAAAGAGGCAGAACGTCCACAATGATGCACTTGGCCAAAAAGGGCGTATGCGTTTTTTCCTGAATATATTCAGGAAAAAACGCATACGCCCTTTTTGGCCAACCAAGCAAGCTTGCAAAGGAAATCTGCACTACAATGAAGTCTCACTTCCCCCCGGTCAAAAGGGCCATCTGAAAAAAGTGTAAAATCCAGAAAGGCAGGACAGGCCATGGAGAACTGGGAGCCATGTTATGCTGATGGGCGGGATGTAAATTGCCAACAGACACTCGGGAGAAGTGTATGGTGTTTCCTGAAACATCTAAAAAACAAAGCAACAGAACCTAGGGCACTTCCACTTATGGTCCTATAGCTTAGGGAAATTAAAATAAAAAAGACACAGCCACCCCAAAGTTTGGGACGCCTCTGTTTACAAGAACCTCGTTTACAGTACAAGTTCAACATCGCAGAAAGTGAAAAATGGATAAAGAAGTTGTGGTATTTACTTACAAAGCAATATCACTCAGCAATGAAATCTATGTCATCAGGCCCTTAGCATCACAATGAGTGGATTCAGGTATGATGATTCTAACTGAAGTAAGTCACACAGAAAAAGAAACATCATAAGATATCAGTAATACACGGAATGTAAACTTGGCTACACAGGAACTGAATTACAGAACAGAACAGGGTCTCAAATTTAGAAAACCAACTTATGCTTGCTTAAGGGGAAAGGTGAGTTGGGGTGCTGCATAAAACCAGAGATTGAAATGAGCACAGATAAAGTTCCTTAAGTCAAATATGGAATAGACAAGAGCTACTCCTTGCTCAACGAAATGGACTCAACACCGCATATTAAACGTCTAAGAATGTACCTGACTAGTAAGTATCTTAAAACCTATGGATTGCTATGTCTCCGAAAGAGAATCAAGCATGTGTACAGGGGCATAAACGCAGCAGTGATAGGATTGGAGAGGTTCGGTGAGCAAATGAAGACCCTTTGAAGTCATATTGCATGGTACCCATTCCACGGGTCTTAACTCTCCAGGTTTAAGGTATTCTTCCTTCAGCTAAAACATGCATGTGGAACCCAAGTATGATCAACCATGTGAACGGGAGACGTGTTCAAATATGTCTCAGTTTTCCTCCCCTGGTACTCGGGTGCAACATTCCAGACGCTTTACTAACACTCTCCCCACTTGGAGAGTCAGCGCGTTTAACCTCCTGTTTGGCCTAGTTTGCAATTTCTGCGGAAGATGAACAGGAATAGCGAGAACCAATGAGAGACTAGCTGGAGGTGTTTGGACGGGCAAATTTAACTCTCATTTCCCACCAGGAAGAGGAAATAACCAAAGGCTCAGCGTGCCGTGCCGGAACCAGATTAGGGCCTGAAGCCATCCTGCGGTGTTGCGGCCAGGTCACAAGAAAGCAAGTTGAAGAAAGGAGCTCAGGGGCACTGTAATTCACAAACCTGCAGAGTTATAAATGACAGCTATCGTCCAAAAATAGACTGAAGTAAGGCTGCCAAGAGGACTTGAAAGCGGGGCAGAATTGCAGGAAACCGATTTCAGGAGGTAGACTGGAATTGCATTGAAAGCATAGGAAAAGAGGCAGAACGTCCACAATGATGCACTTGGCCAAAAAGGGCGTATGCGTTTTTTCCTGAATATATTCAGGAAAAAACGCATACGCCCTTTTTGGCCAACCAAGCAAGCTTGCAAAGGAAATCTGCACTACAATGAAGTCTCACTTCCCCCCGGTCAAAAGGGCCATCTGAAAAAAGTGTAAAATCCAGAAAGGCAGGACAGGCCATGGAGAACTGGGAGCCTTGTTATGCTGATGGGCGGGATGTAAATTGCCAACAACCACTCGGGAGAAGTGTATGGTGTTTCCTGAAACATCTAAAAAACAAAGCAACAGAACCTAGGGCACTTCCACTTATGGTCCTATAGCTTAGGGAAATTAAAATCAAAAAGACACAGCCACCCCAAAGTTTGGAACGGCTCTGTTTACAAGAACCTCGTTTACAGTACAAGTTCAACATCGCAGAAAGTGAAAAATGGATAAAGAAGTTGTGGTATTCACTTACAAAGCAATATCACTCAGCAATGAAATCTATGTCATCAGGCCCTTAGCAGCACAATGAGTGGATTCAGGTATGATGATTCTAACTGAAATAAGTCACACAGAAAAAGAAACATCATAAGATATCAGTAATACACGGAATGGAAACTTGGCTACACAGGAACTGAATTACAGAACAGAACTGGGTCACAAATTTAGAAAAACAACTTATGCTTGCTTAAGGGTAAAGGTGAGTTGGGGTGCTGCATAAAACCAGAGATTGAAATGAGCACAGATAAAGTTCCTTAAGCCAAATATGGAATACACAAGAGCTACTCCTTGCTCAACGAAATGGACTCAACACCGCATATTAAACGCCTAAGAATGTACCTGACTTGTAAGTATCTTAAAACCTATAGATTGCTATGTCTCCGAAAGAGAATCAAGCATGTGTACAGGGGCATAAACGCAGCAGTGATAGGATTGGAGAGGTTCGGTGAGCAAATGAAGACCCTTTGAATTCATATTGCATGGTACCCATTCCACGGGTTTCAACTACCCAGGTTTAAGGTATTCTTCCTTCAGCTAAAACATGCATGTGGAACCTAGAGTATGATCAACCATGTGATCGGGAGACGTGTTCAAATATGTCTCAGTTTTCCTCCCCTGGTACTCGGGTGCAACATTCCAGACGCTTTACTAACACTCTCCCCACTTGGAGAGTCAGTCCCTTTAACCTCCTGTTTGGCCCAGTTTGCAATTTCTGCGGAAGATGAACAGGAATAGCGAGAACCAATGAGAGGCTAGCTGGAGGTGTCTGGACGGGCAAATTTAACTCTCATTTCCCACCAGGAAGAGGAATTAACCAAAGGCTCAGCATGCCGGGCCGGAACCAGATTAGGGCCTGAAGCCATCCTGCGGTGTTGCGGCCAGGTCACAAGAAAGCGAGTTGAAGAAAGGAGCTCAGGGGCACTGTAATTCACAAACCTGCAGAGTTATAAATGACAGCTATCGTCCAAAAATAGACTGAAGTAAGGCTGCCAAGAGGACTTGAAAGCGGGGCAGAATTGCAGGAAACCGATTTCAGGAGGTAGACTGGAATTGCATTGAAAGCATAGGAAAAGAGGCAGAACGTCCACAATGATGCACTTGGCCAAAAAGGGCGTATGCGTTTTTTCCTGAATATATTCAGGAAAAAACGCATACGCCCTTTTTGGCCAACCAAGCAAGCTTGCAAAGGAAATCTGCACTACAATGAAGTCTCACTTCCCCCCGGTCAAAAGGGCCATCTGAAAAAAGTGTAAAATCCAGAAAGGCAGGACAGGCCGTGGAGAACTGGGAGCCTTGTTATGCTGATGGGCGGGATGTAAATTGCCAACAGACACTCGGGAGAAGTGTATGGTGTTTCCTGAAACATCTAAAAAACAAAGCAACAGAGCCTAGGGCACTGCCACTTATGGTCCTATAGCTTAGGGAAATTAAAATCAAAAAGACACAGCCACCCCAAAGTTTGGGACGCCTCTGTTTACAAGAACCTCGTTTACAGTACAAGTTCAACATCGCAGAAAGTGAAAAATGGATAAAGAAGTTGTGGTATTTACTTACAAAGCAATATCACTCAGCAATGAAATCTATGTCATCAGGCCCTTAGCATCACAATGAGTGGATTCAGGTATGATGATTCTAACTGAAATAAGTCACACAGAAAAAGAAACATCATAAGATATCACTAATACACGGAATGTAAACTTGGCTACACAGGAACTGAATTCAAAAACAGAACAGGTTCTCAAATTTAGAAAACCAACTTATGCTTGCTTAAGGGGAAAGGTGAGTTCGGTTGCTGCATAAAACCAGAGATTGAAATGAGCACAGATAAAGTTCCTTAAGCCAAATATGGAATAGAGAAGAGCCACTCCTTGCTCAACGAAATGGACTCAACACCGCATATTAAACGCCTAAGAATGTACCTGACTAGTAAGTATCTTAAAACCTATGGATTGCTATGTCTCCGAAAGAGAATCAAGCATGTGTACAGATGCATAAACGCAGCAGTGATAGGATTGGAGAGGTTCGGTGAGCAAATGAAGACCCTTTGAAGTCATATTGCATGGTACCCATTCCACGGGTTTCAATTACCCAGGTTTTAGGTATTCTTCCTTCAGCTAAAACATGCATGTGGAACCCAGAGTATGATCAACCATGTGATCGAGAGACGTGTTCAAATATGTCTCAGTTTTCCTCCCTTGGTACTCGGGTGCAACATTCCAGACGCTTTACTAACACTCTCCCCACTTGGAGAGTCAGCGCCTTTAACCTCCTGTTTGGCCCAGTTTGCAATTTCTGCGGAAGATGAACAGGAATAGCGAGAACCAATGAGAGGCTAGCTGGAGGTGTCTGGACGGGCAAATTTAACTCTCATTTCCCAACAGGAATAGGAAATAACCAAAGGCTCAGCGTGCCGTACCGGAACCAGATTAGGGCCTGAAGTCATCCTGCGGTGTTGCGGCCAGCTCAAAAGAAAGCGAGTTGAAGAAAGGAGCTCAGGGGCAGTGTAATTCACAAACCTGCAGAGTTATAAATGACAGCTATCGTCCAAAAATAAACTGAAGTAACGCAGCCAAGAGGACTTGAAAGCGGAGCAGAATTGCAGGAAACCGATTTCAGGAGGTAGACTGGAATTGCATTGAAAGCATAGGAAAAGAGGCAGAACGTCCACAATGATGCACTTGGCCAAAAAGGACGTATGCGTTTTTTCCTGAATATATTCAGGAAAAAACGCATACGCCCTTTTTGGCCAACCAAGCAAGCTTGCAAAGGAAATCTGCACTACAATGAAGTCTCACTTCCCCCCGGTCAAAAGGGCCATCTGAAAAAAGTGTAAAATCCAGAAAGGCAGGACAGGCCATGGAGAACTGGGAGCCTTGTTATGCTGATGGGCGGGATGTAAATTGCCAACAGACACTTGGGAGAAGTGTATGGTGTTTCCTGAAACATCTAAAAAACAAAGCAACAGAGCCTAGGGCACTTCCACTTATGGTCCTATAGCTTAGGGAAATTAAAATCAAAAAGACACAGCCACCCCAAAGTTTGGAACGGCTCTGTTTACAAGAACCTCGTTTACAGTACAAGTTCAACATCGCAGAAAGTGAAAAATGGATAAAGAAGTTGTGGTATTTACTTACAAAGCAATATCACTCAGCAATGAAATCTATGTCATCAGGCCCTTAGCAGCACAATGAGTGGATTCATGTATGATGATTCTAACTGAAATAAGTCACACAGAAAAAGAAACATCATAAGATATCAGTAATACACGGAATGGAAACTTGGCTACACAGGAACTGAATTACAGAACAGAACAGGGTCTCAAATTTAGAAAACCAACTATGCTTGCTTAAGGGTAAAGGTGAGTTGGGGTGCTGCATAAAACCAGAGATTGAAATGAGCACAGATAAAGTTCCTTAAGTCAAATATGGAATAGACAAGAGCTACTCCTTGCTCAATGAAATGGACTCAACACCGCATATTAAACGTCTAAGAATGTACCTGACTAGTAAGTATCTTAAAACCTATGGATTGGTATGTCTCCGAAAGAGAATCAAGCATGTGTACAGGGGCATAAACGCAGCAGTGATAGGATTGGAGAGGTTCGGTGAGCAAATGAAGACCCTTTGAAGTCATATTGCATGGTACCCATTCCACGGGTCTTAACTCTCCAGGTTTAAGGTATTCTTCCTTCAGCTAAAACATGCATGTGGAACCCAAGTATGATCAACCATGTGAACGGGAGACGTGTTCAAATATGTCTCAGTTTTCCTCCCCTGGTACTCGGGTGCAACATTCCAGACGCTTTACTAACACTCTCCCCACTTGGAGAGTCAGTCCCTTTAACCTCCTGTTTGGCCCAGTTTGCAATTTCTGCGGAAGATGAACAGGAATAGCGAGAACCAATGAGAGGCTAGCTGGAGGTGTCTGGACGGGCAAATTTAACTCTCATTTCCCACCAGGAAGAGGAATTAACCAAAGGCTCAGCATGCCGGGCCGGAACCAGATTAGGGCCTGAAGCCATCCTGCGGTGTTGCGGCCAGGTCACAAGAAAGTGAGTTGAAGAAAGGAGCTCAGGGGCACTGTAATTCACAAACCTGCAGAGTTATAAATGACAGCTATCGTCCAAAAATAGACTGAAGTAAGGCTGCCAAGAGGACTTGAAAGCGGGGCAGAATTGCAGGAAACCGATTTCAGGAGGTAGACTGGAATTGCATTGAAAGCATAGGAAAAGAGGCAGAACGTCCACAATGATGCACTTGGCCAAAAAGGGCGTATGCGTTTTTTCCTGAATATATTCAGGAAAAAACGCATACGCCCTTTTTGGCCAACCAAGCAAGCTTGCAAAGGAAATCTGCACTACAATGAAGTCTCACTTCTCCCCGGTCAAAAGGGCCATCTGAAAAAAGTGTAAAATCCAGAAAGGCAGGACAGGCCATGGAGAACTGGGAGCCTTGTTATGCTGATGGGCGGGATGTAAATTGCCAACAGACACTCGGGAGAAGTGTATGGTGTTTCCTGAAACATCTAAAAAACAAAGCAACAGAGCCTAGGGCACTGCCACTTATGGTCCTATAGCTTAGGGAAATTAAAATCAAAAAGACACAGCCACCCCAAAGTTTGGGACGCCTCTGTTTACAAGAACCTCGTTTACAGTACAAGTTCAACATCGCAGAAAGTGAAAAATGGATAAAGAAGTTTTTGTATTTACTTACAAAGCAATATCACTCAGCAATGAAATCTATGTCATCAGGCCCTTAGCATCACAATGAGTGGATTCAGGTATGATGATTCTAACTGAAATAAGTCACACAGAAAAAGAAACATCATAAGATATCAGTAATACACGGAATGTAAACTTGGCTACACAGGAACTGAATTACAGAACAGAACAGGGTCTCAAATTTAGAAAACCAACTTATGCTTGCTTAAGGGGAAAGGTGAGTTGGGGTGCTGCATAAAACCAGAGATTGAAATGAGCACAGATAAAGTTCCTTAAGTCAAATATGGAATAGACAAGAGCTACTCCTTGCTCAACGAAATGGACTCAACACCGCATATTAAACGCCTAAGAATGTACCTGACTAGTAAGTATCTTAAAACCTATGGATTGCTATGTCTCCGAAAGAGAATCAAGCATGTGTACAGGGGCATAAACGCAGCAGTGATAGGATTGGAGACGTTCGGTGAGCAAATGAAGACCCTTTGAAGTCATATTGCATGGTACCCATTACACGGGTCTTAACTCTCCAGGTTTAAGGTATTCTTCCTTCAGCTAAAACATGCATGTGGAACCCAAGTATGATCAACCATGTGAACGGGAGACGTGTTCAAATATGTCTCAGTTTTCCTCCCCTGGTACTCGGGTGCAACATTCCAGACGCTTTACTAACACTCTTCCGACTTGGAGAGTCAGTCCCTTTAACCTCCTGTTTGGCCCAGTTTGCAATTTCTGCGGAAGATGAACAGGAATAGCGAGAACCAATGAGAGACTAGCGGGAGGTGTCTGGACGGGCAAATTTAACTCTCATTTCCCACCAGGAAGAGGAATTTACCAAAGGCTCAGCATGCCGTGCCGGAACCAGATTAGGGCCTGAAGCCATCCTGCGGTGTTGCGGCCAGCTCAAAAGAAACCGAGTTGAAGAAAGGAGCTCAGGGGCACTGTAATTCACAAACCTGCAGAGTTATAAATGACAGCTATCGTCCAAAAATAGACTGAAGTAAGGCTGCCAAGAGGACTTGAAAGCGGGGCAGAATTGCAGGAAACCGATTTCAGGAGGTAGACTGGAATTGCATTGAAAGCATAGGAAAAGATGCAGAACGTCCACAATAATGCACTTGGCCAAAAAGGGCGTATGCGTTTTTTCCTGAATATATTCAGGAAAAAACGCATACGCCCTTTTTGGCCAACCAAGCAAGCTTGCAAAGGAAATCTGCACTACAATGAAGTCTCACTTCCCCCTGGTCAAAAGGGCCATCTGAAAAAAGTGTAAAATCCAGAAAGGCAGTACAGGCCATTGAGAACTGGGAGCCTTGTTATGCTGATGGGCGGGATGTAAATTGCCAACAGACACTTGGGAGAAGTGTATGGTGTTTCCGGAAACATCTAAAAAACAAAGCAACAGAGCCTAGGGCACTTCCACTTATGGTCCTATAGCTTAGGGAAATTAAAATCAAAAAGACACAGCCACCCCAAAGTTTGGAACGGCTCTGTTTACAAGAACCTCTTTTACCGTACAAGTTCAACATCGCAGAAAGTGAAAAATGGATAAAGAAGTTGTGGTATTTACTTACAAAGCAATATCACTCAGCAATGAAATCTATGTCATCAGGCCCTTAGCATCACAATGAGTAGATTCAGGTATGATGATTCTAACTGAAATAAGTCACACAGAAAAAGAAACATCATAAGATATCATTAATACACGGAATGTAAACTTGGCTACACAGGAACTGAATTACAGAACAGAACAGGGTCTCAAATTTAGAAAACCAACTTATGCTTGCTTAAGGGGAAAGGTGAGTTGGGGTGCTGCATAAAACCAGAGATTGAAATGAGCACAGATAAAGTTCCTTAAGTCAAATATGGAATAGACAAGAGCTACTCCTTGCTCAACGAAATGGACTCAACACCGCATATTAAACGCCTAAGAATGTACCTGACTAGTAAGTATCTTAAAACCTATGGATTGCTATGTCTCCGAAAGAGAATCAAGCATGTGTACAGGGGCATAAACGCAGCAGTGATAGGATTGGAGAGGTTCGGTGAGCAAATGAAGACCCTTTGAAGTCATATTGCATGGTACCCATTACACGGGTCTTAACTCTCCAGGTTTAAGGTATTCTTCCTTCAGCTAAAACATGCATGTGGAACCCAAGTATGATCAACCATGTGAACGGGAGACGTGTTCAAATATGTCTCAGTTTTCCTCCCCTGGTACTCGGGTGCAACATTCCAGACGCTTTACTAACACTCTCCCCACTTGGAGAGTCAGCGCCTTTAACCTCCTGTTTGGCCCAGTTTGCAATTTCTGCGGAAGATGAACAGGAATAGCGAGAACCAATGAGAGACTAGCTGGAGGTGTTTGGACGGGCAAATTTAACTCTCATTTCCCACCAGGAAGAGGAAATAACCAAAGGCTCAGCGTGCCGTGCCGGAACCAGATTAGGGCCTGAAGCCATCCTGCGGTGTTGCGGCCAGGTCACAAGAAAGCAAGTTGAAGAAAGGAGCTCAGTGGCACTGTAATTCACAAACCTGCAGAGTTATAAATGACAGCTATCGTCCAAAAATAGACTGAAGTAAGGCTGCCAAGAGGACTTGAAAGCGGGGCAGAATTGCAGGAAACCGATTTCAGGAGGTAGACTGGAATTGCATTGAAAGCATAGGAAAAGAGGCAGAACGTCCACAATGATGCACTTGGCCAAAAAGGGCGTATGCGTTTTTTCCTGAATATATTCAGGAAAAAACGCATACGCCCTTTTTGGCCAACCAAGCAAGCTTGCAAAGGAAATCTGCACTACAATGAAGTCTCACTTCCCCCCGGTCAAAAGGGCCATCTGAAAAAAGTGTAAAATCCAGAAAGGCAGGACAGGCCATGGAGAACTGGGAGCCTTGTTATGCTGATGGGCGGGATGTAAATTGCCAACAACCACTCGGGAGAAGTGTATGGTGTTTCCTGAAACATCTAAAAAACAAAGCAACAGAACCTAGGGCACTTCCACTTATGGTCCTATAGCTTAGGGAAATTAAAATCAAAAAGACACAGCCACCCCAAAGTTTGGAACGGCTCTGTTTACAAGAACCTCGTTTACAGTACAAGTTCAACATCGCAGAAAGTGAAAAATGGATAAAGAAGTTGTGGTATTCACTTACAAAGCAATATCACTCAGCAATGAAATCTATGTCATCAGGCCCTTAGCAGCACAATGAGTGGATTCAGGTATGATGATTCTAACTGAAATAAGTCACACAGAAAAAGAAACATCATAAGATATCAGTAATACACGGAATGGAAACTTGGCTACACAGGAACTGAATTACAGAACAGAACTGGGTCACAAATTTAGAAAAACAACTTATGCTTGCTTAAGGGTAAAGGTGAGTTGGGGTGCTGCATAAAACCAGAGATTGAAATGAGCACAGATAAAGTTCCTTAAGCCAAATATGGAATAGACAAGAGCTACTCCTTGCTCAACGAAATGGACTCAACACCGCATATTAAACGCCTAAGAATGTACCTGACTTGTAAGTATCTTAAAACCTATGGATTGCTATGTCTCCGAAAGAGAATCAAGCATGTGTACAGGGGCATAAACGCAGCAGTGATAGGATTGGAGAGGTTCGGTGAGCAAATGAAGACCCTTTGAAGTCATATTGCATGGTACCCATTCCACGGGTTTCAACTACCCAGGTTTAAGGTATTCTTCCTTCAGCTAAAACATGCATGTGGAACCTAGAGTATGATCAACCATGTGATCGGGAGACGTGTTCAAATATGTCTCAGTTTTCCTCCCCTGGTACTCGGGTGCAACATTCCAGACGCTTTACTAACACTCTCCCCACTTGGAGAGTCAGCGCCTTTAACCTCCTGTTTGGCCCAGTTTGCAATATCTGCGGAAGATGAACAGGAATAGCGAGAACCAATGAGAGACTAGCTGGAGGTGTTTGGACGGGCAAATTTAACTCTCATTTCCCACCAGGAAGAGGAAATAACCAAAGGCTCAGCGTGCCGTGCCGGAACCAGATTAGGGCCTGAAGCCATCCTGCGGTGTTGCGGCCAGGTCACAAGAAAGCAAGTTGAAGAAAGGAGCTCAGGAGCACTGTAATTCACAAACCTGCAGAGTTATAAATGACAGCTATCGTCCAAAAATAGACTGAAGTAAGGCTGCCAAGAGGACTTGAAAGCGGGGCAGAATTGCAGGAAACCGATTTCAGGAGGTAGACTGGAATTGCATTGAAAGCATAGGAAAAGAGGCAGAACGTCCACAATGATGCACTTGGCCAAAAAGGGCGTATGCGTTTTTTCCTGAATATATTCAGGAAAAAACGCATACGCCCTTTTTGGCCAACCAAGCAAGCTTGCAAAGGAAATCTGCACTACAATGAAGTCTCACTTCCCCCCGGTCAAAAGGGCCATCTGAAAAAAGTGTAAAATCCAGAAAGGCAGGACAGGCCATGGAGAACTGGGAGCCTTGTTATGCTGATGGGCGGGATGTAAATTGCCAACAACCACTCGGGAGAAGTGTATGGTGTTTCCTGAAACATCTAAAAAACAAAGCAACAGAACCTAGGGCACTTCCACTTATGGTCCTATAGCTTAGGGAAATTAAAATCAAAAAGACACAGCCACCCCAAAGTTTGGAATGGCTCTGTTTACAAGAACCTCGTTTACAGTACAAGTTCAACATCGCAGAAAGTGAAAAATGGATAAAGAAGTTGTCGTATTCACTTACAAAGCAATATCACTCAGCAATGAAATCTATGTCATCAGGCCCTTAGCAGCACAATGAGTGGATTCAGGTATGATGATTCTAACTGAAATAAGTCACACAGAAAAAGAAACATCATAAGATATCAGTAATACACGGAATGGAAACTTGGCTACACAGGAACTGAATTACAGAACAGAACTGGGTCACAAATTTAGAAAAACAACTTATGCTTGCTTAAGGGTAAAGGTGAGTTGGGGTGCTGCATAAAACCAGAGATTGAAATGAGCACAGATAAAGTTCCTTAAGCCAAATATGGAATAGACAAGAGCTACTCCTTGCTCAACGAAATGGACTCAACACCGCATATTAAACGCCTAAGAATGTACCTGACTAGTAAGTATCTTAAAACCTATAGATTGCTATGTCTCCGAAAGAGAATCAAGCATGTGTACAGGGGCATAAACGCAGCAGTGATAGGATTGGAGAGGTTCGGTGAGCAAATGAAGACCCTTTGAAGTCATATTGCATCGTACCCATTACACGGGTCTTAACTCTCCAGGTTTAAGGTATTCTTCCTTCAGCTAAAACATGCATGTGGAACCTAGAGTATGATCAACCATGTGATCGGGAGACGTGTTCAAATATGTCTCAGTTTTCCTCCCCTGGTACTCGGGTGCAACATTCCAGACGCTTTACTAACACTCTCCCCACTTGGAGAGTCAGTCCCTTTAACCTCCTGTTTGGCCCAGTTTGCAATTTCTGCGGAAGATGAACAGGAATAGCGAGAACCAATGAGAGGCTAGCTGGAGGTGTCTGGACGGGCAAATTTAACTCTCATTTCCCACCAGGAAGAGGAAATAACCAAAGGCTCAGCGTGCCGTACCGGAACCAGATTAGGGCCTGAAGTCATCCTGCGGTATTGCGGCCAGGTCACAAGAAAGCGAGTTGAAGAAAGGAGCTCAGGGGCACTGTAATTCACAAACCTGCAGAGTTATAAATGACAGCTATCGTCCAAAAATAGACTGAAGTAAGGCTGCCAAGAGGACTTGAAAGCGGGGCAGAATTGCAGGAAACCGATTTCAGGAGGTAGACTGGAATTGCATTGAAAGCATAGGAAAAGAGGCAGAACGTCCACAATGATGCACTTGGCCAAAAAGGGCGTATGCGTTTTTTCCTGAATATATTCAGGAAAAAACGCATACGCCCTTTTTGGCCAACCAAGCAAGCTTGCAAAGGAAATCTGCACTACAATGAAGTCTCACTTCCCCCCGGTCAAAAGGGCCATCTGAAAAAAGTGTAAAATCCAGAAAGGCAGGACAGGCCATGGAGAACTGGGAGCCTTGTTATGCTGATGGGCGGGATGTAAATTGCCAACAACCACTCGGGAGAAGTGTATGGTGTTTCCTGAAACATCTAAAAAACAAAGCAACAGAACCTAGGGCACTTCCACTTATGGTCCTATAGCTTAGGGAAATTAAAATCAAAAAGACACAGCCACCCCAAAGTTTGGAACGGCTCTGTTTACAAGAACCTCGTTTACAGTACAAGTTCAACATCGCAGAAAGTGAAAAATGGATAAAGAAGTTGTGGTATTCACTTACAAAGCAATATCACTCAGCAATGAAATCTATGTCATCAGGCCCTTAGCAGCACAATGAGTGGATTCAGGTATGATGATTCTAACTGAAATAAGTCACACAGAAAAAGAAACATCATAAGATATCAGTAATACACGGAATGGAAACTTGGCTACACAGGAACTGAATTACAGAACAGAACTGGGTCACAAATTTAGAAAAACAACTTATGCTTGCTTAAGGGTAAAGGTGAGTTGGGGTGCTGCATAAAACCAGAGATTGAAATGAGCACAGATAAAGTTCCTTAAGCCAAATATGGAATAGACAAGAGCTACTCCTTGCTCAACGAAATGGACTCAACACCGCATACTAAACGCCTAAGAATGTATCTGACTTGTAAGTATCTTAAAACCTATGGATTGCTATGTCTCCGAAAGAGAATCAAGCATGTGTACAGGGGCATAAACGCAGCAGTGATAGGATTGGAGAGGTTCGGTGAGCAAATGAAGACCCTTTGAAGTCATATTGCATGGTACCCATTCCACGGGTTTCAACTACCCAGGTTTAAGGTATTCTTCCTTCAGCTAAAACATGCATGTGGAACCTAGAGTATGATCAACCATGTGATCGGGAGACGTGTTCAAATATGTCTCAGTTTTCCTCCCCTGGTACTCGGGTGCAACATTCCAGACGCTTTACTAACACTCTCCCCACTTGGAGAGTCAGCGCCTTTAACCTCCTGTTTGGCCCAGTTTGCAATATCTGCGGAAGATGAACAGGAATAGCGAGAACCAATGAGAGACTAGCTGGAGGTGTCTGGACGGGCAAATTTAACTCTCATTTCCCACCAGGAAGAGGAAATAACCAAAGGCTCAGCGTGCCGTGCCGGAACCAGATTAGGGCCTGAAGCCATCCTGCGGTGTTGCGGCCAGGTCACAAGAAAGCAAGTTGAAGAAAGGAGCTCAGGAGCACTGTAATTCACAAACCTGCAGAGTTATAAATGACAGCTATCGTCCAAAAATAGACTGAAGTAAGGCTGCCAAGAGGACTTGAAAGCGGGGCAGAATTGCAGGAAACCGATTTCAGGAGGTAGACTGGAATTGCATTGAAAGCATAGGAAAAGAGGCAGAACGTCCACAATGATGCACTTGGCCAAAAAGGGCGTATGCGTTTTTTCCTGAATATATTCAGGAAAAAACGCATACGCCCTTTTTGGCCAACCAAGCAAGCTTGCAAAGGAAATCTGCACTACAATGAAGTCTCACTTCCCCCCGGTCAAAAGGGCCATCTGAAAAAAGTGTAAAATCCAGAAAGGCAGGACAGGCCATGGAGAACTGGGAGCCTTGTTATGCTGATGGGCGGGATGTAAATTGCCAACAACCACTCGGGAGAAGTGTATGGTGTTTCCTGAAACATCTAAAAAACAAAGCAACAGAACCTAGGGCACTTCCACTTATGGTCCTATAGCTTAGGGAAATTAAAATCAAAAAGACACAGCCACCCCAAAGTTTGGAATGGCTCTGTTTACAAGAACCTCGTTTACAGTACAAGTTCAACATCGCAGAAAGTGAAAAATGGATAAAGAAGTTGTCGTATTCACTTACAAAGCAATATCACTCAGCAATGAAATCTATGTCATCAGGCCCTTAGCAGCACAATGAGTGGATTCAGGTATGATGATTCTAACTGAAATAAGTCACACAGAAAAAGAAACATCATAAGATATCAGTAATACACGGAATGGAAACTTGGCTACACAGGAACTGAATTACAGAACAGAACTGGGTCACAAATTTAGAAAAACAACTTATGCTTGCTTAAGGGTAAAGGTGAGTTGGGGTGCTGCATAAAACCAGAGATTGAAATGAGCACAGATAAAGTTCCTTAAGCCAAATATGGAATAGACAAGAGCTACTCCTTGCTCAACGAAATGGACTCAACACCGCATATTAAACGCCTAAGAATGTACCTGACTAGTAAGTATCTTAAAACCTATGGATTGCTATGTCTCCGAAAGAGAATCAAGCATGTGTACAGGGGCATAAACGCAGCAGTGATAGGATTGGAGAGGTTCGGTGAGCAAATGAAGACCCTTTGAAGTCATATTGCATCGTACCCATTACACGGGTCTTAACTCTCCAGGTTTAAGGTATTCTTCCTTCAGCTAAAACATGCATGTGGAACCCAAGTATGATCAACCATGTGAACGGGAGACGTGTTCAAATATGTCTCAGTTTTCCTCCCCTGGTACTCGGGTGCAACATTCCAGACGCTTTACTAACACTCTCCCCACTTGGAGAGTCAGTCCCTTTAACCTCCTGTTTGACCCAGTTTGCAATTTCTGCGGAAGATGAACAGGAATAGCGAGAACCAATGAGAGGCTAGCTGGAGGTGTCTGGACGGGCAAATTTAACTCTCATTTCCCACCAGGAAGAGGAAATAACCAAAGGCTCAGCGTGCCGTACCGGAACCAGATTAGGGCCTGAAGTCATCCTGCGGTGTTGCGGCCAGGTCACAAGAAAGCGAGTTGAAGAAAGGAGCTCAGGGGCACTGTAATTCACAAACCTGCAGAGTTATAAATGACAGCTATCGTCCAAAAATAGACTGAAGTAAGGCTGCCAAGAGGACTTGAAAGCGGGGCAGAATTGCAGGAAACCGATTTCAGGAGGTAGACTGGAATTGCATTGAAAGCATAGGAAAAGAGGCAGAACGTCCACAATGATGCACTTGGCCAAAAAGGGCGTATGCGTTTTTTCCTGAATATATTCAGGAAAAAACGCATACGCCCTTTTTGGCCAACCAAGCAAGCTTGCAAAGGAAATCTGCACTACAATGAAGTCTCACTTCCCCCCGGTCAAAAGGGCCATCTGAAAAAAGTGTAAAATCCAGAAAGGCAGGACAGGCCATGGAGAACAGGGAGCCTTGTTATGCTGATGGGCAGGATGTAAATTGCCAACAACCACTCGGGAGAAGTGTATGGTGTTTCCTGAAACATCTAAAAAACAAAGCAACAGAACCTAGGGCACTTCCACTTATGGTCCTATAGCTTAGGGAAATTAAAATCAAAAAGACACAGCCACCCCAAAGTTTGGAACGGCTCTGTTTACAAGAACCTCGTTTACAGTACAAGTTCAACATCGCAGAAAGTGAAAAATGGATAAAGAAGTTGTGGTATTTAGTTACAAAGCAATATCACTCAGCAATGAAATCTGTGTCATCAGGCCCTTGGCAGCACAATGAGTGGATTCAGGTATGATGATTCTAACTGAAGTAAGTCACACAGAAAAAGAAACATCATAAGATATCAGTAATACACGGAATGTAAACTTGGCTACACAGGAACTGAATTACAGAACAGAACAGGGTCTCAAATTTAGAAAACCAACTTATGCTTGCTTAAGGGTAAAGGTGAGTTGGGGTGCTGCATAAAACCAGAGATTGAAATGAGCACAGATAAAGTTCCTTAAGTCAAATATGGAATAGACAAGAGCTACTCCTTGCTCAACGAAATGGACTCAACACTGCATATTAAACGCCTAAGAATGTACCTGACTAGTAAGTATCTTAAAACCTATGGATTGCTATGTCTCCGAAAGAGAATCAAGCATGTGTACAGGGGCATAAACGCAGCAGTGATAGGATTGGAGAGGTTCGGTGAGCAAATGAAGACCCTTTGAAGTCATATTGCATGGTACCCATTCCACGGGTCTCAACTCTCCAGGTTTAAGGTATTCTTCCTTCAGCTAAAACATGCATGTGGAACCCAAGTATGATCAATCATGTGAACGGGAGACGTGTTCAAATATGTCTCAGTTTTCCTCCCCTGGTACTCGGGTGCAACATTCCAGACGCTTTACTAACACTCTCCCCACTTGGAGAGTCAGCGCCTTTAACCTCCTGTTTGGCCCAGTTTGCAATTTCTGCGGAAGATGAACAGGAATAGCGAGAACCAATGAGAGACTAGCTGGAGGTGTCTGGACGGGCAAATTTAACTCTCATTTCCCACCAGGAAGAGGAAATAACCAAAGGCTCAGCGTGCCGTGCCAGAACCAGATTAGGGCCTGAAGCCATCCTGCGGTGTTGCAGCCAGGTCACAAGAAAGCGAGTTGAAGAAAGGAGCTCAGGGGCACTGTAATTCACAAACCTGCAGAGTTATAAATGACAGCTATCGTCCAAAAATAGACTGAAGTAAGGCTGCCAAGAGGACTTGAAAGCGGGGCAGAATTGCAGGAAACCGATTTCAGGAGGTAGACTGGAATTGCATTGAAAGCATAGGAAAAGAGGCAGAACGTCCACAATGATGCACTTGGCCAAAAAGGGCGTATGCGTTTTTTCCTGAATATATTCAGGAAAAAACGCATACGCCCTTTTTGGCCAACCAAGCAAGCTTGCAAAGGAAATCTGCACTACAATGAAGTCTCACTTCCCCCCGGTCAAAAGGGCCATCTGAAAAAAGTGTAAAATCCAGAAAGGCAGGACAGGCCATGGAGAACTGGGAGCCTTGTTATGCTGATGGGCGGGATGTAAATTGCCAACAACCACTCGGGAGAAGTGTATGGTGTTTCCTGAAACATCTAAAAAACAAAGCAACAGAACCTAGGGCACTTCCACTTATGGTCCTATAGCTTAGGGAAATTAAAATCAAAAAGACACAGCCACCCCAAAGTTTGGAACGGCTCTGTTTACAAGAACCTCGTTTACAGTACAAGTTCAACATCGCAGAAAGTGAAAAATGGATAAAGAAGTTGTGGTATTCACTTACAAAGCAATATCACTCAGCAATGAAATCTATGTCATCAGGCCCTTAGCAGCACAATGAGTGGATTCAGGTATGATGATTCTAACTGAAATAAGTCACACAGAAAAAGAAACATCATAAGATATCAGTAATACACAGAATGTAAACTTGGCTACACAAGAACTGAATTACAGAACAGAACAGGGTCTCAAATTTAGAAAACCAACTTATGCTTGCTTAAGGGTAAAGGTGAGTTGGGGTGCTGCATAAACCAGAGATTGAAATGAGCACAGATAAAGTTCCTTAAGTCAAATATGGAATAGACAAGAGCTACTCCTTGCTCAACGAAATGGACTCAACACCGCATATTAAACGCCTAAGAATGTACCTGACTAGTAAGTATCTTAAAACCTATGGATTGCTATGTCTCCGAAAGAGAATCAAGCATGTGTACAGGGGCATAAACGCAGCAGTGATAGGATTGGAGAGGTTCGGTGAGCAAATGAAGACCCTTTGAAGTCATATTGCATGGTACCCATTCCACGTGTCTCAACTCTCCAGGTTTAAGGTATTCTTCCTTCAGCTAAAACATGCATGTGGAACCCAAGCATGATCAACCATGTGAACGGGAGACGTGTTCAAATATGTCTCAGTTTTCCTCCCCTGGTACTCGGGTGCAACATTCCAGACGCTTTACTAACACTCTCACCACTTGGAGAGTCAGCGCCTTTAACCTCCTGTTTGGCCCAGTATGCACTTTCTGCGGAAGATGAACAGGAATAGCGAGAACCAATGAGAGGCTAGCTGCAGGTGTCTGGACGGGCAAATTTAACTCTCATTTCCCACCAGGAAGAGGAAATAACCAAAGGCTCAGCGTGCCGTGCCGGAACCAGATTAGGGCCTGAAGCCATCCTGCGGTGTTGCGGCCAGGTCACAAGAAAGCAAGTTGAAGAAAGGAGCTCAGGGGCACTGTAATTCTCAAACCTGCAGAGTTATAAATGACAGCTATCGTCCAAAAATAGACTGAAGTAAGGCTGCCAAGAGGACTTGAAAGCGGGGCAGAATTGCAGGAAACCGATTTCAGGAGGTAGACTGGAATTGCATTGAAAGCATAGGAAAAGAGGCAGAACGTCCACAATGATGCACTTGGCCAAAAAGGGCGTATGCGTTTTTTCCTGAATATATTCAGGAAAAAACGCATACGCCCTTTTTGGCCAACCAAGCAAGCTTGCAAAGGAAATCTGCACTACAATGAAGTCTCACTTCCCCCCGGTCAAAAGGGCCATCTGAAAAAAGTGTAAAATCCAGAAAGGCAGGACAGGCCATGGAGAACAGGGAGCCTTGTTATGCTGATGGGCGGGATGTAAATTGCCAACAACCACTCGGGAGAAGTGTATGGTGTTTCCTGAAACATCTAAAAAACAAAGCAACAGAACCTAGGGCACTTCCACTTATGGTCCTATAGCTTAGGGAAATTAAAATCAAAAAGACACAGCCACCCCAAAGTTTGGAACGGCTCTGTTTACAAGAACCTCGTTTACAGTACAAGTTCAACATCGCAGAAAGTGAAAAATGGATAAAGAAGTTGTCGTATTCACTTACAAAGCAATATCACTCAGCAATGAAATCTATGTCATCAGGCCCTTAGCAGCACAATGAGTGGATTCAGGTATGATGATTCTAACTGAAATAAGTCACACAGAAAAAGAAACATCATAAGATATCAGTAATACACAGAATGTAAACTTGGCTACACAAGAACTGAATTACAGAACAGAACAGGGTCTCAAATTTAGAAAACCAACTTATGCTTGCTTAAGGGTAAAGGTGAGTTGGGGTGCTGCATAAACCAGAGATTGAAATGAGCACAGATAAAGTTCCTTAAGTCAAATATGGAATAGACAAGAGCTACTCCTTGCTCAACGAAATGGACTCAACACCGCATATTAAACGCCTAAGAATGTACCTGACTAGTAAGTATCTTAAAACCTATGGATTGCTATGTCTCCGAAAGAGAATCAAGCATGTGTACAGGGGCATAAACGCAGCAGTGATAGGATTGGAGAGGTTCGGTGAGCAAATGAAGACCCTTTGAAGTCATATTGCATGGTACCCATTCCACGTGTCTCAACTCTCCAGGTTTAAGGTATTCTTCCTTCAGCTAAAACATGCATGTGGAACCCAAGCATGATCAACCATGTGAACGGGAGACGTGTTCAAATATGTCTCAGTTTTCCTCCCCTGGTACTCGGGTGCAACATTCCAGACGCTTTACTAACACTCTCCCCACTTGGAGAGTCAGCGCCTTTAACCTCCTGTTTGGCCCAGTATGCACTTTCTGCGGAAGATGAACAGGAATAGCGAGAACCAATGAGAGGCTAGCTGCAGGTGTCTGGACGGGCAAATTTAACTCTCATTTCCCACCAGGAAGAGGAAATAACCAAAGGCTCAGCGTGCCGTGCCGGAACCAGATTAGGGCCTGAAGCCATCCTGCGGTGTTGCGGCCAGGTCACAAGAAAGCAAGTTGAAGAAAGGAGCTCAGGGGCACTGTAATTCTCAAACCTGCAGAGTTATAAATGACAGCTATCGTCCAAAAATAGACTGAAGTAAGGCTGCCAAGAGGACTTGAAAGCGGGGCAGAATTGCAGGAAACCGATTTCAGGAGGTAGACTGGAATTGCATTGAAAGCATAGGAAAAGAGGCAGAACGTCCACAATGATGCACTTGGCCAAAAAGGGCGTATGCGTTTTTTCCTGAATATATTCAGGAATATATTCCTGAATATATTCAGGAAAATATATTTGGCCCAGTTTGCAATTTCTGCGGAAGATGAACAGGAATAAAAAACGCATACGCCGTTTTTGACCAACCAAGCAAGCTTGCAAAGGAAATCTGCACTACAATGAAGTCTCACATCCCCCCTGGTCAAAAGGGCCATCTGAAAAAAGTGTAAAATCCAGAAAGGCAGGACAGGCCATGGAGAACTGGGAGCCTTGTTATGCTGATGGGCGGGATGTAAATTGCCAACAGACACTCGGGAGAAGTGTATGGTGTTTCCTGAAACATCTAAAAAACAAAGCAACAGAACCTAGGGCACTTCCACTTATGGTCCTATAGCTTAGCGAAATTAAAATCAAAAAGACACAGCCACCCCAAAGTTTGGAACGGCTCTGTTTACAAGAACCTCGTTTACAGTACAAGTTCAACATCGCAGAAAGTGAAAAATGGATAAAGAAGTTGTGGTATTTACTTACAAAGCAATATCACTCAGCAATGAAATCTGTGTCATCAGGCCCTTAGCAGCACAATGAGTGGATTCAGGTATGATGATTCTAACTGAAGTAAGTCACACAGAAAAAGAAACATCATAAGATATCAGTAATACACGGAACGTAAACTTGGCTACACAGGAACTGAATTACAGAACAGAACAGGGTCTCAAATTTAGAAAACCAACTTATTCTTGCTTAAGGGTAAAGGTGAGTTGGGGTGCTGCATAAAACAAGAGATTTAAATGAGCACAGATAAAGTTCCTTAAGTCAAATATGGAATAGACAAGAGCTACTCCTTGCTCAACGAAATGGACTCAACACCGCATATTAAACGCCTAAGAATGTACCTGACTAGTAAGTATCGTAAAACCTATGGATTGCTATGTCTCCAAAAGAGAATCAAGCATGTGTACAGGGGCATAAACGCAGCAGTGATAGGATTGGAGAGGTTCGGTGAGCAAATGAAGACCCTTTGAAGTCATATTGCATGGTACCCATTACACGGGTCTTAACTCTCCAGGTTTAAGGTATTCTTCCTTCAGCTAAAACATGCATGTGGAACCCAAGTATGATCAACCATGTGAACGGGAGACGTGTTCAAATATGTCTCAGTTTTCGTACCCTGGTACTCGGGTGCAACATTCCAGACGCTTTACTAACACTCTCCCCACTTGGAGAGTCAGCGCCTTTAACCTCCTGTTTGGCCCAGTTTGCAATTTCTGCGGAAGATGAACAGGAATAGCGAGAACCAATGAGAGACTAGCTGGAGGTGTTTGGACGGGCAAATTTAACTCTCATTTCCCACCAGGACGAGGATATAACTGAAGGCTCAGCGTGCCGTGCCGGAACCAGATTAGGGCCTGAAGCCATCTTGCGGTGTTGCGGCCAGGTCACAAGAAAGCAAGTTGAAGAAAGGAGCTCAGGAGCACTGTAATTCTCAAACCTGCAGAGTTATAAATGACAGCTATCGTCCAAAAATAGACTGAAGTAAGGCTGCCAAGAGGACTTGAAAGCGGGGCAGAATTGCAGGAAACCGATTTCAGGAGGTAGACTGGAATTGCATTGAAAGCATAGGAAAAGAGGCAGAACGTCCACAATGATGCACTTGGCCAAAAAGGGCGTATGCGTTTTTTCCTGAATATATTCAGGAAAAAACGCATACGCCCTTTTTGGCCAACCAAGCAAGCTTGCAAAGGAAATCTGCACTACAATGAAGTCTCACTTCCCCCCGGTCAAAAGGGCCATCTGAAAAAAGTGTAAAATCCAGAAAGGCAGGACAGGCCATGGAGAACTGGGAGCCTTGTTATGCTGATGGGCGGGATGTAAATTGCCAACAACCACTCGGGAGAAGTGTATGGTGTTTCCTGAAACATCTAAAAAACAAAGCAACAGAACCTAGGGCACTTCCACTTATGGTCTTATAGCTTAGGGAAATTAAAATCAAAAAGACACAGCCACCCCAAAGTTTGGAACGGCTCTGTTTACAAGAACCTCGTTTACAGTACAAGTTCAACATCGCAGAAAGTGAAAAATGGATAAAGAAGTTGTGGTATTCACTTACAAAGCAATATCACTCAGCAATGAAATCTGTGTCATCAGGCCCTTAGCAGCACAATGAGTGGATTCAGGTATGATGATTCTAACTGAAATAAGTCACACAGAAAAAGAAACATCATAAGATATCAGTAATACACGGAATGTAAACTTGGCTACACAGGAACTGAATTACAGAACAGAACAGGGTCTCAAATTTAGAAAACCAACTTATTCTTACTTAAGGGTAAAGGTGAGTTGGGGTGCTGCATAAAACCAGAGATTGAAATGAGCACAGATAAAGTTCCTTAAGCCAAATATGGAATAGACAAGAGCTACTCCTTGCTCAACGAAATGGACTCAACACCCCATATTAAACGCCTAAGAATGTACCTGACTAGTAAGTATCTTAAAACCTATGGATTGCTATGTCTCCAAAAGAGAATCAAGCATGTGTACAGGGGCATAAACGCAGCAGTGATAGGATTGGAGAGGTTCGGTGAGCAAATGAAGACCCTTTGAAGTCATATTGCATGGTACCCATTACACGGGTCTTAACTCTCCAGGTTTAAGGTATTCTTCCTTCAGCTAAAACATGCATGTGGAACCTAGAGTATGATCAACCATGTGATCGGGAGACGTGTTCAAATATGTCTCAGTTTTCCTCCCCTGGTACTCGGGTGCAACATTCCAGACGCTTTACTAACACTCTCCCCACTTGGAGAGTCAGTCCCTTTAACCTCCTGTTTGGCCCAGTTTGCAATTTCTGCGGAAGATGAACTGGAATAGCGAGAACCAATGAGAGGCTAGCTGGAGGTGTCTGGTCGGGCAAATTTAACTCTCATTTCCCACCAGGAAGAGGAATTAACCAAAGGCTCAGCATGCCGGGCCGGAAACAGTTTAGGGCCTGAAGCCATCCTGCGGTGTTGCGGCCAGGTCACAAGAAAGCGAGTTGAAGAAAGGAGCTCAGGGGCACTGTAATTCACAAACCTGCAGAGTTATAAATGACAGCTATCGTCCAAAAATAGACTGAAGTAAGGCTGCCAAGAGGACTTGAAAACGGGGCAGAATTGCAAGAAATCGATTTCAGGAGGTAGACTGGAATTGCATTGAAAGCATAGGAAAAGAGGCAGAACGTCCACAATGATGCACTTGGCCAAAAAGGGCGTATGCGTTTTTTCCTGAATATATTCAGGAAAAAACGCATACGCCCTTTTTGGCCAACCAAGCAAGCTTGCAAAGGAAATCTGCACTACAATGAAGTCTCACTTCCCCCCGGTCAAAAGGGCCATCTGAAAAAAGTGTAAAATCCAGAAAGGCAACAGGCCATGGAGAACTGGGAGCCTTGTTATGCTGATGGGCGGGATGTAAATTGCCAACAACCACTGGGGAGAAGTGTATGGTGTTTTCTGAAACATCTAAAAAACAAAGCAACAGAACCTAGAGCACTTCCACTTATGGTCCTATAGCTTAGGGAAATTAAAATCAAAAAGACACAGCCACCCCAAAGTTTGGAACGGCTCTGTTTACAAGAACCTCGTTTACAGTACAAGTTCAACATCGCAGAAAGTGAAAAATGGATAAAGAAGTTGTGGTATTCACTTACAAAGCAATATCACTCAGCAATGAAATCTATGTCATCAGGCCCTTAGCAGCACAATGAGTGGATTCAGGTATGATGATTCTAACTGAAATAAGTCACACAGAAAAAGAAACATCATAAGATATCAGTAATACACGGAATGGAAACTTGGCTACAGAGGAACTGAATTACAGAACAGAACAGGGTCTCAAATTTAGAAAACCAACTTATGCTTGCTTAAGGGTAAAGGTGAGTTGGGGTGCTGCATAAAACCAGAGATTGAAATGAGCACAGATAAAGTTCCTTAAGCCAAATATGGAATAGACAAGAGCTACTCCTTGCTCAACGAAATGGACTCAACACCGCATATTAAACGCCTAAGAATGTACCTGACTAGTAAGTATCTTAAAACCTATGGATTGCTATCTCTCCGAAAGAGAATCAAGCATGTGTACAGGGGCATAAACGCAGCAGTGATAGGATTGGAGAGGTTCGGTGAGCAAATGAAGACCCTTTGAAGTCATATTGCATGGTACCCATTCCACGGGTCTCAACTCTCCAGGTTTAAGGTATTCTTCCTTCAGCTAAAACATGCATGTGGAACCCAAGTATGATCAACCATGTGAACGGGAGACGTGTTCAAATATGTCTCAGTTTTCCTCCCCTGGTACTCGGGTGAAACATTCCAGACGCTTTACTAACACTCTCCTCACTTGGAGAGTCAGCGCCTTTAACCTCCTGTTTGGCCCAGTATGCAATTTCTGCGGAAGATGAACAGGAATAAAAAACGCATACGCCGTTTTTGGCCAACCAAGCAAGCTTGAAAAGGAAATCTGCACTACAATGAAGTCTCACTTCCCCCCTGGTCAAAAGGGCCATCTGAAAAAAGTGTAAAATCCAGAAAGGCAGGACAGGCCATGGAGAACTGGGAGCCTTGTTATGCTGATGGGCGGGATGTAAATTGCCAACAGACACTCGGGAGAAGTGTATGGTGTTTCCTGAAACATCTAAAAAACAAAGCAACAGAACCTAGGGCACTTCCACTTATGGTCCTATAGCTTAGGGAAATTAAAATCAAAAAGACACAGCCACCCCAAAGTTTGGAACGGCTCTGTTTACAAGAACCTCGTTTACAGTACAAGTTCAACATCGCAGAAAGTGAAAAATGGATAAAGAAGTTGTGGTATTTACTTACAAAGCAATATCACTCAGCAATGAAATCTGTGTCATCAGGCCCTTAGCAGCACAATGAGTGGATTCAGGTATGATGATTCTAACTGAAGTAAGTCACACAGAAAAAGAAACATCATAAGATATCAGTAATACACGGAATGTAAACTTGGCTACACAGGAACTGAATTACAGAACAGAACAGGGTCTCAAATTTAGAAAACCAACTTATTCTTGCTTAAGGGTAAAGGTGAGTTGGGGTGCTGCATAAAACCAGAGATTGAAATGAGCACAGATAAAGTTCCTTAAGTCAAATATGGAATAGACAAGAGCTACTCCTTGCTCAACGAAATGGACTCAACACCGCATATTAAACGCCTAAGAATGTGCCTGACTGGTAAGTATCTTAAAACCTATGGATTGCTATGTCTCCGAAAGAGAATCAAGCATGTGTACAGGGGCATAAACGCAGCAGTGATAGGATTGGAGAGGTTCGGTGAGCAAATGAAGACCCTTTGAAGTCATATTGCATGGTACCCATTACACGGGTCTTAACTCTCCAGGTTTTAGGTATTCTTCCTTCAGCTAAAACATGCATGTGGAACCCAAGTATGATCAACCATGTGAACGGGAGACGTGTTCAAATATGTCTCAGTTTTCCTCCCCTGGTACTCGGGTGCAACATTCCAGACGCTTTACTAACACTCTCCCCACTTGGAGAGTCAGCGCCTTTAACCTCCTGTTTGGCCCAGTTTGCAATTTCTGCGGAAGATAAACAGGAATAGCGAGAACCAATGAGAGACTAGCTGGAGGTGTCTGGATGGGCAAATTTAACTCTCATTTCCCACCAGGAAGAGGATATAACCGAAGGCTCAGCGTGCCGTGCCGGAACCAGATTAGGGCCTGAAGCCATCCTGCGGTGTTGCGGCCAGGTCACAAGAAAGCAAGTTGAAGAAAGGAGCTCAGGAGCACTGTAATTCTCAAACCTGCAGAGTTATAAATGACAGCTATCGTCCAAAAATAGACTGAAGTAAGGCTGCCAAGAGGACTTAAAAGTGGGGCAGAATTGCAAGAAACCGATTTCAGGAGGTAGACTGGAATTGCATTGAAAGCATAGGAAAAGAGGCAGAACGTCCACAATGATGCACTTGGCCAAAAAGGGCGTATGCGTTTTTTCCTGAATATATTCAGGAAAAAACGCATACGCCCTTTTTGGCCAACCAAGCAAGCTTGCAAAGGAAATCTGCACTACAATGAAGTCTCACTTCCCCCCGGTCAAAAGGGCCATCTGAAAAAATTGTAAAATCCAGAAAGGCAGGACAGGCCATGGAGAACTGGGAGCCTTGTTATGCTGATGGGCGGGATGTAAATTGCCAACAGACACTCGGGAGAAGTGTATGGTGTTTCCTGAAACATCTAAAAAACAAAGCAACAGAGCCTAGGGCACTGCCACTTATGGTCTTATAGCTTAGGGAAATTAAAATCAAAAAGACACAGCCACCCCAAAGTTTGGGACGCCTCTGTTTACAAGAACCTCGTTTACAGTACAAGTTCAACATCGCAGAAAGTGAAAAATGGATAAAGAAGTTGTGGTATTTACTTACAAAGCAATATCACTCAGCAATGAAATCTATGTCATCAGGCCCTTAGCATCACAATGAGTGGATTCAGGTATGATGATTCTAACTGAAATAAGTCACACAGAAAAAGAAACATCATAAGATATCAGTAATACACGGAATGTAAACTTGGCTACACAGGAACTGAATTACAGAACAGAACAGGGTCTCAAATTTAGAAAACCAACTTCTGCTTGCTTAAGGGTAAAGGTGAGTTGGGGTGCTGCATAAAACCAGAGATTGAAATGAGCACAGATAAAGTTCCTTAAGTCAAATATGGAATAGACAAGAGCTACTCCTTGCTCAACGAAATGGACTCAACACCGCATATTAAACGCCTAAGAATGTACCTGACTAGTAAGTATCGTAAAACCTATGGATTGCTATGTCTCCGAAAGAGAATCAAGCATGTGTACAGGGGCATAAACGCAGCAGTGATAGGATTGGAGAGGTTCGGTGAGCAAATGAAGACCCTTTGAAGTCATATTGCATGGTACCCATTCCACGGGTCTCAACTCTCCAGGTTTAAGGTATTCTTCCTTCAGCTAAAACATGCATGTGGAACCCAAGTATGATCAACCATGTGAACGGGAGACGTGTTCAAATATGTCTCAGTTTTCCTCCCCTGGTACTCGGGTGCAACATTCCAGACGCTTTACTAACACTCTCCTCACTTGGAGAGTCAGCGCCTTTAACCTACTGTTTGGCCCAGTTTGCAATTTCTGCGGAAGATGAACAGGAATAAAAAACGCATACGCACTTTTTGGCCAACCAAGCAAGCTTGCAAAGGAAATCTGCACTACAATGAAGTCTCACTTCCCCCCTGGTCAAAAGGGCCATCTGAAAAAAGTGTAAAATCCAGAAAGGCAGGACAGGCCATGGAGAACTGGGAGCCTTGTTATGCTGATGGGCGGGATGTAAATTGCCAACAGACACTCTGGAGAAGTGTATGGTGTTTCCTGAAACATCTAAAAAACAAAGCAACAGAACCTAGGGCACTTCCACTTATGGTCCTATAGCTTAGGGAAATTAAAATCAAAAAGACACAGCCACCCCAAAGTTTGGAACGGCTCTGTTTACAAGAACCTCGTTTACAGTACAAGTTCAACATCGCAGAAAGTGAAAAATGGATAAAGAAGTTGTGGTATTTACTTACAAAGCAATATCACTCAGCAATGAAATCTGTGTCATCAGGCCCTTAGCAGCACAATGAGTGGATTCAGGTATGATGATTCTAACTGAAGTAAGTCACACAGAAAAAGAAACATCATAAGATATCAGTAATACACGGAATGTAAACTTGGCTACACAGGAACTGAATTACAGAACAGAACACGGTCTCAAATTTAGAAAACCAACTTATTCTTGCTTAAGGGTAAAGGTGAGTTGGGGTGCTGCATAAAACCAGAGATTGAAATGAGCACAGATAAAGTTCCTTAAGTCAAATATGGAATAGACAAGAGCTACTCCTTGCTCAACGAAATGGACTCAACACCGCATATTAAACGCCTAAGAATGTGCCTGACTGGTAAGTATCTTAAAACCTATGGATTGCTATGTCTCCGAAAGAGAATCAAGCATGTGTACAGGGGCATAAACGCAGCAGTGATAGGATTGGAGAGGTTCGGTGAGCAAATGAAGACCCTTTGAAGTCATATTGCATGGTACCCATTACACGGGTCTTAACTCTCCAGGTTTAAGGTATTCTTCCTTCAGCTAAAACATGCATGTGGAACCCAAGTATGATCAACCATGTGAACGGGAGACGTGTTCAAATATGTCTCAGTTTTCCTCCCCTGGTACTCGGGTGCAACATTCCAGACGCTTTACTAACACTCTCCCCACTTGGAGAGTCAGCACCTTTAACCTCCTGTTTGGCCCAGTTTGCAATTTCTGCGGAAGATGAACAGGAATAGCGAGAACCAATGAGAGACTAGCTGGAGGTGTCTGGATGGGCAAATTTAACTCTCATTTCCCACCAGGAAGAGGATATAACCGAAGGCTCAGCGTGCCGTGCCGGAACCAGATTAGGGCCTGAAGCCATCCTGCGGTGTTGCGGCCAGGTCACAAGAAAGCAAGTTGAAGAAAGGAGCTCAGGAGCACTGTAATTCTCAAACCTGCAGAGTTATAAATGACAGCTATCGTCCAAAAATAGACTGAAGTAAGGCTGCCAAGAGGACTTGAAAGCGGGGCAGAATTGCAAGAAACCGATTTCAGGAGGTAGACTGGAATTGCATTGAAAGCATAGGAAAAGAGGCAGAACGTCCACAATGATGCACTTGGCCAAAAAGGGCGTATGCGTTTTTTCCTGAATATATTCAGGAAAAAACGCATACGCCCTTTTTGGCCAACCAAGCAAGCTTGCAAAGGAAATCTGCACTACAATGAAGTCTCACTTCCCCCCGGTCAAAAGGGCCATCTGAAAAAACTGTAAAATCCAGAAAGGCAGGACAGGCCATGGAGAACTGGGAGCCTTGTTATGCTGATGGGCGGGATGTAAATTGCCAACAGACACTCGGGAGAAGTGTATGGTGTTTCCTGAAACATCTAAAAAACAAAGCAACAGAGCCTAGGGCACTGCCACTTATGGTCTTATAGCTTAGGGAAATTAAAATCAAAAAGACACAGCCACCCCAAAGTTTGGGACGCCTCTGTTTACAAGAACCTCGTTTACAGTACAAGTTCAACATCGCAGAAAGTGAAAAATGGATAAAGAAGTTGTGGTATTTACTTACAAAGCAATATCACTCAGCAATGAAATCTATGTCATCAGGCCCTTAGCATCACAATGAGTGGATTCAGGTATGATGATTCTAACTGAAATAAGTAACACAGAAAAAGAAACATCATAAGATATCAGTAATACACGGAATGTAAACTTGGCTACACAGGAACTGAATTACAGAACAGAACAGGGTCTCAAATTTAGAAAACCAACTTATGCTTGCTTAAGGGTAAAGGTGAGTTGGGGTGCTGCATAAAACCAGAGATTGAAATGAGCACAGATAAAGTTCCTTAAGTCAAATATGGAATAGACAAGAGCTACTCCTTGCTCAACGAAATGGACTCAACACCGCATATTAAACGCCTAAGAATGTACCTGACTAGTAAGTATCGTAAAACCTATGGATTGCTATGTCTCCGAAAGAGAATCAAGCATGTGTACAGGGGCATAAACGCAGCAGTGATAGGATTGGAGAGGTTCGGTGAGCAAATGAAGACCCTTTGAAGTCATATTGCATGGTACCCATTCCACGGGTCTCAACTCTCCAGGTTTAAGGTATTCTTCCTTCAGCTAAAACATGCATGTGGAACCCAAGTATGATCAACCATGTGAACGGGAGACGTGTTCAAATATGTCTCAGTTTTCCTCCCCTGGTACTCGGGTGCAACATTCCAGACGCTTTACTAACACTCTCCTCACTTGGAGAGTCAGCGCCTTTAACCTCCTGTTTGGCCCAGTTTGCAATTTCTGCGGAAGATGAACAGGAATAAAAAACGCATACGCACTTTTTGGCCAACCAAGCAAGCTTGCAAAGGAAATCTGCACTACAATGAAGTCTCACTTCCCCCCGGTCAAAAGGGCCATCTGAAAAAAGTGTAAAATCCAGAAAGGCAGGACAGGCCATGGAGAACTGGCAGCCTTGTTATGCTGATGGGTGGGATGTAAATTGCCAACAGACACTCGGGAGAAGTGTATGGTGTTTCCTGAAACATCTAAAAAACAAAGCAACAGAACCTAGGGCACTTCCACTTATGGTCCTATAGCTTAGGGAAATTAAAATCAAAAAGACACAGCCACCCCAAAGTTTGGAACGGCTCTGTTTACAAGAACCTCGTTTACAGTACAAGTTCAACATCGCAGAAAGTGAAAAATGGATAAAGAAGTTGTGGTATTCACTTACAAAGCAATATCACTCAGCAATGAAATCTGTGTCATCAGGCCCTTAGCAGCACAATGAGTGGATTCAGGTATGATGATTCTAACTGAAGTAAGTCACACAGAAAAAGAAACATCATAAGATATCACTAATACACGGAATGTAAACTTGGCTACACAGGAACTGAATTACAGAACAGAACAGGGTCTCAAATTTAGAAAACCAACTATGCTTGCTTAAGGGTAAAGGTGAGTTGGGGTGCTGCATAAAACCAGAGATTGAAATGAGCACAGATAAAGTTCCTTAAGTCAAATATGGAATAGACAAGAGCTACTCCTTGCTCAACGAAATGGACTCAACACCGCATATTAAACGCCTAAGAATGTGCCTGACTAGTAAGTATCTTAAAACCTATGGAATGCTATGTCTCCGAAAGAGAATCAAGCATGTGTACAGGGGCATAAACGCAGCAGTGATAGGATTGGAGAGGTTCGGTGAGCAAATGAAGACCCTTTGAAGTCATATTGCATGGTACCCATTCCACGGGTCTCAACTCTCCAGGTTTAAGGTATTCTTCCTTCAGCTAAAACATGCATGTGGAACCCAAGTATGATCAACCATGTGAACGGGAGACGTGTTCAAATATGTCTCACTTTTCCTCCCCTGGTACTCGGGTGCAACATTCCAGACGCTTTACTAACACTCTCCCCACTTGGAGAGTCAGTGCCTTTAACCTCCTGTTTGGCCCAGTTTGCAATTTCTGCGGAAGATGAACAGGAATAGCGAGAACCAATGAGAGACTAGCTGGAGGTGTCTGGACGGGCAAATTTAACTCTCATTTCCCACCAAGAAGAGTAAATAACCAAAGGCTCAGCATGCCGTGCCGGAACCAGATTAGGGCCTGAAGCCATCCTGCGGTGTTGCGGCCAGGTCACAAGAAAGCAAGTTGAAGAAAGGAGCTCAGGGGCACTGTAATTCTCAAACCTGCAGAGTTATAAATGACAGCTATCGTCCAAAAATAGACTGAAGTAAGGCTGCCAAGAGGACTTGAAAGCGGGGCAGAATTGCAGGAAATCGATTTCAGGAGGTAGACTGGAATTGCATTGAAAGCATAGGAAAAGAGGCAGAACGTCCACAATGATGCACTTGGCCAAAAAGGACGTATGCGTTTTTTCCTGAATATATTCAGGAAAAAACGCATACGCCCTTTTTGGCCAACCAAGCAAGCTTGCAAAGGAAATCTGCACTACAATGAAGTCTCACTTCCCCCCGGTCAAAAGGGCCATCTGAAAAAAGTGTAAAATCCAGAAAGGCAGGACAGGCCATGGAGAACTGGGAGCCTTGTTATGCTGATGGGCGGGATGTAAATTGCCAACAACCACTCGGGAGAAGTGTATGGTGTTTCCTGAAACATCTAAAAAACAAAGCAACAGAACCTAGGGCACTTCCACTTATGGTCCTATAGCTTAGGGAAATTAAAATCAAAAAGACACAGCCACCCCAAAGTTTGGAACGGCTCTGTTTACAAGAACCTCGTTTACAGTACAAGTTCAACATCGCAGAAAGTGAAAAATGGATAAAGAAGTTGTGGTATTCACTTACAAAGCAATATCACTCAGCAATGAAATCTGTGTCATCAGGCCCTTAGCAGCACAATGAGTGGATTCAGGTATGATGATTCTAACTGAAATAAGTCACACAGAAAAAGAAACATCATAAGATATCAGTAATACACGGAATGTAAACTTGGCTACACAGGAACTGAATTACAGAACAGAACAGGGTCTCAAATTTAGAAAACCAACTTATTCTTACTTAAGGGTAAAGGTGAGTTGGGGTGCTGCATAAAACCAGAGATTGAAATGAGCACAGATAAAGTTCCTTAAGCCAAATATGGAATAGACAAGAGCTACTCCTTGCTCATCGAAATGGACTCAACACCCCATATTAAACGCCTAAGAATGTACCTGACTAGTAAGTATCTTAAAACCTATGGATTGCTATGTCTCCAAAAGAGAATCAAGCATGTGTACAGGGGCATAAAAACAGCAGTGATAGGATTGGAGAGGTTCGGTGAGCAAATGAAGACCCTTTGAAGTCATATTGCATGGTACCCATTCCACGGGTTTCAACTACCCAGGTTTAAGGTATTCTTCCTTCAGCTAAAACATGCATGTGGAACCTAGAGTATGATCAACCATGTGATCGGGAGACGTGTTCAAATATGTCTCAGTTTTCCTCCCCTGGTACTCGGGTGCAACATTCCAGACGCTTTACTAACACTCTCCCCACTTGGAGAGTCAGTCCCTTTAACCTCCTGTTTGGCCCAGTTTGCAATTTCTGCGGAAGATGAACTGGAATAGCGAGAACCAATGAGAGGCTAGCTGGAGGTGTCTGGTCGGGCAAATTTAACTCTCATTTCCCACCAGGAAGAGGAATTAACCAAAGGCTCAGCATGCCGGGCCGGAAACAGTTTAGGGCCTGAAGCCATCCTGCGGTGTTGCGGCCAGGTCACAAGAAAGCGAGTTGAAGAAAGGAGCTCAGGGGCACTGTAATTCACAAACCTGCAGAGTTATAAATGACAGCTATCGTCCAAAAATAGACTGAAGTAAGGCTGCCAAGAGGACTTGAAAGCGGGGCAGAATTGCAGGAAACCGATTTCAGGAGGTAGACTGGAATTGCATTGAAAGCATAGGAAAAGAGGCAGAACGTCCACAATGATGCACTTGGCCAAAAAGGGCGTATGCATTTTTTCCTGAATATATTCAGGAAAAAACGCATACGCCCTTTTTGGCCAACCAAGCAAGCTTGCAAAGGAAATCTGCACTACAATGAAGTCTCACTTCCCCGCAGTCAAAAGGGCCATCTGAAAAAAGTGTAAAAACCAGAAAGGCAGGACAGGCCATGGAGAACTGGGAGCTTTGTTATGCTGATGGGCGGGATGTAAATTGCCAACAGACACTCCGGAGAAGTGTATGGTGTTTCCTGAAACATCTAAAAAACAAAGCAACAGAGCCTAGGGCACTGCCACTTATGGTCCTATAGCTTAGGGAAATTAAAATCAAAACGACACAGCCACCCTAAAGTTTGGGACTCCTCTGTTTACAAGAACCTCGTTTACAGTACAAGTTCAACATCGCAGAAAGTGAAAAATGGATAAAGAAGTTGTGGTATTTACTTACAAAGCAATATCACTCAGCAATGAAATCTGTGTCATCAGGCCCTTAGCAGCACAATGAGTGGATTCAGGTATGATGATTCTAACTGAAGTAAGTCACACAGAAAAAGAAACATCATAAGATATCAGTAATACACGGAATGTAAACTTGGCTACACAGGAACTGAATTACAGAACAGAACAGGGTCTCAAATTTAGAAAACCAACTATGCTTGCTTAAGGGGAAAGGTGAGTTGGGGTGCTGCATAAAACCAGAGATTGAAATGAGCACAGATAAAGTTCCTTAAGTCAAATATGGAATAGACAAGAGCTACTCCTTGCTCAACGAAATGGACTCAACACCGCATATTAAACGCCTAAGAATGTGCCTGACTAGTAAGTATCTTAAAACCTATGGATTGCTATGTCTCCGAAAGAGAATCAAGCATGTGTACAGGGGCATAAACGCAGCAGTGATAGGATTGGAGAGGTTCGGTGAGCAAATGAAGACCCTTTGAAGTCATATTGCATGGTACCCATTACACGGGTCTCAACTCTCCAGGTTTAAGGTATTCTTCCTTCAGCTAAAACATGCATGTGGAACCCAAGCATGATCAACCATGTGAACGGGAGACGTGTTCAAATATGTCTCAGTTTTCCTCCCCTGGTACTCGGGTGCAACATTCCAGACGCTTTACTAACACTCTCCCCACTTGGAGAGTCAGCGCCTTTAACCTCCTGTTTGGCCCAGTTTGCAATTTCTGCGGAAGATGAACAGGAATAGCGAGAACCAATGAGAGGCTAGCTGGAGGTGTCTGGACGAGCAAATTTAACTCTCATTTCCCACCAGGAAGAGGAAATAACCAAAGGCTCAGCGTGCCGTACCGGAACCAGATTAGGGCCTGAAGCCATCCTGCGGTGTTGCGGCCAGCTCAAAAGAAAGCGAGTTGAAGAAAGGAGCTCAGGGGCACTGTAATTCACAAACCTGCAGAGTTATAAATGACAGCTATCGTCCAAAAATACACTGAAGTAAGGCTGCCAAGAGGACTTGAAAGCGGGGCAGAATTGCAGGAAACCGATTTCAGGAGGTAGACTGGAATTGCATTGAAAGCATAGGAAAACAGGCAGAACGTCCACAATGATGCACTTGGCCAAAAAGGGCGTATGCGTTTTTTCCTGAATATATTCAGGAAAAAACGCATACGCCCTTTTTGGCCAACCAAGCAAGCTTGCAAAGGAAATCTGCACTACAATGAAGTCTCACTTCCCCCCGGTCAAAAGGGCCATCTGAAAAAAGTGTAAAATCCAGAAAGGCAGGACAGGCCATGGAGAACTGGGAGCCTTGTTATGCTGATGGGCGGGATGTAAATTGCCAACAGACACTCGGGAGAAGTGTATGGTGTTTCCTGAAACATCTAAAAAACAAAGCAACAGAGCCTAGGGCACTTCCACTTATGGTCCTATAGCTTAGGGAAATTAAAATCAAAAAGACACAGCCACCCCAAAGTTTGGAACGGCTCTGTTTACAAGAACCTCGTTTACAGTACAAGTTCAACATCGCAGAAAGTGAAAAATGGATAAAGAAGTTGTGGTATTCACTTACAAAGCAATATCACTCAGCAATGAAATCTATGTCATCAGGCCCTTAGCAGCACAATGAGTGGATTCAGGTATGATGATTCTAACTGAAATAAGTCACACAGAAAAAGAAACATCATAAGATATCAGTAATACACGGAATGTAAACTTGGCTACACAGGAACTGAATTACAGAACAGAACAGGGTCTCAAATTTAGAAAACCAACTTATGCTTGCTTAAGGGTAAAGGTGAGATGGGGTGCTGCATAAAACCAGAGATTGAAATGAGCACAGATAAAGTTCCTTAAGCCAAATATGGAATAGACAAGAGCTACTCCTTGCTTAACGAAATGGACTCAACACCGCATATTAAACGCCTAAGAATGTACTTGACTAGTAAGTATCTTAAAACCTATGGATTGCTATGTCTCCGAAAGAGAATCAAGCATGTGTACAGGGGCATAAACGCAGCAGTGATAGGATTGGAGAGGTTCGGTGAGCAAATGAAGACCCTTTGAATTCATATTGCATGGTACCCATTACACGGGTCTTAACTCTCCAGGTTTAAGGTATTCTTCCTTCAGCTAAAACATGCATGTGGAACCCAAGTATGATCAACCATGTGAACGGGAGACGTGTTCAAATATGTCTCAGTTTTCCTCCCCTGGTACTCGGGTGCAACATTCCAGACGCTTTACTAACACTCTCCCGACTTGGAGAGTCAGTCCCTTTAAACTCCTGTTTGGCCCAGTTTGCAATTTCTGCGGAAGATGAACCGGAATAGCGAGAACCAATGAGAGACTAGCTGGAGGTGTCTGGACGGGCAAATTTAACTCTCATTTCCCACCAGGAAGAGGAATTAACCAAAGGCTCAGCGTGCCGTGCCGGAACCAGATTAGGGCCTGAAGCCATCATGCGGTGTTGCGGCCAGCTCAAAAGAAAGCGAGTTGAAGAAAGGAGCTCAGGGGCACTGTAATTCACAAACCTGCAGAGTTATAAATGACAGCTATCGTCCAAAAATAGACTGAAGTAAGGCTGCCAAGAGGACTTGAAAGCGGGGCAGAATTGCAGGAAACCGATTTCAGGAGGTAGACTGGAATTGCATTGAAAGCATAGGAAAAGAGGCAGAACGTCCACAATGATGCACTTGGCCAAAAAGGGCGTATGCGTTTTTTCCTGAATATATTCAGGAAAAAACGCATACGCCCTTTTTGGCCAACCAAGCAAGCTTGCAAAGGAAATCTGCACTACAATGAAGTCTCACTTCCCCCTGGTCAAAAGGGCCATCTGAAAAAAGTGTAAAATCCAGAAAGGCAGGACAGGCCATGGAGAACTGGGAGCCTTGTTATGCTGATGGGCGGGATGTAAATTGCCAACAGACACTTGGGAGAAGTGTATGGTGTTTCCTGAAACATCTAAAAAACAAAGCAACAGAGCCTAGGGCACTTCCACTTATGGTCCTATAGCTTAGGGAAATTAAAATCAAAAAGACACAGCCACCCCAAAGTTTGGAACGGCTCTGTTTACAAGAACCTCGTTTACAGTACAAGTTCAACATCGCAGAAAGTGAAAAATGGATAAAGAACTTGTGGTACTTACGTACAATGCAGTATCACTCAGCAATGAAATCTATGTCATCAGGCACGTAGCAGCATAATGAGTAGATTCAGGTACGATGATTCTAACTGAAATAAGTCACACAGAAAAAGAAACATCATAAGATATCAGTAATACACGGAATGTAAACTTGGCTACACAGGAACTGAATTCCAAAACAGAACAGGTTCTCAAATTTAGAAAACCAAGTTATGCTTGCTTAAGGGGAAAGGTGAGTTGGGTTGCTGCATAAAACCAGAGATTGAAATGAGCACAGATAAAGTTCCTTAAGCCAAATATGGAATAGACAAGAGCCACTCCTTGTTCAACGAAATGGACTCAACACCGCATATTAAACGCCTAAGAATGTACCTGACTAGTAAGTATCTTAAAACCTATGGATTGCTATGTCTCCGAAAGAGAATCAAGCATGTGTACAGGGGCATAAACGCAGCAGTGATAGGATTGGAGAGGTTCGGTGAGCAAATGAAGACCCTTTGAAGTCATATTGCATGGTACCCATTCCACGGGTTTCAATTACCCAGGTTTTAGGTATTCTTCCTTCAGCTAAAACAGGCATGTGGAACCCAGAGTATGATCAACCATGTGATCGAGAGACGTGTTCAAATATGTCTCAGTTTTCCTCCCCTGGTACTCGGGTGCAACATTCCAGATGCTTTCCTAACACTCTCCCCACTTGGAGAGTCAGCGCCTTTAACCTCCTGTTTGGCACAGTTTGCAATTTCTGCGTAAGATGAACAGGAATAGCGAGAACCAATGAGAGGCTAGCTGGAGGTGTCTGGACGGGCAAATTTAACTCTCATTTCCCAACAGGAAGAGGAATTAACCAAAGGCTCAGCGTGCCGTACCGGAACCAGATTAGGGCCTGAAGCCATCCTGCGGTGTTGCGGCCAGGTCACAAGAAAGTGAGTTGAAGAAAGGAGCTCAGGGGCACTGTAATTCACAAACCTGCAGAGTTATAAATGACAGCTATCGTCCAAAAATAGACTGAAGTAAGGCTGCCAAGAGGACTTGAAAGCGGGGCAGAATTGCAGGAAACCGATTTCAGGAGGTAGACTGAAATTGCATTGAAAGCACAGGAAAAGAGGCAGAACGTCCACAATGATGCACTTGGCCAAAAAGGGCGTATGCGTTTTTTCCTGAATATATTCAGGAAAAAACGCATACGCCCTTTTTGGCCAAACAAGCAAGCTTGCAAAGGAAATCTGCACTACAATGAAGTCTCACTTCCCCCCGGTCAAAAGGGCCATCTGAAAAAAGTGTAAAATCCAGAAAGGCAGGACAGGCCATGGAGAACGGGGAGCCTTGTTATGCTGATGGGCGGGATGTAAATTGCCAACAACCACTCGGGAGAAGTGTATGGTGTTTCCTGAAACATCTAAAAAACAAAGCAACAGAGCCTAGGGCACTGCCACGTATGGTCCTATAGCTTAGGGAAATTAAAATCAAAAAGACACAGCCACCCCAAAGTTTGGGACGCCTCTGTTTACAAGTACCTCGTTTCCAGTACAAGTTCAACATCGCAGAAAGTGAAAAATGGATAAAGAAGATGTGGTATTTACTTACAAAGCAATATCACTCAGCAATGAAATCTATGTCATCAGGCCCTTAGCATCACAATGAGTGGATTCAGGTATGATGATTCTAACTGAAATAAGTCACACAGAAAAAGAAACATCATAAGATATCAGTAATACACGGAATGTAAACTTGGCTACACAGGAACTGAATTACAGAACAGAAAAGGGACTGAAATTTAGAAAACCAACTTATGCTTGCTTAAGGGGAAAGGTGAGTTGGGGTGCTGCATAAAACCAGAGATTGAAATGAGCACAGATAAAGTTCCTTAAGCCAAATATGGTATAGACAAGAGATACTCCTTGCTCAACGAAATGGACTCAACACCGCATATTAAACGCCTAAGAATGTACCTGACTAATAAGTATCTTAAAACCTATGGATTGCTATGTCTCCGAAAGAGAATCAAGCATGTGTACAGGGGCATAAACGCAGCAGTGATAGGATTGGAGAGGTTCGGTGAGCAAATGAAGACCCTTTGAAGTCATATTGCATGGTACCCATTACACGGGTCTTAACTCTCCAGGTTTAAGGTATTCTTCCTTCAGCTAAAACATGCATGTGGAACCCAAGTATGATCAACCATGTGAATGGGAGACGTGTTCAAATATGTCTCAGTTTTCCTCCCCTGGTACTCGGGTGCAACATTCCAGACGCTTTACTAACACTCTCCCCACTTGGAGAGTCAGCGCCTTTAACCTCCTGTTTGGCCCAGTTTTGCAATTTCTGCGGAAGATGAACAGGAATAGCGAGAACCAATGAGAGACTAGCTGGAGGTGTTTGGACGGGCAAATTTAACTCTCATTTCCCACCAGGAAGAGGAAATAACCAAAGGCTCAGCGTGCCGTGCCGGAACCAGATTAGGGCCTGAAGCCATCCTGCGGTGTTGCGGCCAGGTCACAAGAAAGCAAGTTGAAGAAAGGAGCTCAGGGGCACTGTAATTCACAAACCTGCAGAGTTATAAATGACAGCTATCGTCCAAAAATAGACTGAAGTAAGGCTGCCAAGAGGACTTGAAAGCGGGGCAGAATTGCAGGAAACCGATTTCAGGAGGTAGACTGGAATTGCATTGAAAGCATAGGAAAAGAGGCAGAACGTCCACAATGATGCACTTGGCCAAAAAGGGCGTATGCGTTTTTTCCTGAATATATTCAGGAAAAAACGCATACGCACTTTTTGGCCAAACAAGCAAGCTTGCAAAGGAAATCTGCACTACAAGGAAGTCTCACTTCCCCCCGGTCAAAAGGGCCATCTGAAAAAAGTGTAAAATCCAGAAAGGCAGGACAGGCCATGGAGAACTGGGAGCCTTGTTATGCTGATGGGCGGGATGTAAATTGCCAACAACCACTCGGGAGAAGTGTATGGTGTTTCCTGAAACATCTAAAAAACAAAGCAACAGAGCCTAGGGCACTGCCACTTATGGTCCTATAGCTTAGGGAAATTAAAATCAAAAACACACAGCCACCCCAAAGTTTGGAACGGCTCTGTTTACAAGAACCTCGTTTACAGTACAAGTTCAACATCGCAGAAAGTGAAAAATGGATAAAGAACTTGTGGTACTTACGTACAATGCAGTATCACTCAGCAATGAAATCTATGTCATCAGGCACGTAGCAGCATAATGAGTAGATTCAGGTACGATGATTCTAACTGAAATAAGTCACACAGAAAAAGAAACATCATAAGATATCAGTAATACACGGAATGTAAACTTGGCTACACAGGAACTGAATTACAGAACAGAACAGGGTCTCAAATTTAGAAAACCAACTTATGCTTGCTTAAGGGTAAAGGTGAGTTGGGGTGCTGAATAAAACCAGAGATTGAAATGAGCACAGATAAAGTTCCTTAAGTCAAATATAGAATAGACAAGAGCTACTCCTTGCTCAACGAAATGGACTCAACACCGCATATTAAACGCCTAAGAATGTACCTGACTAGTAAGTATCGTAAAACCTATGGATTGCTATGTCTCCAAAAGAGAATCAAGCATGTGTACAGGGGCATAAACGCAGCAGTGATAGGATTGGAGAGGTTCGGTGAGCAAATGAAGACCCTTTGAAGTCATATTGCATGGTACCCATTCCAGGGGTTTCAACTACCCAGGTTTAAGGTATTCTTCCTTCAGCTAAAACATGCATGTGGAACCTAGAGTATGATCAACCATGTGATCGGGAGACGTGTTCAAATATGTCTCAGTTTTCCTCCCCTGGTACTCGGGTGCAACATTCCAGATGCTTTACTAACACTCTCCCCACTTGGAGAGTCAGCGCCTTTAACCTCCTGTTTGGCCCAGTTTGCAATTTCTGCGGAAGATGAACAGGAATAGCGAGAACCAATGAGAGGCTAGCTGGAGGTGTCTGGACGGGCAAATTTAACTCTCATTTCCCACCAGGAAGAGGAAATAACCAAAGGCTCAGCGTGCCGTACCGGACCCAGATTAGGGCCTGAAGCCATCCTGCGGTGTTGCGGCCAGGTCACAAGAAAGCGAGTTGAAGAAAGGAGCTCAGGGGCACTGTAATTCACATACCTGCAGAGATATAAATGACAGCTATCGTCCAAAAATAGACTGAAGTAAGGCTGCCAAGAGGACTTGAAAGCGGGGCAGAATTGCAGGAAACCGATTTCAGGAGGTAGACTGGAATTGCATTGAAAGCATAGGAAAAGAGGCAGAACGTCCACAATGATGCACTTGGCCAAAAAGTGCGTATGCGTTTTTTCCTGAATATATTCAGGAAAAAACGCATACGCCCTTTTTGGCCAAACAAGCAAGCTTGCAAAGGAAATCTGCCCTACAATGAAGTCTCACTTCCCCCCGGTCAAAAGGGCCATCTGAAAAAAGTGTAAAATCCAGAAAGGCAGGACAGGCCATGGAGAACTGGGACCCTTGTTATGCTGATGGGCGGGATGTAAATTGCCAACAGACACTCGGGAGAAGTGTATGGTGTTTCCTGAAACATCTAAAAAACAAAGCAACAGAGCCTAGGGCACTGCCACTTATGGTCTTATAGCTTAGGGAAATTAAAATCAAAAAGACACAGCCACCCCAAAGTTTGGGATGCCTCTGTTTACAAGAACCTCGTTTACAGTACAAGTTCAACATCGCAGAAAGTGAAAAATGGATAAAGAAGTTGTGGTATTTACTTACAAAGCAATATCACTCAGCAATGAAATCTATGTCATCAGGCCCTTAGCATCACAATGAGTGGATTCAGGTATGATGATTCTAACTGAAATAAGTCACACAGAAAAAGAAACATCATAAGATATCAGTAATACACGGAATGTAAACTTGGCTACACAGGAACTGAATTACAGAACAGAACAGGGTCTCAAATTTAGAAAACCAACTTATGCTTGCTTAAGGGTAAAGGTGAGTTGGGGTGCTGCATAAAACCAGAGATTGAAATGAGCACAGATAAAGTTCCTTAAGTCAAATATGGAATAGACAAGAGCTACTCCTTGCTCAACGAAATGGACTCAACACCGCATATTAAACGCCTAATAATGTACCTGACTAGTAAGTATCGTAAAACCTATGGATTGCTATGTCTCCGAAAGAGAATCAAGCATGTGTACAGGGGCATAAACGCAGCAGTGATAGGATTGGAGAGGTTCGGTGAGCAAATGAAGACCCTTTGAAGTCATATTGCATGGTACCCATTACACGGGTTTCAATTACCCAGGTTTTAGGTATTCTTCCTTCAGCTAAAACAGGCATGTGGAACCCAGAGTATGATCAACCATGTGATCGGGAGACGTGTTCAAATATGTCTCAGTTTTCCTCCCCTGGTACTCGGGTGCAACATTCCAGACGCTTTACTAACACTCTCCCCACTTGGAGAGTCAGCGCCTTTAACCTCCTGTTTGGCACAGTTTGCAATTTCTGCGGAAGATGTACAGGAATAGCGAGAACCAATCAGAGGCTAGCTGGAGGTGTCTGGACGGGCAAATTTAACTCTCATTTCCCAACAGGAAGAGGAAATAACCAAAGGCTCAGCGTGCCGTACCGGAACCAGATTAGGGCCTGAAGCCATCCTGCGGTGTTGCGGCCAGCTCAAAAGAAAGCGAGTTGAAGAAAGGAGCTCAGGGGCACTGTAATTCACAAACCTGCAGAGTTATAAATGACAGCTATCGTCCAAAAATAGACTGAAGTAAGGCTGCCAAGAGGACTTGAATGCGGGGCAGAATTGCAGGAAACCGATTTCAGGAGGTAGACTGAAATTGCATTGAAAGCATAGGAAAAAATGCAGAACGTCCACAATGATGCACTTGGCCAAAAAGGGCGTATGCGTTTTTTCCTGAATATATTCAGGAAAAAACGCATACGCCCTTTTTGGCCAACCAAGCAAGCTTGCAAAGGAAATCTGCACTACAATGAAGTCTCACTTTCCCCCGGTCAAAGGGGCCATCTGAAAAAAGTGTAAAATCCAGAAAGGCAGGACAGGCCATGGAGAACTGGGAGCCTTGTTATGCTGATGGGCGGGTTGTAAATTGCCAACAGACACTTGGGAGAAGTGTATGGTGTTTCCTGAAACATCTAAAAAACAAAGCAACAGAACCTAGGGCACTGCCACTTATGGTCCTATAGCTTAGGGAAATTAAAATCAAAAAGACACAGCCACCCCAAAGTTTGGGACGCCTCTGTTTACAAGAACCTCGTTTCCAGTACAAGTTCAACATCGCAGAAAGTGAATAATGGATAAAGAAGTTGTGGTATTTACTTACAAAGCAATATCACTCAGCAATGAAATCTCTGTCATCAGGCCCTTAGCATCACAATGAGTGGATTCAGGTATGATGATTCTAACTGAAATAAGTCACACAGAAAAAGAAACATCATAAGATATCAGTAATACACGGAATGTAAACTTGGCTACACAGGAACTGAATTACAGAACAGAACAGGGACTCAAATTTAGAAAACCAACTTATGCTTGCTTAAGGGGAAAGGTGAGTTGGGGTGCTGCATAAAACCAGAGATTGAAATGAGCACAGATAAAGTTCCTTAAGCCAAATATGGAATAGACAAGAGCTACTCCTTGCTCAACGAAATGGACTCAACACCGCATATTAAACGCCTAAGAATGTACCTGACTAGTAAGTATCTTAAAACCTATGGATTGCTATGTCTCCGAAAGAGAATCAAGCATGTGTACAGGGGCATAAACGCAGCAGTGATAGGATTGGAGAGGTTCGGTGAGCAAATGAAGACCCTTTGAAGTCATATTGCATGGTACCCATTACACGGGTCTTAACTCTCCAGGTTTAAGGTATTCTTCCTTCAGCTAAAACATGCATGTGGAACCCAAGTATGATCAACCATGTGAACGGGAGACGTGTTCAAATATGTCTCAGTTTTCCTCCCCTGGTACTCGGGTGCAACATTCCAGACGCTTTACTAACACTCTCCCCACTTGGAGAGTCAGCGCCTTTAACCTCCTGTTTGGCCCAGTTTTGCAATTTCTGCGGAAGATGAACAGGAATAGCGAGAACCAATGAGAGACTAGCTGGAGGTGTTTGGACGGGCAAATTTAACTCTCATTTCCCACCAGGAAGAGGAAATAACCAAATGCTCAGTGTGCCGTGCCGGAACCAGATTAGGGCCTGAAGCCATCCTGCGGTGTTGCGGCCAGGTCACAAGAAAACAAGTTGAAGAAAGGAGCTCAGGGGCACTGTAATTCAAAAACCTGCAGAGTTATAAATGACAGCTATCGTCCAAAAATACACTGAAGTAAGGCTGCCAAGAGGACTTGAAAGCGGGGCAGAATTGCAGGAAACCGATTTCAGGAGGTAGACTGGAATTGCATTGAAAGCATAGGAAAACAGGCAGAACGTCCACAATGATGCACTTGGCCAAAAAGGGCGTATGCGTTTTTTCCTGAATATATTCAGGAAAAAACGCATACGCCCTTTTTGGCCAACCAAGCAAGCTTGCAAAGGAAATCTGCACTACAATGAAGTCTCACTTACCCCCGGTCAAAAGGGCCATCTGAAAAAAGTGTAAAATCCAGAAAGGCAGGACAGGCCATGGAGAACTGGGAGCCTTGTTATGCTGATGGGCGGGATGTAAATTGCCAACAGACACTCGGGAGAAGTGTATGGTGTTTCCTGAAACATCTAAAAAACAAAGCAACAGAGCCTAGGGCACTTCCACTTATGGTCCTATAGCTTAGGGAAATTAAAATCAAAAAGACACAGCCACCCCAAAGTTTGGAACGGCTCTGTTTACAAGAACCTCGTTTACAGTACAAGTTCAACATCGCAGAAAGTGAAAAATGGATAAAGAAGTTGTGGTATTCACTTACAAAGCAATATCACTCAGCAATGAAATCTATGTCATCAGGCCCTTAGCAGCACAATGAGTGGATTCAGGTATGATGATTCTAACTGAAATAAGTCACACAGAAAAAGAAACATCATAAGGTATCAGTAATACACGGAATGTAAACTTGGCTACACAGGAACTGAATTACAGAACAGAACAGGGTCTCAAATTTAGAAAACCAACTTATGCTTGCTTAAGGGTAAAGGTGAGATGGGGTGCTGCATAAAACCAGAGATTGAAATGAGCACAGATAAAGTTCCTTAAGCCAAATATGGAATAGACAAGAGCTACTCCTTGCTTAACGAAATGGACTCAACACCGCATATTAAACGCCTAAGAATGTACTTGACTAGTAAGTATCTTAAAACCTATGGATTGCTATGTCTCCGAAAGAGAATCAAGCATGTGTACAGGGGCATAAACGCAGCAGTGATAGGATTGGAGAGGTTCGGTGAGCAAATGAAGACCCTTTGAATTCATATTGCATGGTACCCATTACACGGGTCTTAACTCTCCAGGTTTAAGGTATTCTTCCTTCAGCTAAAACATGCATGTGGAACCCAAGTATGATCAACCATGTGAACGGGAGACGTGTTCAAATATGTCTCAGTTTTCCTCCCCTGGTACTCGGGTGCAACATTCCAGACGCTTTACTAACACTCTCCCGACTTGGAGAGTCAGTCCCTTTAAACTCCTGTTTGGCCCAGTTTGCAATTTCTGCGGAAGATGAACCGGAATAGCGAGAACCAATGAGAGACTAGCTGGAGGTGTCTGGACGGGCAAATTTAACTCTCATTTCCCACCAGGAAGAGGAATTAACCAAAGGCTCAGCGTGCCGTGCCGGAACCAGATTAGGGCCTGAAGCCATCATGCGGTGTTGCGGCCAGCTCAAAAGAAAGCGAGTTGAAGAAAGGAGCTCAGGGGCACTGTAATTCACAAACCTGCAGAGTTATAAATGACAGCTATCGTCCAAAAATAGACTGAAGTAAGGCTGCCAAGAGGACTTGAAAGCGGGGCAGAATTGCAGGAAACCGATTTCAGGAGGTAGACTGGAATTGCATTGAAAGCATAGGAAAAGAGGCAGAACGTCCACAATGATGCACTTGGCCAAAAAGGGCGTATGCGTTTTTTCCTGAATATATTCAGGAAAAAACGCATACGCCCTTTTTGGCCAACCAAGCAAGCTTGCAAAGGAAATCTGCACTACAATGAAGTCTCACTTCCCCCTGGTCAAAAGGGCCATCTGAAAAAAGTGTAAAATCCAGAAAGGCAGGACAGGCCATGGAGAACTGGGAGCCTTGTTATGCTGATGGGCGGGATGTAAATTGCCAACAGACACTTGGGAGAAGTGTATGGTGTTTCCTGAAACATCTAAAAAACAAAGCAACAGAGCCTAGGGCACTTCCACTTATGGTCCTATAGCTTAGGGAAATTAAAATCAAAAAGACACAGCCACCCCAAAGTTTGGAACGGCTCTGTTTACAAGAACCTCGTTTACAGTACAAGTTCAACATCGCAGAAAGTGAAAAATGGATAAAGAACTTGTGGTACTTACGTACAATGCAGTATCACTCAGCAATGAAATCTATGTCATCAGGCACGTAGCAGCATAATGAGTAGATTCAGGTACGATGATTCTAACTGAAATAAGTCACACAGAAAAAGAAACATCATAAGATATCAGTAATACACGGAATGTAAACTTGGCTACACAGGAACTGAATTCCAAAACAGAACAGGTTCTCAAATTTAGAAAACCAAGTTATGCTTGCTTAAGGGGAAAGGTGAGTTGGGTTGCTGCATAAAACCAGAGATTGAAATGAGCACAGATAAAGTTCCTTAAGCCAAATATGGAATAGACAAGAGCCACTCCTTGTTCAACGAAATGGACTCAACACCGCATATTAAACGCCTAAGAATGTACCTGACTAGTAAGTATCTTAAAACCTATGGATTGCTATGTCTCCGAAAGAGAATCAAGCATGTGTACAGGGGCATAAACGCAGCAGTGATAGGATTGGAGAGGTTCGGTGAGCAAATGAAGACCCTTTGAAGTCATATTGCATGGTACCCATTCCACGGGTTTCAATTACCCAGGTTTTAGGTATTCTTCCTTCAGCTAAAACAGGCATGTGGAACCCAGAGTATGATCAACCATGTGATCGAGAGACGTGTTCAAATATGTCTCAGTTTTCCTCCCCTGGTACTCGGGTGCAACATTCCAGATGCTTTCCTAACACTCTCCCCACTTGGAGAGTCAGCGCCTTTAACCTCCTGTTTGGCACAGTTTGCAATTTCTGCGTAAGATGAACAGGAATAGCGAGAACCAATGAGAGGCTAGCTGGAGGTGTCTGGACGGGCAAATTTAACTCTCATTTCCCAACAGGAAGAGGAATTAACCAAAGGCTCAGCGTGCCGTACCGGAACCAGATTAGGGCCTGAAGCCATCCTGCGGTGTTGCGGCCAGGTCACAAGAAAGTGAGTTGAAGAAAGGAGCTCAGGGGCACTGTAATTCACAAATCTGCAGAGTTATAAATGACAGCTATCGTCCAAAAATAGACTGAAGTAAGGCTGCCAAGAGGACTTGAAAGCGGGGCAGAATTGCAGGAAACCGATTTCAGGAGGTAGACTGAAATTGCATTGAAAGCACAGGAAAAGAGGCAGAACGTCCACAATGATGCACTTGGCCAAAAAGGGCGTATGCGTTTTTTCCTGAATATATTCAGGAAAAAACGCATACGCCCTTTTTGGCCAAACAAGCAAGCTTGCAAAGGAAATCTGCACTACAATGAAGTCTCACTTCCCCCCGGTCAAAAGGGCCATCTGAAAAAAGTGTAAAATCCAGAAAGGCAGGACAGGCCATGGAGAACGGGGAGCCTTGTTATGCTGATGGGCGGGATGTAAATTGCCAACAACCACTCGGGAGAAGTGTATGGTGTTTCCTGAAACATCTAAAAAACAAAGCAACAGAGCCTAGGGCACTGCCACGTATGGTCCTATAGCTTAGGGAAATTAAAATCAAAAAGACACAGCCACCCCAAAGTTTGGGACGCCTCTGTTTACAAGAACCTCGTTTCCAGTACAAGTTCAACATCGCAGAAAGTGAAAAATGGATAAAGAAGATGTGGTATTTACTTACAAAGCAATATCACTCAGCAATGAAATCTATGTCATCAGGCCCTTAGCATCACAATGAGTGGATTCAGGTATGATGATTCTAACTGAAATAAGTCACACAGAAAAAGAAACATCATAAGATATCAGTAATACACGGAATGTAAACTTGGCTACACAGGAACTGAATTACAGAACAGAAAAGGGACTGAAATTTAGAAAACCAACTTATGCTTGCTTAAGGGGAAAGGTGAGTTGGGGTGCTGCATAAAACCAGAGATTGAAATGAGCACAGATAAAGTTCCTTAAGCCAAATATGGTATAGACAAGAGATACTCCTTGCTCAACGAAATGGACTCAACACCGCATATTAAACGCCTAAGAATGTACCTGACTAATAAGTATCTTAAAACCTATGGATTGCTATGTCTCCGAAAGAGAATCAAGCATGTGTACAGGGGCATAAACGCAGCAGTGATAGGATTGGAGAGGTTCGGTGAGCAAATGAAGACCCTTTGAAGTCATATTGCATGGTACCCATTACACGGGTCTTAACTCTCCAGGTTTAAGGTATTCTTCCTTCAGCTAAAACATGCATGTGGAACCCAAGTATGATCAACCATGTGAATGGGAGACGTGTTCAAATATGTCTCAGATTTCCTCCCCTGGTACTCGGGTGCAACATTCCAGACGCTTTACTAACACTCTCCCCACTTGGAGAGTCAGCGCCTTTAACCTCCTGTTTGGCCCAGTTTTGCAATTTCTGCGGAAGATGAACAGGAATAGCGAGAACCAATGAGAGACTAGCTGGAGGTGTTTGGACGGGCAAATTTAACTCTCATTTCCCACCAGGAAGAGGAAATAACCAAAGGCTCAGCGTGCCGTGCCGGAACCAGATTAGGGCCTGAAGCCATCCTGCGGTGTTGCGGCCAGGTCACAAGAAAGCAAGTTGAAGAAAGGAGCTCAGGGGCACTGTAATTCACAAACCTGCAGAGTTATAAATGACAGCTATCGTCCAAAAATAGACTGAAGTAAGGCTGCCAAGAGGACTTGAAAGCGGGGCAGAATTGCAGGAAACCGATTTCAGGAGGTAGACTGGAATTGCATTGAAAGCATAGGAAAAGAGGCAGAACGTCCACAATGATGCACTTGGCCAAAAAGGGCGTATGCGTTTTTTCCTGAATATATTCAGGAAAAAACGCATACGCACTTTTTGGCCAAACAAGCAAGCTTGCAAAGGAAATCTGCACTACAAGGAAGTCTCACTTCCCCCCGGTCAAAAGGGCCATCTGAAAAAAGTGTAAAATCCAGAAAGGCAGGACAGGCCATGGAGAACTGGGAGCCTTGTTATGCTGATGGGCGGGATGTAAATTGCCAACAACCACTCGGGAGAAGTGTATGGTGTTTCCTGAAACATCTAAAAAACAAAGCAACAGAGCCTAGGGCACTGCCACTTATGGTCCTATAGCTTAGGGAAATTAAAATCAAAAACACACAGCCACCCCAAAGTTTGGAACGGCTCTGTTTACAAGAACCTCGTTTACAGTACAAGTTCAACATCGCAGAAAGTGAAAAATGGATAAAGAACTTGTGGTACTTACGTACAATGCTGTATCACTCAGCAATGAAATCTATGTCATCAGGCACGTAGCAGCATAATGAGTAGATTCAGGTACGATGATTCTAACTGAAATAAGTCACACAGAAAAAGAAACATCATAAGATATCAGTAATACACGGAATGTAAACTTGGCTACACAGGAACTGAATTACAGAACAGAACAGGGTCTCAAATTTAGAAAACCAACTTATGCTTGCTTAAGGGTAAAGGTGAGTTGGGGTGCTGAATAAAACCAGAGATTGAAATGAGCACAGATAAAGTTCCTTAAGTCAAATATAGAATAGACAAGAGCTACTCCTTGCTCAACGAAATGGACTCAACACCGCATATTAAACGCCTAAGAATGTACCTGACTAGTAAGTATCGTAAAACCTATGGATTGCTATGTCTCCAAAAGAGAATCAAGCATGTGTACAGGGGCATAAACGCAGCAGTGATAGGATTGGAGAGGTTCGGTGAGCAAATGAAGACCCTTTGAAGTCATATTGCATGGTACCCATTCCAGGGGTTTCAACTACCCAGGTTTAAGGTATTCTTCCTTCAGCTAAAACATGCATGTGGAACCTAGAGTATGATCAACCATGTGATCGGGAGACGTGTTCAAATATGTCTCAGTTTTCCTCCCCTGGTACTCGGGTGCAACATTCCAGATGCTTTACTAACACTCTCCCCACTTGGAGAGTCAGCGCCTTTAACCTCCTGTTTGGCCCAGTTTGCAATTTCTGCGGAAGATGAACAGGAATAGCGAGAACCAATGAGAGGCTAGCTGGAGGTGTCTGGACGGGCAAATTTAACTCTCATTTCCCACCAGGAAGAGGAAATAACCAAAGGCTCAGCGTGCCGTACCGGACCCAGATTAGGGCCTGAAGCCATCCTGCGGTGTTGCGGCCAGGTCACAAGAAAGCGAGTTGAAGAAAGGAGCTCAGGGGCACTGTAATTCACAAACCTGCAGAGTTATAAATGACAGCTATCGTCCAAAAATAGACTGAAGTAAGGCTGCCAAGAGGACTTGAAAGCGGGGCAGAATTGCAGGAAACCGATTTCAGGAGGTAGACTGGAATTGCATTGAAAGCATAGGAAAAGAGGCAGAACGTCCACAATGATGCACTTGGCCAAAAAGGGCGTATGCGTTTTTTCCTGAATATATTCAGGAAAAAACGCATACGCCCTTTTTGGCCAAACAAGCAAGCTTGCAAAGGAAATCTGCCCTACAATGAAGTCTCACTTCCCCCCGGTCAAAAGGGCCATCTGAAAAAAGTGTAAAATCCAGAAAGGCAGGACAGGCCATGGAGAACTGGGACCCTTGTTATGCTGATGGGCGGGATGTAAATTGCCAACAGACACTCGGGAGAAGTGTATGGTGTTTCCTGAAACATCTAAAAAACAAAGCAACAGAGCCTAGGGCACTGCCACTTATGGTCTTATAGCTTAGGGAAATTAAAATCAAAAAGACACAGCCACCCCAAAGTTTGGGATGCCTCTGTTTACAAGAACCTCGTTTACAGTACAAGTTCAACATCGCAGAAAGTGAAAAATGGATAAAGAAGTTGTGGTATTTACTTACAAAGCAATATCACTCAGCAATGAAATCTATGTCATCAGGCCCTTAGCATCACAATGAGTGGATTCAGGTATGATGATTCTAACTGAAATAAGTCACACAGAAAAAGAAACATCATAAGATATCAGTAATACACGGAATGTAAACTTGGCTACACAGGAACTGAATTACAGAACAGAACAGGGTCTCAAATTTAGAAAACCAACTTATGCTTGCTTAAGGGTAAAGGTGAGTTGGGGTGCTGCATAAAACCAGAGATTGAAATGAGCACAGATAAAGTTCCTTAAGTCAAATATGGAATAGACAAGAGCTACTCCTTGCTCAACGAAATGGACTCAACACCGCATATTAAACGCCTAATAATGTACCTGACTAGTAAGTATCGTAAAACCTATGGATTGCTATGTCTCCGAAAGAGAATCAAGCATGTGTACAGGGGCATAAACGCAGCAGTGATAGGATTGGAGAGGTTCGGTGAGCAAATGAAGACCCTTTGAAGTCATATTGCATGGTACCCATTACACGGGTTTCAATTACCCAGGTTTTAGGTATTCTTCCTTCAGCTAAAACAGGCATGTGGAACCCAGAGTATGATCAACCATGTGATCGGGAGACGTGTTCAAATATGTCTCAGTTTTCCTCCCCTGGTACTCGGGTGCAACATTCCAGACGCTTTACTAACACTCTCCCCACTTGGAGAGTCAGCGCCTTTAACCTCCTGTTTGGCACAGTTTGCAATTTCTGCGGAAGATGTACAGGAATAGCGAGAACCAATCAGAGGCTAGCTGGAGGTGTCTGGACGGGCAAATTTAACTCTCATTTCCCAACAGGAAGAGGAAATAACCAAAGGCTCAGCGTGCCGTACCGGAACCAGATTAGGGCCTGAAGCCATCCTGCGGTGTTGCGGCCAGCTCAAAAGAAAGCGAGTTGAAGAAAGGAGCTCAGGGGCACTGTAATTCACAAACCTGCAGAGTTATAAATGACAGCTATCGTCCAAAAATAGACTGAAGTAAGGCTGCCAAGAGGACTTGAATGCGGGGCAGAATTGCAGGAAACCGATTTCAGGAGGTAGACTGAAATTGCATTGAAAGCATAGGAAAAAATGCAGAACGTCCACAATGATGCACTTGGCCAAAAAGGGCGTATGCGTTTTTTCCTGAATATATTCAGGAAAAAACGCATACGCCCTTTTTGGCCAACCAAGCAAGCTTGCAAAGGAAATCTGCACTACAATGAAGTCTCACTTTCCCCCGGTCAAAGGGGCCATCTGAAAAAAGTGTAAAATCCAGAAAGGCAGGACAGGCCATGGAGAACTGGGAGCCTTGTTATGCTGATGGGCGGGTTGTAAATTGCCAACAGACACTCGGGAGAAGTGTATGGTGTTTCCTGAAACATCTAAAAAACAAAGCAACAGAACCTAGGGCACTGCCACTTATGGTCCTATAGCTTAGGGAAATTAAAATCAAAAAGACACAGCCACCCCAAAGTTTGGGACGCCTCTGTTTACAAGAACCTCGTTTCCAGTACAAGTTCAACATCGCAGAAAGTGAATAATGGATAAAGAAGTTGTGGTATTTACTTACAAAGCAATATCACTCAGCAATGAAATCTCTGTCATCAGGCCCTTAGCATCACAATGAGTGGATTCAGGTATGATGATTCTAACTGAAATAAGTCACACAGAAAAAGAAACATCATAAGATATCAGTAATACACGGAATGTAAACTTGGCTACACAGGAACTGAATTACAGAACAGAACAGGGTCTCAAATTTAGAAAACCAACTATGCTTGCTTAAGGGGAAAGGTGAGTTGGGGTGCTGCATAAAACCAGAGATTGAAATGAGCACAGATAAAGTTCCTTAAGTCAAATATGGAATAGACAAGAGCTACTCCTTGCTCAACGAAATGGACTCAACACCGCATATTAAACGCCTAAGAATGTGCCTGACTAGTAAGTATCTTAAAACCTATGGATTGCTATGTCTCCGAAAGAGAATCAAGCATGTGTACAGGGGCATAAACGCAGCAGTGATAGGATTGGAGAGGTTCGGTGAGCAAATGAAGACCCTTTGAAGTCATATTGCATGGTACCCATTACACGGGTCTCAACTCTCCAGGTTTAAGGTATTCTTCCTTCAGCTAAAACATGCATGTGGAACCCAAGCATGATCAACCATGTGAACGGGAGACGTGTTCAAATATGTCTCAGTTTTCCTCCCCTGGTACTCGGGTGCAACATTCCAGACGCTTTACTAACACTCTCCCCACTTGGAGAGTCAGCGCCTTTAACCTCCTGTTTGGCCCAGTTTGCAATTTCTGCGGAAGATGAACAGGAATAGCGAGAACCAATGAGAGGCTAGCTGGAGGTGTCTGGACGAGCAAATTTAACTCTCATTTCCCACCAGGAAGAGGAAATAACCAAAGGCTCAGCGTGCCGTACCGGAACCAGATTAGGGCCTGAAGCCATCCTGCGGTGTTGCGGCCAGCTCAAAAGAAAGCGAGTTGAAGAAAGGAGCTCAGGGGCACTGTAATTCACAAACCTGCAGAGTTATAAATGACAGCTATCGTCCAAAAATAGACTGAAGTAAGGCTGCCAAGAGGACTTGAAAGCGGGGCAGAATTGCAGGAAACCGATTTCAGGAGGTAGACTGGAATTGCATTGAAAGCATAGGAAAACAGGCAGAACGTCCACAATGATGCACTTGGCCAAAAAGGGCGTATGCGTTTTTTCCTGAATATATTCAGGAAAAAACGCATACGCCCTTTTTGGCCAACCAAGCAAGCTTGCAAAGGAAATCTGCACTACAATGAAGTCTCACTTCCCCCCGGTCAAAAGGGCCATCTGAAAAAAGTGTAAAATCCAGAAAGGCAGGACAGGCCATGGAGAACTGGGAGCCTTGTTATGCTGATGGGCGGGATGTAAATTGCCAACAGACACTCGGGAGAAGTGTATGGTGTTTCCTGAAACATCTAAAAAACAAAGCAACAGAGCCTAGGGCACTTCCACTTATGGTCCTATAGCTTAGGGAAATTAAAATCAAAAAGACACAGCCACCCCAAAGTTTGGAACGGCTCTGTTTACAAGAACCTCGTTTACAGTACAAGTTCAACATCGCAGAAAGTGAAAAATGGATAAAGAAGTTGTGGTATTCACTTACAAAGCAATATCACTCAGCAATGAAATCTCTGTCATCAGGCCCTTAGCAGCACAATGAGTGGATTCAGGTATGATGATTCTAACTGAAATAAGTCACACAGAAAAAGAAACATCATAAGATATCAGTAATACACGGAATGTAAACTTGGCTACACAGGAACTGAATTACAGAACAGAACAGGGTCTCAAATTTAGAAAACCAACTTATGCTTGCTTAAGGGTAAAGGTGAGATGGGGTGCTGCATAAAACCAGAGATTGAAATGAGCACAGATAAAGTTCCTTAAGCCAAATATGGAATAGACAAGAGCTACTCCTTGCTTAACGAAATGGACTCAACACCGCATATTAAACGCCTAAGAATGTACTTGACTAGTAAGTATCTTAAAACCTATGGATTGCTATGTCTCCGAAAGAGAATCAAGCATGTGTACAGGGGCATAAACGCAGCAGTGATAGGATTGGAGAGGTTCGGTGAGCAAATGAAGACCCTTTGAATTCATATTGCATGGTACCCATTACACGGGTCTTAACTCTCCAGGTTTAAGGTATTCTTCCTTCAGCTAAAACATGCATGTGGAACCCAAGTATGATCAACCATGTGAACGGGAGACGTGTTCAAATATGTCTCAGTTTTCCTCCCCTGGTACTCGGGTGCAACATTCCAGACGCTTTACTAACACTCTCCCGACTTGGAGAGTCAGTCCCTTTAAACTCCTGTTTGGCCCAGTTTGCAATTTCTGCGGAAGATGAACCGGAATAGCGAGAACCAATGAGAGACTAGCTGGAGGTGTCTGGACGGGCAAATTTAACTCTCATTTCCCACCAGGAAGAGGAATTAACCAAAGGCTCAGCGTGCCGTGCCGGAACCAGATTAGGGCCTGAAGCCATCATGCGGTGTTGCGGCCAGCTCAAAAGAAAGCGAGTTGAAGAAAGGAGCTCAGGGGCACTGTAATTCACAAACCTGCAGAGTTATAAATGACAGCTATCGTCCAAAAATAGACTGAAGTAAGGCTGCCAAGAGGACTTGAAAGCGGGGCAGAATTGCAGGAAACCGATTTCAGGAGGTAGACTGGAATTGCATTGAAAGCATAGGAAAAGAGGCAGAACGTCCACAATGATGCACTTGGCCAAAAAGGGCGTATGCGTTTTTTCCTGAATATATTCAGGAAAAAACGCATACGCCCTTTTTGGCCAACCAAGCAAGCTTGCAAAGGAAATCTGCACTACAATGAAGTCTCACTTCCCCCTGGTCAAAAGGGCCATCTGAAAAAAGTGTAAAATCCAGAAAGGCAGGACAGGCCATGGAGAACTGGGAGCCTTGTTATGCTGATGGGCGGGATGTAAATTGCCAACAGACACTTGGGAGAAGTGTATGGTGTTTCCTGAAACATCTAAAAAACAAAGCAACAGAGCCTAGGGCACTTCCACTTATGGTCCTATAGCTTAGGGAAATTAAAATCAAAAAGACACAGCCACCCCAAAGTTTGGAACGGCTCTGTTTACAAGAACCTCGTTTACAGTACAAGTTCAACATCGCAGAAAGTGAAAAATGGATAAAGAACTTGTGGTACTTACGTACAATGCAGTATCACTCAGCAATGAAATCTATGTCATCAGGCACGTAGCAGCATAATGAGTAGATTCAGGTACGATGATTCTAACTGAAATAAGTCACACAGAAAAAGAAACATCATAAGATATCAGTAATACACGGAATGTAAACTTGGCTACACAGGAACTGAATTCCAAAACAGAACAGGTTCTCAAATTTAGAAAACCAAGTTATGCTTGCTTAAGGGGAAAGGTGAGTTGGGTTGCTGCATAAAACCAGAGATTGAAATGAGCACAGATAAAGTTCCTTAAGCCAAATATGGAATAGACAAGAGCCACTCCTTGTTCAACGAAATGGACTCAACACCGCATATTAAACGCCTAAGAATGTACCTGACTAGTAAGTATCTTAAAACCTATGGATTGCTATGTCTCCGAAAGAGAATCAAGCATGTGTACAGGGGCATAAACGCAGCAGTGATAGGATTGGAGAGGTTCGGTGAGCAAATGAAGACCCTTTGAAGTCATATTGCATGGTACCCATTCCACGGGTTTCAATTACCCAGGTTTTAGGTATTCTTCCTTCAGCTAAAACAGGCATGTGGAACCCAGAGTATGATCAACCATGTGATCGAGAGACGTGTTCAAATATGTCTCAGTTTTCCTCCCCTGGTACTCGGGTGCAACATTCCAGATGCTTTCCTAACACTCTCCCCACTTGGAGAGTCAGCGCCTTTAACCTCCTGTTTGGCACAGTTTGCAATTTCTGCGTAAGATGAACAGGAATAGCGAGAACCAATGAGAGGCTAGCTGGAGGTGTCTGGACGGGCAAATTTAACTCTCATTTCCCAACAGGAAGAGGAATTAACCAAAGGCTCAGCGTGCCGTACCGGAACCAGATTAGGGCCTGAAGCCATCCTGCGGTGTTGCGGCCAGGTCACAAGAAAGTGAGTTGAAGAAAGGAGCTCAGGGGCACTGTAATTCACAAACCTGCAGAGTTATAAATGACAGCTATCGTCCAAAAATAGACTGAAGTAAGGCTGCCAAGAGGACTTGAAAGCGGGGCAGAATTGCAGGAAACCGATTTCAGGAGGTAGACTGAAATTGCATTGAAAGCACAGGAAAAGAGGCAGAACGTCCACAATGATGCACTTGGCCAAAAAGGGCGTATGCGTTTTTTCCTGAATATATTCAGGAAAAAACGCATACGCCCTTTTTGGCCAAACAAGCAAGCTTGCAAAGGAAATCTGCACTACAATGAAGTCTCACTTCCCCCCGGTCAAAAGGGCCATCTGAAAAAAGTGTAAAATCCAGAAAGGCAGGACAGGCCATGGAGAACGGGGAGCCTTGTTATGCTGATGGGCGGGATGTAAATTGCCAACAACCACTCGGGAGAAGTGTATGGTGTTTCCTGAAACATCTAAAAAACAAAGCAACAGAGCCTAGGGCACTGCCACGTATGGTCCTATAGCTTAGGGAAATTAAAATCAAAAAGACACAGCCACCCCAAAGTTTGGGACGCCTCTGTTTACAAGAACCTCGTTTCCAGTACAAGTTCAACATCGCAGAAAGTGAAAAATGGATAAAGAAGATGTGGTATTTACTTACAAAGCAATATCACTCAGCAATGAAATCTATGTCATCAGGCCCTTAGCATCACAATGAGTGGATTCAGGTATGATGATTCTAACTGAAATAAGTCACACAGAAAAAGAAACATCATAAGATATCAGTAATACACGGAATGTAAACTTGGCTACACAGGAACTGAATTACAGAACAGAAAAGGGACTGAAATTTAGAAAACCAACTTATGCTTGCTTAAGGGGAAAGGTGAGTTGGGGTGCTGCATAAAACCAGAGATTGAAATGAGCACAGATAAAGTTCCTTAAGCCAAATATGGTATAGACAAGAGATACTCCTTGCTCAACGAAATGGACTCAACACCGCATATTAAACGCCTAAGAATGTACCTGACTAATAAGTATCTTAAAACCTATGGATTGCTATGTCTCCGAAAGAGAATCAAGCATGTGTACAGGGGCATAAACGCAGCAGTGATAGGATTGGAGAGGTTCGGTGAGCAAATGAAGACCCTTTGAAGTCATATTGCATGGTACCCATTACACGGGTCTTAACTCTCCAGGTTTAAGGTATTCTTCCTTCAGCTAAAACATGCATGTGGAACCCAAGTATGATCAACCATGTGAATGGGAGACGTGTTCAAATATGTCTCAGTTTTCCTCCCCTGGTACTCGGGTGCAACATTCCAGACGCTTTACTAACACTCTCCCCACTTGGAGAGTCAGCGCCTTTAACCTCCTGTTTGGCCCAGTTTTGCAATTTCTGCGGAAGATGAACAGGAATAGCGAGAACCAATGAGAGACTAGCTGGAGGTGTTTGGACGGGCAAATTTAACTCTCATTTCCCACCAGGAAGAGGAAATAACCAAAGGCTCAGCGTGCCGTGCCGGAACCAGATTAGGGCCTGAAGCCATCCTGCGGTGTTGCGGCCAGGTCACAAGAAAGCAAGTTGAAGAAAGGAGCTCAGGGGCACTGTAATTCACAAACCTGCAGAGTTATAAATGACAGCTATCGTCCAAAAATAGACTGAAGTAAGGCTGCCAAGAGGACTTGAAAGCGGGGCAGAATTGCAGGAAACCGATTTCAGGAGGTAGACTGGAATTGCATTGAAAGCATAGGAAAAGAGGCAGAACGTCCACAATGATGCACTTGGCCAAAAAGGGCGTATGCGTTTTTTCCTGAATATATTCAGGAAAAAACGCATACGCACTTTTTGGCCAAACAAGCAAGCTTGCAAAGGAAATCTGCACTACAAGGAAGTCTCACTTCCCCCCGGTCAAAAGGGCCATCTGAAAAAAGTGTAAAATCCAGAAAGGCAGGACAGGCCATGGAGAACTGGGAGCCTTGTTATGCTGATGGGCGGGATGTAAATTGCCAACAACCACTCGGGAGAAGTGTATGGTGTTTCCTGAAACATCTAAAAAACAAAGCAACAGAGCCTAGGGCACTGCCACTTATGGTCCTATAGCTTAGGGAAATTAAAATCAAAAACACACAGCCACCCCAAAGTTTGGAACGGCTCTGTTTACAAGAACCTCGTTTACAGTACAAGTTCAACATCGCAGAAAGTGAAAAATGGATAAAGAACTTGTGGTACTTACGTACAATGCAGTATCACTCAGCAATGAAATCTATGTCATCAGGCACGTAGCAGCATAATGAGTAGATTCAGGTACGATGATTCTAACTGAAATAAGTCACACAGAAAAAGAAACATCATAAGATATCAGTAATACACGGAATGTAAACTTGGCTACACAGGAACTGAATTACAGAACAGAACAGGGTCTCAAATTTAGAAAACCAACTTATGCTTGCTTAAGGGTAAAGGTGAGTTGGGGTGCTGAATAAAACCAGAGATTGAAATGAGCACAGATAAAGTTCCTTAAGTCAAATATAGAATAGACAAGAGCTACTCCTTGCTCAACGAAATGGACTCAACACCGCATATTAAACGCCTAAGAATGTACCTGACTAGTAAGTATCGTAAAACCTATGGATTGCTATGTCTCCAAAAGAGAATCAAGCATGTGTACAGGGGCATAAACGCAGCAGTGATAGGATTGGAGAGGTTCGGTGAGCAAATGAAGACCCTTTGAAGTCATATTGCATGGTACCCATTCCAGGGGTTTCAACTACCCAGGTTTAAGGTATTCTTCCTTCAGCTAAAACATGCATGTGGAACCTAGAGTATGATCAACCATGTGATCGGGAGACGTGTTCAAATATGTCTCAGTTTTCCTCCCCTGGTACTCGGGTGCAACATTCCAGATGCTTTACTAACACTCTCCCCACTTGGAGAGTCAGCGCCTTTAACCTCCTGTTTGGCCCAGTTTGCAATTTCTGCGGAAGATGAACAGGAATAGCGAGAACCAATGAGAGGCTAGCTGGAGGTGTCTGGACGGGCAAATTTAACTCTCATTTCCCACCAGGAAGAGGAAATAACCAAAGGCTCAGCGTGCCGTACCGGACCCAGATTAGGGCCTGAAGCCATCCTGCGGTGTTGCGGCCAGGTCACAAGAAAGCGAGTTGAAGAAAGGAGCTCAGGGGCACTGTAATTCACAAACCTGCAGAGATATAAATGACAGCTATCGTCCAAAAATAGACTGAAGTAAGGCTGCCAAGAGGACTTGAAAGCGGGGCAGAATTGCAGGAAACCGATTTCAGGAGGTAGACTGGAATTGCATTGAAAGCATAGGAAAAGAGGCAGAACGTCCACAATGATGCACTTGGCCAAAAAGGGCGTATGCGTTTTTTCCTGAATATATTCAGGAAAAAACGCATACGCCCTTTTTGGCCAAACAAGCAAGCTTGCAAAGGAAATCTGCCCTACAATGAAGTCTCACTTCCCCCCGGTCAAAAGGGCCATCTGAAAAAAGTGTAAAATCCAGAAAGGCAGGACAGGCCATGGAGAACTGGGACCCTTGTTATGCTGATGGGCGGGATGTAAATTGCCAACAGACACTCGGGAGAAGTGTATGGTGTTTCCTGAAACATCTAAAAAACAAAGCAACAGAGCCTAGGGCACTGCCACTTATGGTCTTATAGCTTAGGGAAATTAAAATCAAAAAGACACAGCCACCCCAAAGTTTGGGATGCCTCTGTTTACAAGAACCTCGTTTACAGTACAAGTTCAACATCGCAGAAAGTGAAAAATGGATAAAGAAGTTGTGGTATTTACTTACAAAGCAATATCACTCAGCAATGAAATCTATGTCATCAGGCCCTTAGCATCACAATGAGTGGATTCAGGTATGATGATTCTAACTGAAATAAGTCACACAGAAAAAGAAACATCATAAGATATCAGTAATACACGGAATGTAAACTTGGCTACACAGGAACTGAATTACAGAACAGAACAGGGTCTCAAATTTAGAAAACCAACTTATGCTTGCTTAAGGGTAAAGGTGAGTTGGGGTGCTGCATAAAACCAGAGATTGAAATGAGCACAGATAAAGTTCCTTAAGTCAAATATGGAATAGACAAGAGCTACTCCTTGCTCAACGAAATGGACTCAACACCGCATATTAAACGCCTAATAATGTACCTGACTAGTAAGTATCGTAAAACCTATGGATTGCTATGTCTCCGAAAGAGAATCAAGCATGTGTACAGGGGCATAAACGCAGCAGTGATAGGATTGGAGAGGTTCGGTGAGCAAATGAAGACCCTTTGAAGTCATATTGCATGGTACCCATTACACGGGTTTCAATTACCCAGGTTTTAGGTATTCTTCCTTCAGCTAAAACAGGCATGTGGAACCCAGAGTATGATCAACCATGTGATCGGGAGACGTGTTCAAATATGTCTCAGTTTTCCTCCCCTGGTACTCGGGTGCAACATTCCAGACGCTTTACTAACACTCTCCCCACTTGGAGAGTCAGCGCCTTTAACCTCCTGTTTGGCACAGTTTGCAATTTCTGCGGAAGATGTACAGGAATAGCGAGAACCAATCAGAGGCTAGCTGGAGGTGTCTGGACGGGCAAATTTAACTCTCATTTCCCAACAGGAAGAGGAAATAACCAAAGGCTCAGCGTGCCGTACCGGAACCAGATTAGGGCCTGAAGCCATCCTGCGGTGTTGCGGCCAGCTCAAAAGAAAGCGAGTTGAAGAAAGGAGCTCAGGGGCACTGTAATTCACAAACCTGCAGAGTTATAAATGACAGCTATCGTCCAAAAATAGACTGAAGTAAGGCTGCCAAGAGGACTTGAATGCGGGGCAGAATTGCAGGAAACCGATTTCAGGAGGTAGACTGAAATTGCATTGAAAGCATAGGAAAAAATGCAGAACGTCCACAATGATGCACTTGGCCAAAAAGGGCGTATGCGTTTTTTCCTGAATATATTCAGGAAAAAACGCATACGCCCTTTTTGGCCAACCAAGCAAGCTTGCAAAGGAAATCTGCACTACAATGAAGTCTCACTTTCCCCCGGTCAAAGGGGCCATCTGAAAAAAGTGTAAAATCCAGAAAGGCAGGACAGGCCATGGAGAACTGGGAGCCTTGTTATGCTGATGGGCGGGTTGTAAATTGCCAACAGACACTCGGGAGAAGTGTATGGTGTTTCCTGAAACATCTAAAAAACAAAGCAACAGAACCTAGGGCACTGCCACTTATGGTCCTATAGCTTAGGGAAATTAAAATCAAAAAGACACAGCCACCCCAAAGTTTGGGACGCCTCTGTTTACAAGAACCTCGTTTCCAGTACAAGTTCAACATCGCAGAAAGTGAATAATGGATAAAGAAGTTGTGGTATTTACTTACAAAGCAATATCACTCAGCAATGAAATCTCTGTCATCAGGCCCTTAGCATCACAATGAGTGGATTCAGGTATGATGATTCTAACTGAAATAAGTCACACAGAAAAAGAAACATCATAAGATATCAGTAATACACGGAATGTAAACTTGGCTACACAGGAACTGAATTACAGAACAGAACAGGGACTCAAATTTAGAAAACCAACTTATGCTTGCTTAAGGGGAAAGGTGAGTTGGGGTGCTGCATAAAACCAGAGATTGAAATGAGCACAGATAAAGTTCCTTAAGCCAAATATGGAATAGACAAGAGCTACTCCTTGCTCAACGAAATGGACTCAACACCGCATATTAAACGCCTAAGAATGTACCTGACTAGTAAGTATCTTAAAACCTATGGATTGCTATGTCTCCGAAAGAGAATCAAGCATGTGTACAGGGGCATAAACGCAGCAGTGATAGGATTGGAGAGGTTCGGTGAGCAAATGAAGACCCTTTGAAGTCATATTGCATGGTACCCATTACACGGGTCTTAACTCTCCAGGTTTAAGGTATTCTTCCTTCAGCTAAAACATGCATGTGGAACCCAAGTATGATCAACCATGTGAACGGGAGACGTGTTCAAATATGTCTCAGTTTTCCTCCCCTGGTACTCGGGTGCAACATTCCAGACGCTTTACTAACACTCTCCCCACTTGGAGAGTCAGCGCCTTTAACCTCCTGTTTGGCCCAGTTTTGCAATTTCTGCGGAAGATGAACAGGAATAGCGAGAACCAATGAGAGACTAGCTGGAGGTGTTTGGACGGGCAAATTTAACTCTCATTTCCCACCAGGAAGAGGAAATAACCAAATGCTCAGTGTGCCGTGCCGGAACCAGATTAGGGCCTGAAGCCATCCTGCGGTGTTGCGGCCAGGTCACAAGAAAACAAGTTGAAGAAAGGAGCTCAGGGGCACTGTAATTCAAAAACCTGCAGAGTTATAAATGACAGCTATCGTCCAAAAATACACTGAAGTAAGGCTGCCAAGAGGACTTGAAAGCGGGGCAGAATTGCAGGAAACCGATTTCAGGAGGTAGACTGGAATTGCATTGAAAGCATAGGAAAACAGGCAGAACGTCCACAATGATGCACTTGGCCAAAAAGGGCGTATGCGTTTTTTCCTGAATATATTCAGGAAAAAACGCATACGCCCTTTTTGGCCAACCAAGCAAGCTTGCAAAGGAAATCTGCACTACAATGAAGTCTCACTTCCCCCCGGTCAAAAGGGCCATCTGAAAAAAGTGTAAAATCCAGAAAGGCAGGACAGGCCATGGAGAACTGGGAGCCTTGTTATGCTGATGGGCGGGATGTAAATTGCCAACAGACACTCGGGAGAAGTGTATGGTGTTTCCTGAAACATCTAAAAAACAAAGCAACAGAGCCTAGGGCACTTCCACTTATGGTCCTATAGCTTAGGGAAATTAAAATCAAAAAGACACAGCCACCCCAAAGTTTGGAACGGCTCTGTTTACAAGAACCTCGTTTACAGTACAAGTTCAACATCGCAGAAAGTGAAAAATGGATAAAGAAGTTGTGGTATTCACTTACAAAGCAATATCACTCAGCAATGAAATCTATGTCATCAGGCCCTTAGCAGCACAATGAGTGGATTCAGGTATGATGATTCTAACTGAAATAAGTCACACAGAAAAAGAAACATCATAAGATATCAGTAATACACGGAATGTAAACTTGGCTACACAGGAACTGAATTACAGAACAGAACAGGGTCTCAAATTTAGAAAACCAACTTATGCTTGCTTAAGGGTAAAGGTGAGATGGGGTGCTGCATAAAACCAGAGATTGAAATGAGCACAGATAAAGTTCCTTAAGCCAAATATGGAATAGACAAGAGCTACTCCTTGCTTAACGAAATGGACTCAACACCGCATATTAAACGCCTAAGAATGTACTTGACTAGTAAGTATCTTAAAACCTATGGATTGCTATGTCTCCGAAAGAGAATCAAGCATGTGTACAGGGGCATAAACGCAGCAGTGATAGGATTGGAGAGGTTCGGTGAGCAAATGAAGACCCTTTGAATTCATATTGCATGGTACCCATTACACGGGTCTTAACTCTCCAGGTTTAAGGTATTCTTCCTTCAGCTAAAACATGCATGTGGAACCCAAGTATGATCAACCATGTGAACGGGAGACGTGTTCAAATATGTCTCAGTTTTCCTCCCCTGGTACTCGGGTGCAACATTCCAGACGCTTTACTAACACTCTCCCGACTTGGAGAGTCAGTCCCTTTAAACTCCTGTTTGGCCCAGTTTGCAATTTCTGCGGAAGATGAACCGGAATAGCGAGAACCAATGAGAGACTAGCTGGAGGTGTCTGGACGGGCAAATTTAACTCTCATTTCCCACCAGGAAGAGGAATTAACCAAAGGCTCAGCGTGCCGTGCCGGAACCAGATTAGGGCCTGAAGCCATCATGCGGTGTTGCGGCCAGCTCAAAAGAAAGCGAGTTGAAGAAAGGAGCTCAGGGGCACTGTAATTCACAAACCTGCAGAGTTATAAATGACAGCTATCGTCCAAAAATAGACTGAAGTAAGGCTGCCAAGAGGACTTGAAAGCGGGGCAGAATTGCAGGAAACCGATTTCAGGAGGTAGACTGGAATTGCATTGAAAGCATAGGAAAAGAGGCAGAACGTCCACAATGATGCACTTGGCCAAAAAGGGCGTATGCGTTTTTTCCTGAATATATTCAGGAAAAAACGCATACGCCCTTTTTGGCCAACCAAGCAAGCTTGCAAAGGAAATCTGCACTACAATGAAGTCTCACTTCCCCCTGGTCAAAAGGGCCATCTGAAAAAAGTGTAAAATCCAGAAAGGCAGGACAGGCCATGGAGAACTGGGAGCCTTGTTATGCTGATGGGCGGGATGTAAATTGCCAACAGACACTTGGGAGAAGTGTATGGTGTTTCCTGAAACATCTAAAAAACAAAGCAACAGAGCCTAGGGCACTTCCACTTATGGTCCTATAGCTTAGGGAAATTAAAATCAAAAAGACACAGCCACCCCAAAGTTTGGAACGGCTCTGTTTACAAGAACCTCGTTTACAGTACAAGTTCAACATCGCAGAAAGTGAAAAATGGATAAAGAACTTGTGGTACTTACGTACAATGCAGTATCACTCAGCAATGAAATCTATGTCATCAGGCACGTAGCAGCATAATGAGTAGATTCAGGTACGATGATTCTAACTGAAATAAGTCACACAGAAAAAGAAACATCATAAGATATCAGTAATACACGGAATGTAAACTTGGCTACACAGGAACTGAATTCCAAAACAGAACAGGTTCTCAAATTTAGAAAACCAAGTTATGCTTGCTTAAGGGGAAAGGTGAGTTGGGTTGCTGCATAAAACCAGAGATTGAAATGAGCACAGATAAAGTTCCTTAAGCCAAATATGGAATAGACAAGAGCCACTCCTTGTTCAACGAAATGGACTCAACACCGCATATTAAACGCCTAAGAATGTACCTGACTAGTAAGTATCTTAAAACCTATGGATTGCTATGTCTCCGAAAGAGAATCAAGCATGTGTACAGGGGCATAAACGCAGCAGTGATAGGATTGGAGAGGTTCGGTGAGCAAATGAAGACCCTTTGAAGTCATATTGCATGGTACCCATTCCACGGGTTTCAATTACCCAGGTTTTAGGTATTCTTCCTTCAGCTAAAACAGGCATGTGGAACCCAGAGTATGATCAACCATGTGATCGAGAGACGTGTTCAAATATGTCTCAGTTTTCCTCCCCTGGTACTCGGGTGCAACATTCCAGATGCTTTCCTAACACTCTCCCCACTTGGAGAGTCAGCGCCTTTAACCTCCTGTTTGGCACAGTTTGCAATTTCTGCGTAAGATGAACAGGAATAGCGAGAACCAATGAGAGGCTAGCTGGAGGTGTCTGGACGGGCAAATTTAACTCTCATTTCCCAACAGGAAGAGGAATTAACCAAAGGCTCAGCGTGCCGTACCGGAACCAGATTAGGGCCTGAAGCCATCCTGCGGTGTTGCGGCCAGGTCACAAGAAAGTGAGTTGAAGAAAGGAGCTCAGGGGCACTGTAATTCACAAACCTGCAGAGTTATAAATGACAGCTATCGTCCAAAAATAGACTGAAGTAAGGCTGCCAAGAGGACTTGAAAGCGGGGCAGAATTGCAGGAAACCGATTTCAGGAGGTAGACTGAAATTGCATTGAAAGCACAGGAAAAGAGGCAGAACGTCCACAATGATGCACTTGGCCAAAAAGGGCGTATGCGTTTTTTCCTGAATATATTCAGGAAAAAACGCATACGCCCTTTTTGGCCAAACAAGCAAGCTTGCAAAGGAAATCTGCACTACAATGAAGTCTCACTTCCCCCCGGTCAAAAGGGCCATCTGAAAAAAGTGTAAAATCCAGAAAGGCAGGACAGGCCATGGAGAACGGGGAGCCTTGTTATGCTGATGGGCGGGATGTAAATTGCCAACAACCACTCGGGAGAAGTGTATGGTGTTTCCTGAAACATCTAAAAAACAAAGCAACAGAGCCTAGGGCACTGCCACGTATGGTCCTATAGCTTAGGGAAATTAAAATCAAAAAGACACAGCCACCCCAAAGTTTGGGACGCCTCTGTTTACAAGAACCTCGTTTCCAGTACAAGTTCAACATCGCAGAAAGTGAAAAATGGATAAAGAAGATGTGGTATTTACTTACAAAGCAATATCACTCAGCAATGAAATCTCTGTCATCAGGCCCTTAGCATCACAATGAGTGGATTCAGGTATGATGATTCTAACTGAAATAAGTCACACAGAAAAAGAAACATCATAAGATATCAGTAATACACGGAATGTAAACTTGGCTACACAGGAACTGAATTACAGAACAGAAAAGGGACTGAAATTTAGAAAACCAACTTATGCTTGCTTAAGGGGAAAGGTGAGTTGGGGTGCTGCATAAAACCAGAGATTGAAATGAGCACAGATAAAGTTCCTTAAGCCAAATATGGTATAGACAAGAGATACTCCTTGCTCAACGAAATGGACTCAACACCGCATATTAAACGCCTAAGAATGTACCTGACTAATAAGTATCTTAAAACCTATGGATTGCTATGTCTCCGAAAGAGAATCAAGCATGTGTACAGGGGCATAAACGCAGCAGTGATAGGATTGGAGAGGTTCGGTGAGCAAATGAAGACCCTTTGAAGTCATATTGCATGGTACCCATTACACGGGTCTTAACTCTCCAGGTTTAAGGTATTCTTCCTTCAGCTAAAACATGCATGTGGAACCCAAGTATGATCAACCATGTGAATGGGAGACGTGTTCAAATATGTCTCAGTTTTCCTCCCCTGGTACTCGGGTGCAACATTCCAGACGCTTTACTAACACTCTCCCCACTTGGAGAGTCAGCGCCTTTAACCTCCTGTTTGGCCCAGTTTTGCAATTTCTGCGGAAGATGAACAGGAATAGCGAGAACCAATGAGAGACTAGCTGGAGGTGTTTGGACGGGCAAATTTAACTCTCATTTCCCACCAGGAAGAGGAAATAACCAAAGGCTCAGCGTGCCGTGCCGGAACCAGATTAGGGCCTGAAGCCATCCTGCGGTGTTGCGGCCAGGTCACAAGAAAGCAAGTTGAAGAAAGGAGCTCAGGGGCACTGTAATTCACAAACCTGCAGAGTTATAAATGACAGCTATCGTCCAAAAATAGACTGAAGTAAGGCTGCCAAGAGGACTTGAAAGCGGGGCAGAATTGCAGGAAACCGATTTCAGGAGGTAGACTGGAATTGCATTGAAAGCATAGGAAAAGAGGCAGAACGTCCACAATGATGCACTTGGCCAAAAAGGGCGTATGCGTTTTTTCCTGAATATATTCAGGAAAAAACGCATACGCACTTTTTGGCCAAACAAGCAAGCTTGCAAAGGAAATCTGCACTACAAGGAAGTCTCACTTCCCCCCGGTCAAAAGGGCCATCTGAAAAAAGTGTAAAATCCAGAAAGGCAGGACAGGCCATGGAGAACTGGGAGCCTTGTTATGCTGATGGGCGGGATGTAAATTGCCAACAACCACTCGGGAGAAGTGTATGGTGTTTCCTGAAACATCTAAAAAACAAAGCAACAGAGCCTAGGGCACTGCCACTTATGGTCCTATAGCTTAGGGAAATTAAAATCAAAAACACACAGCCACCCCAAAGTTTGGAACGGCTCTGTTTACAAGAACCTCGTTTACAGTACAAGTTCAACATCGCAGAAAGTGAAAAATGGATAAAGAAGTTGTGGTATTCACTTACAAAGCAATATCACTCAGCAATGAAATCTATGTCATCAGGCCCTTAGCAGCACAATGAGTGGATTCAGGTATGATGATTCTAACTGAAATAAGTCACACAGAAAAAGAAACATCATAAGATATCAGTAATACACGGAATGTAAACTTGGCTACACAGGAACTGAATTACAGAACAGAACAGGGTCTCAAATTTAGAAAACCAACTTATGCTTGCTTAAGGGTAAAGGTGAGTTGGGGTGCTGCATAAAACCAGAGATTGAAATGAGCACAGATAAAGTTCCTTAAGTCAAATATGGAATAGACAAGAGCTACTCCTTGCTCAACGAAATGGACTCAACACCGCATATTAAACGCCTAATAATGTACCTGACTAGTAAGTATCGTAAAACCTATGGATTGCTATGTCTCCGAAAGAGAATCAAGCATGTGTACAGGGGCATAAACGCAGCAGTGATAGGATTGGAGAGGTTCGGTGAGCAAATGAAGACCCTTTGAAGTCATATTGCATGGTACCCATTACACGGGTTTCAATTACCCAGGTTTTAGGTATTCTTCCTTCAGCTAAAACAGGCATGTGGAACCCAGAGTATGATCAACCATGTGATCGGGAGACGTGTTCAAATATGTCTCAGTTTTCCTCCCCTGGTACTCGGGTGCAACATTCCAGACGCTTTACTAACACTCTCCCCACTTGGAGAGTCAGCGCCTTTAACCTCCTGTTTGGCACAGTTTGCAATTTCTGCGGAAGATGTACAGGAATAGCGAGAACCAATCAGAGGCTAGCTGGAGGTGTCTGGACGGGCAAATTTAACTCTCATTTCCCAACAGGAAGAGGAAATAACCAAAGGCTCAGCGTGCCGTACCGGAACCAGATTAGGGCCTGAAGCCATCCTGCGGTGTTGCGGCCAGCTCAAAAGAAAGCGAGTTGAAGAAAGGAGCTCAGGGGCACTGTAATTCACAAACCTGCAGAGTTATAAATGACAGCTATCGTCCAAAAATAGACTGAAGTAAGGCTGCCAAGAGGACTTGAATGCGGGGCAGAATTGCAGGAAACCGATTTCAGGAGGTAGACTGAAATTGCATTGAAAGCATAGGAAAAAATGCAGAACGTCCACAATGATGCACTTGGCCAAAAAGGGCGTATGCGTTTTTTCCTGAATATATTCAGGAAAAAACGCATATGCCCTTTTTGGCCAACCAAGCAAGCTTGCAAAGGAAATCTGCACTACAATGAAGTCTCACTTTCCCCCGGTCAAAGGGGCCATCTGAAAAAAGTGTAAAATCCAGAAAGGCAGGACAGGCCATGGAGAACTGGGAGCCTTGTTATGCTGATGGGCGGGTTGTAAATTGCCAACAGACACTCGGGAGAAGTGTATGGTGTTTCCTGAAACATCTAAAAAACAAAGCAACAGAACCTAGGGCACTGCCACTTATGGTCCTATAGCTTAGGGAAATTAAAATCAAAAAGACACAGCCACCCCAAAGTTTGGGACGCCTCTGTTTACAAGAACCTCGTTTCCAGTACAAGTTCAACATCGCAGAAAGTGAATAATGGATAAAGAAGTTGTGGTATTTACTTACAAAGCAATATCACTCAGCAATGAAATCTCTGTCATCAGGCCCTTAGCATCACAATGAGTGGATTCAGGTATGATGATTCTAACTGAAATAAGTCACACAGAAAAAGAAACATCATAAGATATCAGTAATACACGGAATGTAAACTTGGCTACACAGGAACTGAATTACAGAACAGAACAGGGACTCAAATTTAGAAAACCAACTTATGCTTGCTTAAGGGGAAAGGTGAGTTGGGGTGCTGCATAAAACCAGAGATTGAAATGAGCACAGATAAAGTTCCTTAAGCCAAATATGGAATAGACAAGAGCTACTCCTTGCTCAACGAAATGGACTCAACACCGCATATTAAACGCCTAAGAATGTACCTGACTAGTAAGTATCTTAAAACCTATGGATTGCTATGTCTCCGAAAGAGAATCAAGCATGTGTACAGGGGCATAAACGCAGCAGTGATAGGATTGGAGAGGTTCGGTGAGCAAATGAAGACCCTTTGAAGTCATATTGCATGGTACCCATTACACGGGTCTTAACTCTCCAGGTTTAAGGTATTCTTCCTTCAGCTAAAACATGCATGTGGAACCCAAGTATGATCAACCATGTGAACGGGAGACGTGTTCAAATATGTCTCAGTTTTCCTCCCCTGGTACTCGGGTGCAACATTCCAGACGCTTTACTAACACTCTCCCCACTTGGAGAGTCAGCGCCTTTAACCTCCTGTTTGGCCCAGTTTTGCAATTTCTGCGGAAGATGAACAGGAATAGCGAGAACCAATGAGAGACTAGCTGGAGGTGTTTGGACGGGCAAATTTAACTCTCATTTCCCACCAGGAAGAGGAAATAACCAAATGCTCAGTGTGCCGTGCCGGAACCAGATTAGGGCCTGAAGCCATCCTGCGGTGTTGCGGCCAGGTCACAAGAAAACAAGTTGAAGAAAGGAGCTCAGGGGCACTGTAATTCAAAAACCTGCAGAGTTATAAATGACAGCTATCGTCCAAAAATACACTGAAGTAAGGCTGCCAAGAGGACTTGAAAGCGGGGCAGAATTGCAGGAAACCGATTTCAGGAGGTAGACTGGAATTGCATTGAAAGCATAGGAAAACAGGCAGAACGTCCACAATGATGCACTTGGCCAAAAAGGGCGTATGCGTTTTTTCCTGAATATATTCAGGAAAAAACGCATACGCCCTTTTTGGCCAACCAAGCAAGCTTGCAAAGGAAATCTGCACTACAATGAAGTCTCACTTCCCCCCGGTCAAAAGGGCCATCTGAAAAAAGTGTAAAATCCAGAAAGGCAGGACAGGCCATGGAGAACTGGGAGCCTTGTTATGCTGATGGGCGGGATGTAAATTGCCAACAGACACTCGGGAGAAGTGTATGGTGTTTCCTGAAACATCTAAAAAACAAAGCAACAGAGCCTAGGGCACTTCCACTTATGGTCCTATAGCTTAGGGAAATTAAAATCAAAAAGACACAGCCACCCCAAAGTTTGGAACGGCTCTGTTTACAAGAACCTCGTTTACAGTACAAGTTCAACATCGCAGAAAGTGAAAAATGGATAAAGAAGTTGTGGTATTCACTTACAAAGCAATATCACTCAGCAATGAAATCTATGTCATCAGGCCCTTAGCAGCACAATGAGTGGATTCAGGTATGATGATTCTAACTGAAATAAGTCACACAGAAAAAGAAACATCATAAGATATCAGTAATACACGGAATGTAAACTTGGCTACACAGGAACTGAATTACAGAACAGAACAGGGTCTCAAATTTAGAAAACCAACTTATGCTTGCTTAAGGGTAAAGGTGAGATGGGGTGCTGCATAAAACCAGAGATTGAAATGAGCACAGATAAAGTTCCTTAAGCCAAATATGGAATAGACAAGAGCTACTCCTTGCTTAACGAAATGGACTCAACACCGCATATTAAACGCCTAAGAATGTACTTGACTAGTAAGTATCTTAAAACCTATGGATTGCTATGTCTCCGAAAGAGAATCAAGCATGTGTACAGGGGCATAAACGCAGCAGTGATAGGATTGGAGAGGTTCGGTGAGCAAATGAAGACCCTTTGAATTCATATTGCATGGTACCCATTACACGGGTCTTAACTCTCCAGGTTTAAGGTATTCTTCCTTCAGCTAAAACATGCATGTGGAACCCAAGTATGATCAACCATGTGAACGGGAGACGTGTTCAAATATGTCTCAGTTTTCCTCCCCTGGTACTCGGGTGCAACATTCCAGACGCTTTACTAACACTCTCCCGACTTGGAGAGTCAGTCCCTTTAAACTCCTGTTTGGCCCAGTTTGCAATTTCTGCGGAAGATGAACCGGAATAGCGAGAACCAATGAGAGACTAGCTGGAGGTGTCTGGACGGGCAAATTTAACTCTCATTTCCCACCAGGAAGAGGAATTAACCAAAGGCTCAGCGTGCCGTGCCGGAACCAGATTAGGGCCTGAAGCCATCATGCGGTGTTGCGGCCAGCTCAAAAGAAAGCGAGTTGAAGAAAGGAGCTCAGGGGCACTGTAATTCACAAACCTGCAGAGTTATAAATGACAGCTATCGTCCAAAAATAGACTGAAGTAAGGCTGCCAAGAGGACTTGAAAGCGGGGCAGAATTGCAGGAAACCGATTTCAGGAGGTAGACTGGAATTGCATTGAAAGCATAGGAAAAGAGGCAGAACGTCCACAATGATGCACTTGGCCAAAAAGGGCGTATGCGTTTTTTCCTGAATATATTCAGGAAAAAACGCATACGCCCTTTTTGGCCAACCAAGCAAGCTTGCAAAGGAAATCTGCACTACAATGAAGTCTCACTTCCCCCTGGTCAAAAGGGCCATCTGAAAAAAGTGTAAAATCCAGAAAGGCAGGACAGGCCATGGAGAACTGGGAGCCTTGTTATGCTGATGGGCGGGATGTAAATTGCCAACAGACACTTGGGAGAAGTGTATGGTGTTTCCTGAAACATCTAAAAAACAAAGCAACAGAGCCTAGGGCACTTCCACTTATGGTCCTATAGCTTAGGGAAATTAAAATCAAAAAGACACAGCCACCCCAAAGTTTGGAACGGCTCTGTTTACAAGAACCTCGTTTACAGTACAAGTTCAACATCGCAGAAAGTGAAAAATGGATAAAGAACTTGTGGTACTTACGTACAATGCAGTATCACTCAGCAATGAAATCTATGTCATCAGGCACGTAGCAGCATAATGAGTAGATTCAGGTACGATGATTCTAACTGAAATAAGTCACACAGAAAAAGAAACATCATAAGATATCAGTAATACACGGAATGTAAACTTGGCTACACAGGAACTGAATTCCAAAACAGAACAGGTTCTCAAATTTAGAAAACCAAGTTATGCTTGCTTAAGGGGAAAGGTGAGTTGGGTTGCTGCATAAAACCAGAGATTGAAATGAGCACAGATAAAGTTCCTTAAGCCAAATATGGAATAGACAAGAGCCACTCCTTGTTCAACGAAATGGACTCAACACCGCATATTAAACGCCTAAGAATGTACCTGACTAGTAAGTATCTTAAAACCTATGGATTGCTATGTCTCCGAAAGAGAATCAAGCATGTGTACAGGGGCATAAACGCAGCAGTGATAGGATTGGAGAGGTTCGGTGAGCAAATGAAGACCCTTTGAAGTCATATTGCATGGTACCCATTCCACGGGTTTCAATTACCCAGGTTTTAGGTATTCTTCCTTCAGCTAAAACAGGCATGTGGAACCCAGAGTATGATCAACCATGTGATCGAGAGACGTGTTCAAATATGTCTCAGTTTTCCTCCCCTGGTACTCGGGTGCAACATTCCAGATGCTTTCCTAACACTCTCCCCACTTGGAGAGTCAGCGCCTTTAACCTCCTGTTTGGCACAGTTTGCAATTTCTGCGTAAGATGAACAGGAATAGCGAGAACCAATGAGAGGCTAGCTGGAGGTGTCTGGACGGGCAAATTTAACTCTCATTTCCCAACAGGAAGAGGAATTAACCAAAGGCTCAGCGTGCCGTACCGGAACCAGATTAGGGCCTGAAGCCATCCTGCGGTGTTGCGGCCAGGTCACAAGAAAGTGAGTTGAAGAAAGGAGCTCAGGGGCACTGTAATTCACAAACCTGCAGAGTTATAAATGACAGCTATCGTCCAAAAATAGACTGAAGTAAGGCTGCCAAGAGGACTTGAAAGCGGGGCAGAATTGCAGGAAACCGATTTCAGGAGGTAGACTGAAATTGCATTGAAAGCACAGGAAAAGAGGCAGAACGTCCACAATGATGCACTTGGCCAAAAAGGGCGTATGCGTTTTTTCCTGAATATATTCAGGAAAAAACGCATACGCCCTTTTTGGCCAAACAAGCAAGCTTGCAAAGGAAATCTGCACTACAATGAAGTCTCACTTCCCCCCGGTCAAAAGGGCCATCTGAAAAAAGTGTAAAATCCAGAAAGGCAGGACAGGCCATGGAGAACGGGGAGCCTTGTTATGCTGATGGGCGGGATGTAAATTGCCAACAACCACTCGGGAGAAGTGTATGGTGTTTCCTGAAACATCTAAAAAACAAAGCAACAGAGCCTAGGGCACTGCCACGTATGGTCCTATAGCTTAGGGAAATTAAAATCAAAAAGACACAGCCACCCCAAAGTTTGGGACGCCTCTGTTTACAAGAACCTCGTTTCCAGTACAAGTTCAACATCGCAGAAAGTGAAAAATGGATAAAGAAGATGTGGTATTTACTTACAAAGCAATATCACTCAGCAATGAAATCTCTGTCATCAGGCCCTTAGCATCACAATGAGTGGATTCAGGTATGATGATTCTAACTGAAATAAGTCACACAGAAAAAGAAACATCATAAGATATCAGTAATACACGGAATGTAAACTTGGCTACACAGGAACTGAATTACAGAACAGAAAAGGGACTGAAATTTAGAAAACCAACTTATGCTTGCTTAAGGGGAAAGGTGAGTTGGGGTGCTGCATAAAACCAGAGATTGAAATGAGCACAGATAAAGTTCCTTAAGCCAAATATGGTATAGACAAGAGATACTCCTTGCTCAACGAAATGGACTCAACACCGCATATTAAACGCCTAAGAATGTACCTGACTAATAAGTATCTTAAAACCTATGGATTGCTATGTCTCCGAAAGAGAATCAAGCATGTGTACAGGGGCATAAACGCAGCAGTGATAGGATTGGAGAGGTTCGGTGAGCAAATGAAGACCCTTTGAAGTCATATTGCATGGTACCCATTACACGGGTCTTAACTCTCCAGGTTTAAGGTATTCTTCCTTCAGCTAAAACATGCATGTGGAACCCAAGTATGATCAACCATGTGAATGGGAGACGTGTTCAAATATGTCTCAGTTTTCCTCCCCTGGTACTCGGGTGCAACATTCCAGACGCTTTACTAACACTCTCCCCACTTGGAGAGTCAGCGCCTTTAACCTCCTGTTTGGCCCAGTTTTGCAATTTCTGCGGAAGATGAACAGGAATAGCGAGAACCAATGAGAGACTAGCTGGAGGTGTTTGGACGGGCAAATTTAACTCTCATTTCCCACCAGGAAGAGGAAATAACCAAAGGCTCAGCGTGCCGTGCCGGAACCAGATTAGGGCCTGAAGCCATCCTGCGGTGTTGCGGCCAGGTCACAAGAAAGCAAGTTGAAGAAAGGAGCTCAGGGGCACTGTAATTCACAAACCTGCAGAGTTATAAATGACAGCTATCGTCCAAAAATAGACTGAAGTAAGGCTGCCAAGAGGACTTGAAAGCGGGGCAGAATTGCAGGAAACCGATTTCAGGAGGTAGACTGGAATTGCATTGAAAGCATAGGAAAAGAGGCAGAACGTCCACAATGATGCACTTGGCCAAAAAGGGCGTATGCGTTTTTTCCTGAATATATTCAGGAAAAAACGCATACGCACTTTTTGGCCAAACAAGCAAGCTTGCAAAGGAAATCTGCACTACAAGGAAGTCTCACTTCCCCCCGGTCAAAAGGGCCATCTGAAAAAAGTGTAAAATCCAGAAAGGCAGGACAGGCCATGGAGAACTGGGAGCCTTGTTATGCTGATGGGCGGGATGTAAATTGCCAACAACCACTCGGGAGAAGTGTATGGTGTTTCCTGAAACATCTAAAAAACAAAGCAACAGAGCCTAGGGCACTGCCACTTATGGTCCTATAGCTTAGGGAAATTAAAATCAAAAACACACAGCCACCCCAAAGTTTGGAACGGCTCTGTTTACAAGAACCTCGTTTACAGTACAAGTTCAACATCGCAGAAAGTGAAAAATGGATAAAGAACTTGTGGTACTTACGTACAATGCAGTATCACTCAGCAATGAAATCTATGTCATCAGGCACGTAGCAGCATAATGAGTAGATTTAGGTACGATGATTCTAACTGAAATAAGTCACACAGAAAAAGAAACATCATAAGATATCAGTAATACACGGAATGTAAACTTGGCTACACAGGAACTGAATTACAGAACAGAACAGGGTCTCAAATTTAGAAAACCAACTTATGCTTGCTTAAGGGTAAAGGTGAGTTGGGGTGCTGAATAAAACCAGAGATTGAAATGAGCACAGATAAAGTTCCTTAAGTCAAATATAGAATAGACAAGAGCTACTCCTTGCTCAACGAAATGGACTCAACACCGCATATTAAACGCCTAAGAATGTACCTGACTAGTAAGTATCGTAAAACCTATGGATTGCTATGTCTCCAAAAGAGAATCAAGCATGTGTACAGGGGCATAAACGCAGCAGTGATAGGATTGGAGAGGTTCGGTGAGCAAATGAAGACCCTTTGAAGTCATATTGCATGGTACCCATTCCAGGGGTTTCAACTACCCAGGTTTAAGGTATTCTTCCTTCAGCTAAAACATGCATGTGGAACCTAGAGTATGATCAACCATGTGATCGGGAGACGTGTTCAAATATGTCTCAGTTTTCCTCCCCTGGTACTCGGGTGCAACATTCCAGATGCTTTACTAACACTCTCCCCACTTGGAGAGTCAGCGCCTTTAACCTCCTGTTTGGCCCAGTTTGCAATTTCTGCGGAAGATGAACAGGAATAGCGAGAACCAATGAGAGGCTAGCTGGAGGTGTCTGGACGGGCAAATTTAACTCTCATTTCCCACCAGGAAGAGGAAATAACCAAAGGCTCAGCGTGCCGTACCGGACCCAGATTAGGGCCTGAAGCCATCCTGCGGTGTTGCGGCCAGGTCACAAGAAAGCGAGTTGAAGAAAGGAGCTCAGGGGCACTGTAATTCACAAACCTGCAGAGATATAAATGACAGCTATCGTCCAAAAATAGACTGAAGTAAGGCTGCCAAGAGGACTTGAAAGCGGGGCAGAATTGCAGGAAACCGATTTCAGGAGGTAGACTGGAATTGCATTGAAAGCATAGGAAAAGAGGCAGAACGTCCACAATGATGCACTTGGCCAAAAAGGGCGTATGCGTTTTTTCCTGAATATATTCAGGAAAAAACGCATACGCCCTTTTTGGCCAAACAAGCAAGCTTGCAAAGGAAATCTGCCCTACAATGAAGTCTCACTTCCCCCCGGTCAAAAGGGCCATCTGAAAAAAGTGTAAAATCCAGAAAGGCAGGACAGGCCATGGAGAACGGGGAGCCTTGTTATGCTGATGGGCGGGATGTAAATTGCCAACAACCACTCGGGAGAAGTGTATGGTGTTTCCTGAAACATCTAAAAAACAAAGCAACAGAGCCTAGGGCACTGCCACGTATGGTCCTATAGCTTAGGGAAATTAAAATCAAAAAGACACAGCCACCCCAAAGTTTGGGACGCCTCTGTTTACAAGAACCTCGTTTCCAGTACAAGTTCAACATCGCAGAAAGTGAAAAATGGATAAAGAAGATGTGGTATTTACTTACAAAGCAATATCACTCAGCAATGAAATCTATGTCATCAGGCCCTTAGCATCACAATGAGTGGATTCAGGTATGATGATTCTAACTGAAATAAGTCACACAGAAAAAGAAACATCATAAGATATCAGTAATACACGGAATGTAAACTTGGCTACACAGGAACTGAATTACAGAACAGAAAAGGGACTGAAATTTAGAAAACCAACTTATGCTTGCTTAAGGGGAAAGGTGAGTTGGGGTGCTGCATAAAACCAGAGATTGAAATGAGCACAGATAAAGTTCCTTAAGCCAAATATGGTATAGACAAGAGATACTCCTTGCTCAACGAAATGGACTCAACACCGCATATTAAACGCCTAAGAATGTACCTGACTAATAAGTATCTTAAAACCTATGGATTGCTATGTCTCCGAAAGAGAATCAAGCATGTGTACAGGGGCATAAACGCAGCAGTGATAGGATTGGAGAGGTTCGGTGAGCAAATGAAGACCCTTTGAAGTCATATTGCATGGTACCCATTACACGGGTCTTAACTCTCCAGGTTTAAGGTATTCTTCCTTCAGCTAAAACATGCATGTGGAACCCAAGTATGATCAACCATGTGAATGGGAGACGTGTTCAAATATGTCTCAGTTTTCCTCCCCTGGTACTCGGGTGCAACATTCCAGACGCTTTACTAACACTCTCCCCACTTGGAGAGTCAGCGCCTTTAACCTCCTGTTTGGCCCAGTTTTGCAATTTCTGCGGAAGATGAACAGGAATAGCGAGAACCAATGAGAGACTAGCTGGAGGTGTTTGGACGGGCAAATTTAACTCTCATTTCCCACCAGGAAGAGGAAATAACCAAAGGCTCAGCGTGCCGTGCCGGAACCAGATTAGGGCCTGAAGCCATCCTGCGGTGTTGCGGCCAGGTCACAAGAAAGCAAGTTGAAGAAAGGAGCTCAGGGGCACTGTAATTCACAAACCTGCAGAGTTATAAATGACAGCTATCGTCCAAAAATAGACTGAAGTAAGGCTGCCAAGAGGACTTGAAAGCGGGGCAGAATTGCAGGAAACCGATTTCAGGAGGTAGACTGGAATTGCATTGAAAGCATAGGAAAAGAGGCAGAACGTCCACAATGATGCACTTGGCCAAAAAGGGCGTATGCGTTTTTTCCTGAATATATTCAGGAAAAAACGCATACGCACTTTTTGGCCAAACAAGCAAGCTTGCAAAGGAAATCTGCACTACAATGAAGTCTCACTTCCCCCCGGTCAAAAGGGCCATCTGAAAAAAGTGTAAAATCCAGAAAGGCAGGACAGGCCATGGAGAACTGGGAGCCTTGTTATGCTGATGGGCGGGATGTAAATTGCCAACAACCACTCGGGAGAAGTGTATGGTGTTTCCTGAAACATCTAAAAAACAAAGCAACAGAGCCTAGGGCACTGCCACTTATGGTCCTATAGCTTAGGGAAATTAAAATCAAAAACACACAGCCACCCCAAAGTTTGGAACGGCTCTGTTTACAAGAACCTCGTTTACAGTACAAGTTCAACATCGCAGAAAGTGAAAAATGGATAAAGAACTTGTGGTACTTACGTACAATGCAGTATCACTCAGCAATGAAATCTATGTCATCAGGCACGTAGCAGCATAATGAGTAGATTCAGGTACGATGATTCTAACTGAAATAAGTCACACAGAAAAAGAAACATCATAAGATATCAGTAATACACGGAATGTAAACTTGGCTACACAGGAACTGAATTACAGAACAGAACAGGGTCTCAAATTTAGAAAACCAACTTATGCTTGCTTAAGGGTAAAGGTGAGTTGGGGTGCTGAATAAAACCAGAGATTGAAATGAGCACAGATAAAGTTCCTTAAGTCAAATATAGAATAGACAAGAGCTACTCCTTGCTCAACGAAATGGACTCAACACCGCATATTAAACGCCTAAGAATGTACCTGACTAGTAAGTATCGTAAAACCTATGGATTGCTATGTCTCCAAAAGAGAATCAAGCATGTGTACAGGGGCATAAACGCAGCAGTGATAGGATTGGAGAGGTTCCGTGAGCAAATGAAGACCCTTTGAAGTCATATTGCATGGTACCCATTCCAGGGGTTTCAACTACCCAGGTTTAAGGTATTCTTCCTTCAGCTAAAACATGCATGTGGAACCTAGAGTATGATCAACCATGTGATCGGGAGACGTGTTCAAATATGTCTCAGTTTTCCTCCCCTGGTACTCGGGTGCAACATTCCAGATGCTTTACTAACACTCTCCCCACTTGGAGAGTCAGCGCCTTTAACCTCCTGTTTGGCCCAGTTTGCAATTTCTGCGGAAGATGAACAGGAATAGCGAGAACCAATGAGAGGCTAGCTGGAGGTGTCTGGACGGGCAAATTTAACTCTCATTTCCCACCAGGAAGAGGAAATAACCAAAGGCTCAGCGTGCCGTACCGGACCCAGATTAGGGCCTGAAGCCATCCTGCGGTGTTGCGGCCAGGTCACAAGAAAGCGAGTTGAAGAAAGGAGCTCAGGGGCACTGTAATTCACAAACCTGCAGAGATATAAATGACAGCTATCGTCCAAAAATAGACTGAAGTAAGGCTGCCAAGAGGACTTGAAAGCGGGGCAGAATTGCAGGAAACCGATTTCAGGAGGTAGACTGGAATTGCATTGAAAGCATAGGAAAAGAGGCAGAACGTCCACAATGATGCACTTGGCCAAAAAGGGCGTATGCGTTTTTTCCTGAATATATTCAGGAAAAAACGCATACGCCCTTTTTGGCCAAACAAGCAAGCTTGCAAAGGAAATCTGCCCTACAATGAAGTCTCACTTCCCCCCGGTCAAAAGGGCCATCTGAAAAAAGTGTAAAATCCAGAAAGGCAGGACAGGCCATGGAGAACTGGGACCCTTGTTATGCTGATGGGCGGGATGTAAATTGCCAACAGACACTCGGGAGAAGTGTATGGTGTTTCCTGAAACATCTAAAAAACAAAGCAACAGAGCCTAGGGCACTGCCACTTATGGTCTTATAGCTTAGGGAAATTAAAATCAAAAAGACACAGCCACCCCAAAGTTTGGGATGCCTCTGTTTACAAGAACCTCGTTTACAGTACAAGTTCAACATCGCAGAAAGTGAAAAATGGATAAAGAAGTTGTGGTATTTACTTACAAAGCAATATCACTCAGCAATGAAATCTATGTCATCAGGCCCTTAGCATCACAATGAGTGGATTCAGGTATGATGATTCTAACTGAAATAAGTCACACAGAAAAAGAAACATCATAAGATATCAGTAATACACGGAATGTAAACTTGGCTACACAGGAACTGAATTACAGAACAGAACAGGGTCTCAAATTTAGAAAACCAACTTATGCTTGCTTAAGGGTAAAGGTGAGTTGGGGTGCTGCATAAAACCAGAGATTGAAATGAGCACAGATAAAGTTCCTTAAGTCAAATATGGAATAGACAAGAGCTACTCCTTGCTCAACGAAATGGACTCAACACCGCATATTAAACGCCTAATAATGTACCTGACTAGTAAGTATCGTAAAACCTATGGATTGCTATGTCTCCGAAAGAGAATCAAGCATGTGTACAGGGGCATAAACGCAGCAGTGATAGGATTGGAGAGGTTCGGTGAGCAAATGAAGACCCTTTGAAGTCATATTGCATGGTACCCATTACACGGGTTTCAATTACCCAGGTTTTAGGTATTCTTCCTTCAGCTAAAACAGGCATGTGGAACCCAGAGTATGATCAACCATGTGATCGGGAGACGTGTTCAAATATGTCTCAGTTTTCCTCCCCTGGTACTCGGGTGCAACATTCCAGACGCTTTACTAACACTCTCCCCACTTGGAGAGTCAGCGCCTTTAACCTCCTGTTTGGCACAGTTTGCAATTTCTGCGGAAGATGTACAGGAATAGCGAGAACCAATCAGAGGCTAGCTGGAGGTGTCTGGACGGGCAAATTTAACTCTCATTTCCCAACAGGAAGAGGAAATAACCAAAGGCTCAGCGTGCCGTACCGGAACCAGATTAGGGCCTGAAGCCATCCTGCGGTGTTGCGGCCAGCTCAAAAGAAAGCGAGTTGAAGAAAGGAGCTCAGGGGCACTGTAATTCACAAACCTGCAGAGTTATAAATGACAGCTATCGTCTAAAAATAGACTGAAGTAAGGCTGCCAAGAGGACTTGAATGCGGGGCAGAATTGCAGGAAACCGATTTCAGGAGGTAGACTGAAATTGCATTGAAAGCATAGGAAAAAATGCAGAACGTCCACAATGATGCACTTGGCCAAAAAGGGCGTATGCGTTTTTTCCTGAATATATTCAGGAAAAAACGCATACGCCCTTTTTGGCCAACCAAGCAAGCTTGCAAAGGAAATCTGCACTACAATGAAGTCTCACTTTCCCCCGGTCAAAGGGGCCATCTGAAAAAAGTGTAAAATCCAGAAAGGCAGGACAGGCCATGGAGAACTGGGAGCCTTGTTATGCTGATGGGCGGGTTGTAAATTGCCAACAGACACTCGGGAGAAGTGTATGGTGTTTCCTGAAACATCTAAAAAACAAAGCAACAGAACCTAGGGCACTGCCACTTATGGTCCTATAGCTTAGGGAAATTAAAATCAAAAAGACACAGCCACCCCAAAGTTTGGGACGCCTCTGTTTACAAGAACCTCGTTTCCAGTACAAGTTCAACATCGCAGAAAGTGAATAATGGATAAAGAAGTTGTGGTATTTACTTACAAAGCAATATCACTCAGCAATGAAATCTCTGTCATCAGGCCCTTAGCATCACAATGAGTGGATTCAGGTATGATGATTCTAACTGAAATAAGTCACACAGAAAAAGAAACATCATAAGATATCAGTAATACACGGAATGTAAACTTGGCTACACAGGAACTGAATTACAGAACAGAACAGGGACTCAAATTTAGAAAACCAACTTATGCTTGCTTAAGGGGAAAGGTGAGTTGGGGTGCTGCATAAAACCAGAGATTGAAATGAGCACAGATAAAGTTCCTTAAGCCAAATATGGAATAGACAAGAGCTACTCCTTGCTCAACGAAATGGACTCAACACCGCATATTAAACGCCTAAGAATGTACCTGACTAGTAAGTATCTTAAAACCTATGGATTGCTATGTCTCCGAAAGAGAATCAAGCATGTGTACAGGGGCATAAACGCAGCAGTGATAGGATTGGAGAGGTTCGGTGAGCAAATGAAGACCCTTTGAAGTCATATTGCATGGTACCCATTACACGGGTCTTAACTCTCCAGGTTTAAGGTATTCTTCCTTCAGCTAAAACATGCATGTGGAACCCAAGTATGATCAACCATGTGAACGGGAGACGTGTTCAAATATGTCTCAGTTTTCCTCCCCTGGTACTCGGGTGCAACATTCCAGACGCTTTACTAACACTCTCCCCACTTGGAGAGTCAGCGCCTTTAACCTCCTGTTTGGCCCAGTTTTGCAATTTCTGCGGAAGATGAACAGGAATAGCGAGAACCAATGAGAGACTAGCTGGAGGTGTTTGGACGGGCAAATTTAACTCTCATTTCCCACCAGGAAGAGGAAATAACCAAATGCTCAGTGTGCCGTGCCGGAACCAGATTAGGGCCTGAAGCCATCCTGCGGTGTTGCGGCCAGGTCACAAGAAAACAAGTTGAAGAAAGGAGCTCAGGGGCACTGTAATTCACAAACCTGCAGAGTTATAAATGACAGCTATCGTCCAAAAGTAGACTGAAGTAAGGCTGCCAAGAGGACTTGAAAGCGGGGCAGAATTGCAGGAAACCGATTTCAGGAGGTAGACTGGAATTGCATTGAAAGCATAGGAAAAGAGGCAGAACGTCCACAATGATGCACTTGGCCAAAAAGGGCGTATGCGTTTTTTCCTGAATATATTCAGGAAAAAACGCATACGCCCTTTTTGGCCAACCAAGCAAGCTTGCAAAGGAAATCTGCACTACAATGAAGTCTCACTTCCCCCCGGTCAAAAGGGCCATCTGAAAAAAGTGTAAAATCCAGAAAGGCAGGACAGGCCATGGAGAACTGGGAGCCTTGTTATGCTGATGGGCGGGATGTAAATTGCCAACAACCACCCGGGAGAAGTGTATGGTGTTTCCTGAAACATCTAAAAAACAAAGCAACAGAACCTAGGGCACTTCCACTTATGGGCCTATAGCTTAGGGAAATTAAAATCAAAAAGACACAGCCACCCCAAAGTTTGCAACGGCTCTGTTTACAAGAACCTCGTTTACAGTACAAGTTCAACATCGCAGAAAGTGAAAAATGGAAAGAAGTTGTGGTATTTACTCACAAAGCAATATCACTCAGCAATGAAATCTGTGTCATCAGGCCCTTAGCAGCACAATGAGTGGATTCAGGTATGATGATTCTAACTGAAGTAAGTCACACAGAAAAAGAAACATCATAAGATATCAGTAATACACGGAATGGAAACTTGGCTACACAGGAACTGAATTACAGAACAGAACAGGGTCTCAAATTTAGAAAACCAACTTATGCTTGCTTAAGGGTAAAGGTGAGTTGGGGTGCTGCATAAAACCAGAGATTGAAATGAGCACAGATAAAGTTCCTTAAGTCAAATATGGAATAGACAAGAGCTACTCCTTGCTCAACGAAATGGACTCAACACCGCATATTAAACGCCTAAGAATGTACCTGACTAGTAAGTATCTTAAAACCTATGGATTGCTATGTCTCCGAAAGAGAATCAAGCATGTGTACAGGGGCATAAACGCAGCAGTGATAGGATTGGAGAGGTTCGGTGAGCAAATGAAGACCCTTTGAAGTCATATTGCATGGTACCCATTCCACGGGTCTCAACTCTCCAGGTTTAAGGTATTCTTCCTTCAGCTAAAACATGCATGTGGAACCCAAGTATGATCAACCATGTGAACGGGAGACGTGTTCAAATATGTCTCAGTTTTCCTCCCCTGGTACTCGGGTGCAACATTCCAGATGCTTTACTAACACTCTCCCCAATTGGAGAGTCAGCGCCTTTAACCTCCTGTTTGGCCCAGTTTGCAATTTCTGCGGAAGATGAACAGAAATAGCGAGAACCAATGAGAGACTAGCTGGAGGTGTCTGGACGGGCAAATTTAACTCTCATTTCCCACCAGGAAGAGGAAATAACCAAAGGCTCAGCGTGCCGTGCCGGAACCAGATTAGGGCCTGAAGCCAGCCTGCGGTGTTGCGGCCAGGTCACAAGAAAGCGAGTTGAAGAAAGTAGCTCAGGGGCACTATTATTCACAAACCTGCAGAGTTATAAATGACAGCTATCATCCAAAAATAGACTGAAGTAAGGCTGCCAAGAGGACTTGAAAGCGGGGCAGAATTGCAGGAAACCGATTTCAGGAGGTAGACTGGAATTGCATTGAAAGCATAGGAAAAGAGGCAGAACATCCACAATGATGCACATGGCCAAAAAGGGCGTATGCGTTTTTTCCTGAATATATTCAGGAAAAAACGCATACGCCCTTTTTGGCCAACCAAGCAAGCTTGCAAAGGAAATCTGCACTACAATGAAGTCTCACTTCCCCCCGGTCAAAAGGGCCATCTGAAAAAAGTGTAAAATCCAGAAAGGCAGGAGAGGCCATGGAGAACTGGGAGCCTTGTTATGCTGATGGGCGGGATGTAAATTGCCAACAACCACTCGGGAGAAGTGTATGGTGTTTCCTGAAACATCTAAAAAACAAAGCAACAGAACCTAGGGCACTTCCACTTATGGTCCTATAGCTTAGGGAAATTAAAATCAAAAAGACACAGCCACCCCAAAGTTTGGAACGGCTCTGTTTACAAGAACCTCGTTTACAGTACAAGTTCAACATCGCAGAAAGTGAAAAATGGATAAAGAACTTGTGGTACTTACGTACAATGCAGTATCATTCAGCAATGAAATCTATGTCATCAGGCACGTAGCAGCATAATGAGTAGATTCAGGTACGATGATTCTAACTGAAATAAGTCACACAGAAAAAGAAACATCATAAGATATCAGTAATACACGGAATGTAAACTTGGCTACACAGGAACTGAATTACAGAACAGAACAGGGTCTCAAATTTAGAAAACCAACTTATGCTTGCTTAAGGGTAAAGGTGAGTTGGGGTGCTGAATAAAACCAGAGATTGAAATGAGCACAGATAAAGTTCCTTAAGTCAAATATAGAATAGACAAGAGCTACTCCTTGCTCAACGAAATGGACTCAACACCGCATATTAAACGCCTAAGAATGTACCTGACTAGTAAGTATCGTAAAACCTATGGATTGCTATGTCTCCAAAAGAGAATCAAGCATGTGTACAGGGGCATAAACGCAGCAGTGATAGGATTGGAGAGGTTCGGTGAGCAAATGAAGACCCTTTGAAGTCATATTGCATGGTACCCATTCCAGGGGTTTCAACTACCCAGGTTTAAGGTATTCTTCCTTCAGCTAAAACATGCATGTGGAACCTAGAGTATGATCAACCATGTGATCGGGAGACGTGTTCAAATATGTCTCAGTTTTCCTCCCCTGGTACTCGGGTGCAACATTCCAGACGCTTTACTAACACTCTCCCCACTTGGAGAGTCAGCGCCTTTAACCTCCTGTTTGGCCCAGTTTGCAATTTCTGCGGAAGATGAACAGGAATAGCGAGAACCAATGAGAGGCTAGCTGGAGGTGTCTGGACGGGCAAATTTAACTCTCATTTCCCACCAGGAAGAGGAAATAACCAAAGGCTCAGCGTGCCGTACCGGACCCAGATTAGGGCCTGAAGCCATCCTGCGGTGTTGCGGCCAGGTCACAAGAAAGCGAGTTGAAGAAAGGAGCTCAGGGGCACTGTAATTCACAAACCTGCAGAGATATAAATGACAGCTATCGTCCAAAAATAGACTGAAGTAAGGCTGCCAAGAGGACTTGAAAGCGGGGCAGAATTGCAGGAAACCGATTTCAGGAGGTAGACTGGAATTGCATTGAAAGCATAGGAAAAGAGGCAGAACGTCCACAATGATGCACTTGGCCAAAAAGGGCGTATGCGTTTTTTCCTGAATATATTCAGGAAAAAACGCATACGCCCTTTTTGGCCAAACAAGCAAGCTTGCAAAGGAAATCTGCCCTACAATGAAGTCTCACTTACCCCCGGTCAAAAGGGCCATCTGAAAAAAGTGTAAAATCCAGAAAGGCAGGACAGGCCATGGAGAACTGGGACCCTTGTTATGCTGATGGGCGGGATGTAAATTGCCAACAGACACTCGGGAGAAGTGTATGGTGTTTCCTGAAACATCTAAAAAACAAAGCAACAGAGCCTAGGGCACTGCCACTTATGGTCTTATAGCTTAGGGAAATTAAAATCAAAAAGACACAGCCACCCCAAAGTTTGGGATGCCTCTGTTTACAAGAACCTCGTTTACAGTACAAGTTCAACATCACAGAAAGTGAAAAATGGATAAAGAAGTTGTGGTATTTACTTACAAAGCAATATCACTCAGCAATGAAATCTATGTCATCAGGCCCTTAGCATCACAATGAGTGGATTCAGGTATGATGATTCTAACTGAAATAAGTCACACAGAAAAAGAAACATCATAAGATATCAGTAATACACGGAATGTAAACTTGGCTACACAGGAACTGAATTACAGAACAGAACAGGGTCTCAAATTTAGAAAACCAACTTATGCTTGCTTAAGGGTAAAGGTGAGTTGGGGTGCTGCATAAAACCAGAGATTGAAATGAGCACAGATAAAGTTCCTTAAGTCAAATATGGAATAGACAAGAGCTACTCCTTGCTCAACGAAATGGACTCAACACCGCATATTAAATGCCTAATAATGTACCTGAGTAGTAAGTATCGTAAAACCTATGGATTGCTATGTCTCCGAAAGAGAATCAAGCATGTGTACAGGGGCATAAACGCAGCAGTGATAGGATTGGAGAGGTTCGGTGAGCAAATGAAGACCCTTTGAAGTCATATTGCATGGTACCCATTCCACGGGTCTCAACTCTCCAGGTTTAAGGTATTCTTCCTTCAGCTAAAACATGCATGTGGAACTCAAGTATGATCAACCATGTGAACGGGAGACGTGTTCAAATATGTCTCAGTTTTCCTCCCCTGGTACTCGGGTGCAACATTCCAGACGCTTTACTAACTCTCTCCTCACTTGGAGAGTCAGCGCCTTTAACCTACTGTTTGGCCCAGTTTGCAATTTCTGCGGAAGATGAACAGGAATAAAAAACGCATACGCCCTTTTTGGCCAACCAAGCAAGCTTGCAAAGGAAATCTGCACTACAATGAAGTCTCACTTCCCCCCGGTCAAAAGGGCCATCTGAAAAAAGTGTAAAATCCAGAAAGGCAGGACAGGCCATGGAGAACTGGGAGCCTTGTTATGCTGATGGGCGGGATGTAAATTGCCAACAGACACTCGGGAGAAGTGTATGGTGTTTCCTGAAACATCTAAAAAACAAAGCAACAGAACCTAGGGCACTTCCACTTATGGTCCTATAGCTTAGGGAAATTAAAATCAAAAAGACACAGCCACCCCAAAGTTTGGAACGGCTCTGTTTACAAGAACCTCGTTTACAGTACAAGTTCAACATCGCAGAAAGTGAAAAATGGATAAAGAAGTTGTGGTATTTACTTACAAAGCAATATCACTCAGCAATGAAATCTGTGTCATCAGGCCCTTAGCAGCACAATGAGTGGATTCAGGTATGATGATTCTAACTGAAGTAAGTCACACAGAAAAAGAAACATCATAAGATATCAGTAATACACGGAACGTAAACTTGGCTACACAGGAACTGAATTACAGAACAGAACAGGGTCTCAAATTTAGAAAACCAACTTATTCTTGCTTAAGGGTAAAGGTGAGTTGGGGTGCTGCATAAAATCAGAGATTGAAATGAGCACAGATAAAGTTCCTTAAGTCAAATATGGAATAGACAAGAGCTACTCCTTGTTCAACGAAATGGACTCAACACGGCATATTAAACGCCTAAGAATGTGCCTCACTGGTAAGTATCTTAAAACCTATGGATTGCTATGTCTCCGAAAGAGAATCAAGCATGTGTACAGGGGCATAAACGCAGCAGTGATAGGATTGGAGAGGTTCGGTGAGCAAATGAAGACCCTTTGAAGTCATATTGCATGGTACCCATTACACGGGTCTCAACTCTCCAGGTTTAAGGTATTCTTCCTTCAGCTAAAACATGCATGTGGAACCCAAGTATGATCAACCATGTGAACGGGAGACGTGTTCAAATATGTCTCAGTTTTCCTCCCCTGGTACTCGGGTGCAACATTCCAGACGCTTTACTAACACTCTCCCCACTTGGAGAGTCAGCGCCTTTAACCTCCTGTTTGGCCCAGTTTGCAATTTCTGCGGAAGATGAACAGGAATAGCGAGAACCAATGAGAGACTAGCTGGAGGTGTCTGGACGGGCAAATTTAACTCTCATTTCCCACCAGGAAGAGGATATAACCGAAGGCTCAGCGTGCCGTGCCGGAACCAGATTAGGGCCTGAAGCCATCCTGCGGTGTTGCGGCCAGGTCACAAGAAAGCAAGTTGAAGAAAGGAGCTCAGGAGCACTGTAATTCTCAAACCTGCCGAGTTATAAATGACAGCTATCGTCCAAAAATAGACTGAAGTAAGGCTGCCAAGAGGACTTGAAAGCGGGGCAGAATTGCAGGAAACCGATTTCAGGAGGTAGACTGGAATTGCATTGAAAGCATAGGAAAAGAGGCAGAACGTCCACAATGATGCACTTGGCCAAAAAGGGCGTATGCGTTTTTTCCTGAATATATTCAGGAAAAAACGCATACGCCCTTTTTGGCCAACCAAGCAAGCTTGCAAAGGAAATCTGCACTACAATGAAGTCTCACTTCCCCCCGGTCAAAAGGGCCATCTGAAAAAAGTGTAAAATCCAGAAAGGCAGGACAGGCCATGGAGAACTGGGAGCCTTGTTATGCTGATGGGTGGGATGTAAATTGCCAACAGACACTCGGGAGAAGTGTATGGTGTTTCCTGAAACATCTAAAAAACAAAGCAACAGAGGCTAGGGCACTGCCACTTATGGTCTTATAGCTTAGGGAAATTAAAACCAAAAGACACAGCCACCCCAAAGTTTGGGACGCCTCTGTTTACAAGAACCTCGTTTACAGTACAAGTTCAACATCGCAGAAAGTGAAAAATGGATAAAGAAGTTGTGGTATTTACTTACAAAGCAATATCACTCAGCAATGAAATCTGTGTCATCAGGCCCTTAGCAGCACAATGAGTGGATTCAGGTATGATGATTCTAACTGAAATAAGTCACACAGAAAAAGAAACATCATAAGATATCAGTAATACACGGAATGTAAACTTGGCTACACAGGAACTGAATTACAGAACAGAACAGGGTCTCAAATTTAGAAAACCAACTTATTCTTGCTTAAGGGTAAAGGTGAGTTAGGGTGCAGCATAAAACCAGAGACTGAAATGAGCAGAGATAAAGTTCCTTAAGCCAAATATGGAATAGACAAGAGCTACTCCTTGCTCAACAAAATGGACTCAACACCGCATATTAAACGCCTAAGAATGTACCTGACTAGTAAGTATCGTAAAACCTATGGATTTCTATGTCTCCAAAAGAGAATCAAGCATGTGTACAGGGGCATAAACGCAGCAGTGATAGGATTGGAGAGGTTCGGTGAGCAAATGAAGACCCTTTGAAGTCATATTGCATTGTACCCATTACACGGGTCTCAACTCTCCAGGTTTAAGGTATTCTTCCTTCAGCTAAAACATGCATGTGGAACCCAAGTATGATCAACCATGTGAACGGGAGACGTGTTCAAATATGTCTCAGTTTTCCTCCCCTGGTACTCGGGTGCAACATTCCAGACGCTTTACTAACACTCTCCTCACTTGGAGAGTCAGCGTCTTTAACCTCCTGTTTGGCCCACTTTGCAATTTCTGCGGAAGATGAACAGGAATAAAAAACGCATACGCCCTTTTTGGCCAACCAAGCAAGCTTGCAAAGGAAATCTGCACTACAATGAAGTCTCACTTCCCCCCGGTCAAAAGGGCCATCTGAAAACAGTGTAAAATCCAGAAAGGCAGGACAGGCCATGGAGAACTGGGAGCCTTGTTATGCTGATGGGTGGGATGTAAATTGCCAACATCCACTCGGGAGAAGTGTATGGTGTTTCCTGAAACATCTAAAAAACAAAGCAACAGAACCTAGGGCACTTCCACTTATGGTCCTATAGCTTAGGGAAATTAAAATCAAAAAGACACAGCCACCCCAAAGTTTGGAACGGCTCTGTTTACAAGAACCTCGTTTACAGTACAAGTTCAACATCGCAGAAAGTGAAAAATGGATAAAGAAGTTGTGGTATTTACTTACAAAGCAATATCACTCAGCAATGAAATCTATGTCATCAGGCCCTTAGCATCACAATGAGTGGATTCAGGTATGATGATTCTAACTGAAATAAGTCACACAGAAAAAGAAACATCATAAGATATCAGTAATACACGGAATGTAAACTTGGCTACACAGGAACTGAATTACAGAACAGAACAGGGTCTCAAATTTAGAATACCAACTAATGCTTGCTTAAGGGTAAAGGTGAGTTGGGGTGCTGCATAAAACCAGAGATTGAAATGAGCACAGATAAAGTTCCTTAAGTCAAATATGGAATAGACAAGAGCTACTCCTTGCTCAACGAAATGGACTCAACACCGCATATTAAACGCCTAAGAATGTACCTGACTAGTAAGTATCTTAAAACCTATGGATTGCTATGTCTCCAAAAGAGAATCAAGCATGTGTACAGGGGCATAAATGCAGCAGTGATAGGATTGGAGAGGTTCGGTGAGCAAATGAAGACCCTTTGAAGTCATATTGCATGGTACCCATTCCACGGGTCTCAACTCTCCAGGTTTAAGGTATTCTTCCTTCAGCTAAAACATGCATGTGGAACCCAAGTATGATCAACCATGTGAACGGGAGACGTGTTCAAATATGTCTCAGTTTTCCTCCCCTGGTACTCGGGTGCAACATTCCAGACGCTTTACTAACACTCTCCCCACTTGGAGAGTCAGCGCCTTTAACCTCCTGTTTGGCCCACTTTGCAATTTCTGCGGAAGATGAACTGGAATAGCGAGAACCAATGAGAGGCTAGCTGGAGGTGTCTGGACGGGCAAATTTAACTCTCATTTCCCACCAGGAAGAGGAAATAACCAAAGGCTCAGTGTGCGTACCGGAACCAGATTAGGGCCTGAAGCCATCCTGCGGTGTTGCGGCCAGCTCAAAAGAAAGCGAGTTGAAGAAAGGAGCTCAGGGGCACTGTAATTCACAAACCTGCAGAGTTATAAATGACAGCTATCGTCCAAAAATAGACTGAAGTAAGGCTGCCAAGAGGACTTGAAAGCGGGGCAGAATTGCAGGAAACCGATTTCAGGAGGTAGACTGGAATTGCATTGAAAGCATAGGAAAAGAGGCAGAACGTCCACAATGATGCACTTGGCCAAAAAGGGCGTATGCGTTTTTTCCTGAATATATTCAGGAAAAAACGCATACGCCCTTTTTGGCCAACCAAGCAAGCTTGCAAAGGAAATCTGCACTACAATGAAGTCTCACTTCCCCCCGGTCAAAAGGGCCATCTGGAAAAAGTGTAAAATCCAGAAAGGCAGGACAGGCCATGGAGAACTGGGAGCCTTGTTATGCTGATGGGCGGGATGTAAATTGCCAACAGACACTTGGGAGAAGTGTATGGTGTTTCCTGAAACATCTAAAAAACTATGCAACAGAGCCTAGGGCACTGCCACTTATGGTCCTATAGCTTAGGGAAATTAAAATCAAAAAGACACAGCCACCCCAAAGTTTGGGACGCCTCTGTTTACAAGAACCTCGTTTACAGTACAAGTTCAACATCGCAGAAAGTGAAAAATGGATAAAGAAGTTGTGGTATTTACTTACAAAGCAATATCACTCAGGAATGAAATCCATGTCATCAGGCCCTTAGCATCACAATGAGTGGATTCAGGTATGATGATTCTAACTGAAATAAGTCACACAGAAAAAGAAACATCATAAGATATCAGTAATACACGGAATGTAAACTTGGCTATACAGGAACTGAATTACAGAACAGAACAGGGTCTCAAATTTAGAAAACCAACTTATGCTTGCTTAAGGGTAAAGGTGAGTTGGGGTGCTGCATAAAACCAGAGATTGAAATGAGCACAGATAAAGTTCCTTAAGTCAAATATGGAATAGACAAGAGCTACTCCTTGCTCAACGAAATGGACTCAACACCGCATATTAAACTCCTAAGAATGTACCTGACTAGTATGTATCGTAAAACCTATGGATTGCTATGTCTCCAAAAGAGAATCAAGCATGTGTACAGGGGCATAAACACAGCAGTGATAGGATTGGAGAGGTTCGGTGAGCAAATGAAGACCCTTTGAAGTCATATTGCATGGTACCCATTCCACGGGTTTCAACTACCCAGGTTTAAGGTATTCTTCCTTCAGCTAAAACATGCATGTGGAACCTAGAGTATGATCAACCATGTGATCGGGAGACGTGTTCAAATATGTCTCAGTTTTCCTCCCCTGGTACTCGGGTGCAACATTCCAGACGCTTTACTAACACTCTCCCCACTTGGAGAGTCAGTCCCTTTAACCTCCTGTTTGGCCCAGTTTGCAATTTCTGCGGAAGATGAACAGGAATAGCGAGAACCAATGAGAGGCTAGCTGGAGGTGTCTGGACGGGCAAATTTAACTCTCATTTCCCACCAGGAAGAGGAATTAACCAAAGGCTCAGCATGCCGGGCCGGAACCAGATTAGGGCCTGAAGCCATCCTGCGGTGTTGCGGCCAGGTCACAAGAAAGCGAGTTGAAGAAAGGAGCTCAGGGGCACTGTAATTCACAAATCTGCAGAGTTATAAATGACAGCTATCGTCCAAAAATAGACTGAAGTAAGGCTGCCAAGAGGACTTGAAAGCGGGACAGAATAGCAGGAAACCGATTTCAGGAGGTAGACTGGAATTGCATTGAAAGCATAGGAAAAGAGGCAGAACGTCCACAATGATGCACTTGGCCAAAAAGGGCGTATGCGTTTTTTCCTGAATATATTCAGGAAAAAACGCATACGCCCTTTTTGGCCAACCAAGCAAGCTTGCAAAGGAAATCTGCACTACAATGAAGTCTCACTTCCCCCCGGTCAAAAGGGCCATCTGAAAAAAGTGTAAAATCCAGAAAGGCAGGACAGGCCATGGAGAACTGGGAGCCTTGTTATGCTGATGGGCGGGATGTAAATTGCCAACAGACACTCGGGAGAAGTGTATGGTGTTTCCTGAAACATCTAAAAAACAATGCAACAGAGCCTAGGGCACTTCCACTTATGGTCCTATAGCTTAGGGAAATTAAAATCAAAAAGACACAGCCACCCCAAAGTTTGGAACGGCTCTGTTTACAAGAACCTCGTTTACAGTACAAGTTCAACATCGCAGAAAGTGAAAAATGGATAAAGAAGTGTGGTATTTACTTACAAAGCAATATCACTCAGCAATGAAATCTGTGTCAACAGGAACTTAGCAGCACAATGAGTGGATTCAGGTATGATGATTCTAACTGAAGTAAGTCACACAGAAAATGAAACATCATAAGATATCAGTAATACACGGAATGTAAACTTGGCTACACAGGAACTGAATTACAGAACAGAACAGGGTCTCAAATTTAGAAAACCAACTATGCTTGCTTAAGGGTAAAGGTGAGTTGGGGTGCTGCATAAAACCAGAGATTGAAATGAGCACAGATAAAGTTCCTTAAGTCAAATATGGAATAGACAAGAGCTACTCCTTGCTCAACGAAATGGACTCAACACCGCATATTAAACGCCTAAGAATGTGCCTGACTAGTAAGTATCTTAAAACCTATGGATTGCTATGTCTCCGAAAGAGAATCAAGCATGTGTACAGGGGCATAAATGCAGCAGTGATAGGATTGGAGAGGTTCGGTGAGCAAATGAAGACCCTTTGAAGTCATATTGCATGGTACCCATTACACGGGTCTCAACTCTCCAGGTTTAAGGTATTCTTCCTTCAGCTAAAACATGCATGTGGATCCCAAGTATGATCAACCATGTGAACGGGAGACGTGTTCAAATATGTCTCAGTTTTCCTCCCCTGGTACTCGGGTGCAACATTCCAGACGCTTTACTAACACTCTCCCCACTTGGAGAGTCAGCGTCTTTAACCTCCTGTTTGGCCCAGTTTGCAATTTCTGCGAAAGATGAACAGGAATAGCGAGAACCAATGAGAGGCTAGCTGGAGGTGTCTGAAAGGGCAAATTTAACTCTCATTTCCCACCAGGAAGAGGAAATAACCAAAGGCTCAGCGTGCCGTACCGGAACCAGATTAGGGCCTGAAGCCATCCTGCGGTGTTGCGGCCAGGTCACAAGAAAGCGAGTTGAAGAAAGGAGCTCAGGGGCACTGTAATTCACAAACCTGCAGAGTTATAAATGACAGCTATCGTCCAAAAATAGACTGAAGTAAGGCTGCCAAGAGGACTCGAAAGCGGGGCAGAATTGCAGGAAACCGATTTCAGGAGGTAGACTGGAATTGCATTGAAAGCATAGGAAAAGAGGCAGAACGTCCACAATGATGCACTTGGCCAAAAAGGGCGTATGCGTTTTTTCCTGAATATATTCAGGAAAAAACGCATACGCCCTTTTTGGCCAACCAAGCAAGCTTGCAAAGGAAATCTGCACTACAATGAAGTCTCACTTACCCCCGGTCAAAAGGGCCATCTGAAAAAAGTGTAAAATCCAGAAAGGCAGGACAGGCCATGGAGAACTGGGAGCCTTGTTATGCTGATGGGCGGGATGTAAATTGCCAACAACCACTCGGGAGAAGTGTATGGTGTTTCCTGAAACATCTAAAAAACAAAGCAACGGAGCCTAGGGCACTTCGACTTATGGTCCTATAGCTTAGGGAAATTAAAATCAAAAAGACACAGCCACCCCAAAGTTTGGAACGGCTCTGTTTACAAGAACCTCGTTTACAGTACAAGTTCAACATCGCAGAAAGTGAAAAATGGATAAAGAAGTTGTGGTATTCACTTACAAAGCAATATCACTCAGCAATGAAATCTATGTCATCAGGCCCTTAGCAGCACAATGAGTCGATTCAGGTATGATGATTCTAACTGAAATAAGTCACACAGAAAAAGAAACATCATAAGATATCAGTAATACACGGAATGGAAACTTGGCTACACAGGAACTGAATTACAGAACAGAACTGGGTCACAAATTTAGAAAAACAACTTATGCTTGCTTAAGGGTAAAGGTGAGTTGGGGTGCTGCATAAAACCAGAGATTGAAATGAGCACAGATAAAGTTCCTTAAGCCAAATATGGAATAGACAAGAGCTACTCCTTGCTCAACGAAATGGACTCAACACCGCATATTAAACGCCTAAGAATGTACCTGACTAGTAAGTATCTTAAAACCTATGGATTGCTATGTCTCCGAAAGAGAATCAAGCATGTGTACAGGGGCATAAACGCAGCAGTGATAGGATTGGAGAGGTTCGGTGAGCAAATGAAGACCCTTTGAAGTCATATTGCATGGTACCCATTACACGGGTCTTAACTCTCCAGGTTTAAGGTATTCTTCCTTCAGCTAAAACATGCATGTGGAACCCAAGTATGATCAACCATGTGAACGGGAGACGTGTTCAAATATGTCTCAGTTTTCCTCCCCTGGTACTCGGGTGCAACATTCCAGACGCTTTACTAACACTCTCCCCACTTGGAGAGTCAGTCCCTTTAACCTCCTGTTTGGCCCAGTTTGCAATTTCTGCGGAAGATGAACAGGAATAGCGAGAACCAATGAGAGGCTAGCTGGAGGTGTCTGGACGGGCAAATTTAACTCTCATTTCCCACCAGGAAGAGGAATTAACCAAAGGCTCAGCATGCCGGGCCGGAACCAGATTAGGGCCTGAAGCCATCCTGCGGTGTTGCGGCCAGGTCACAAGAAAGCGAGTTGAAGAAAGGAGCTCAGGGGCACTGTAATTCACAAACCTGCAGAGTTATAAATGACAGCTATCGTCCAAAAACAGACTGAAGTAAGGCTGCCAAGAGGACTTGAAAGCGGGGCAGAATTGCAGGAAACCGATTTCAGGAGGTAGACTGGAATTGCATTGAAAGCATAGGAAAAGAGGCAGAACGTCCACAATGATGCACTTGGCCAAAAAGGGCGTATGCGTTTTTTCCTGAATATATTCAGGAAAAAACGCATACGCCCTTTTTGGCCAACCAAGCAAGCTTGCAAAGGAAATCTGCACTACAATGAAGTCTCACTTCCCCCCGGTCAAAAGGGCCATCTGAAAAAAGTGTAAAATCCAGAAAGGCAGGACAGGCCATGGAGAACTGGGAGCCTTGTTATGCTGATGGGCGGGATGTAAATTGCCAACCGACACTCGGGAGAAGTGTATGGTGTTTCCTGAAACATCTAAAAAACAAAGCAACAGAGCCCAGGGCACTTCCACTTATGGTCCTATAGCTTAGGGAAATTAAAATCAAAAAGACACAGCCACCCCAAAGCTTGGAATGGCTCTGTTTACAAGAACCTCGTTTACAGTACAAGTTCAACATCGCAGAAAGTGAAAAATGGATAAAGAAGTTGTGGTATTTACTTACAAAGCAATATCACTCAGCAATGAAATCTGTGTCATCAGGCCCTTAGCAGCACAATGAGTGGATTCAGGTATGATGATTCTAACTGAAATAAGTCACACAGAAAAAGAAACATCATAAGATATCAGTAATACACGGAATGGAAACTTGGCTACACAGGAACTGAATTACAGAACAGAACTGGGTCACAAATTTAGAAAAACAACTTATGCTTGCTTAAGGGGAAAGGTGAGTTGGGGTGCTGCATAAAACCAGAGATTGAAATGAGCACAGATAAAGTTCCTTAAGCCAAATATGGAATAGACAAGAGCTACTCCTTGCTCAACGAAATGGACTCAACACCGCATATTAAACGCCTAAGAATGTACCTGACTAGTAAGTATCTTAAAACCTATGGATTGCTATGTCTCCGAAAGAGAATCAAGCATGTGTACAGGGGCATAAACGCAGCAGTGATAGGATTGGAGAGGTTCGGTGAGCAAATGAAGACCCTTTGAAGTCATATTGCATGGTACCCATTACACGGGTCTTAACTCTCCAGGTTTAAGGTATTCTTCCTTCACCTAAAACATGCATGTGGAACCCAAGTATGATCAACCATGTGAACGGGAGACGTGTTCAAATATGTCTCAGTTTTCCTCCCCTGGTACTCGGGTGCAACATTCCAGACGCTTTACTAACACTCTCCCCACTTGGAGAGTCAGTCCCTTTAACCTCCTGTTTGGCCCAGTTTGCAATTTCTGCGGAAGATGAACAGGAATAGCGAGAACCAATGAGAGGCTAGCTGGAGGTGTCTGGACGGGCAAATTTAACTCTCATTTCCCACCAGGAAGAGGAATTAACCAAAGGCTCAGCATGCCGGGCCGGAACCAGATTAGGGCCTGAAGCCATCCTGCGGTGTTGCGGCCAGGTCACAAGAAAGCGAGTTGAAGAAAGGAGCTCAGGGGCACTGTAATTCACAAACCTGCAGAGTTATAAATGACAGCTATCGTCCAAAAACAGACTGAAGTAAGGCTGCCAAGAGGACTTGAAAGCGGGGCAGAATTGCAGGAAACAGATTTCAGGAGGTAGACTGGAATTGCATTGAAAGCATAGGAAAAGAGGCAGAACGTCCACAATGATGCACTTGGCCAAAAAGGGCGTATGCGTTTTTTCCTGAATATATTCAGGAAAAAACGCATACGCCCTTTTTGGCCAACCAAGCAAGCTTGCAAAGGAAATCTGCACTACAATGAAGTCTCACATCCCCCCGGTCAAAAGGACCATCTGAAAGAAGTGTAAAATCCAGAAAAGCAGGACAGGCCATGGAGAACAGGGAGCCTTGTTATGCTGATGGGCGGGATGTAAATTGCCAACAGACACTTGGGAGAAGTGTATGGTGTTTCCTGAAACATCTAAAAAACAAAGCAACAGAGCCCAGGGCACTTCCACTTATGGTCCTATAGCTTAGGGAAATTAAAATCAAAAAGACACAGCCACCCCAAAGTTTGGAACGGCTCTGTTTACAACAACCTCGTTTACAGTACAAGTTCAACATCGCAGAAAGTGAAAAATGGATAAAGAAGTTGTGGTATTCACTTACAAAGCAATATCACTCAGCAATGAAATCTGTGTCATCAGGCCCTTAGCAGCACAATGAGTGGATTCAGGTATGATGATTCTAACTGAAGTAAGTCACACAGAAAAAGAAACATCATAAGATATCACTAATACACGGAATGTAAACTTGGCTACACAGGAACTGAATTACAGAACAGAACAGGGTCTCAAATTTAGAAAACCAACTATGCTTGCTTAAGGGTAAAGGTGAGTTGGGGTGCTGCATAAAACCAGAGATTGAAATGAGCACAGATAAAGTTCCTTAAGTCAAATATGGAATAGACAAGAGCTACTCCTTGCTCAACGAAATGGACTCAACACCGCATATTAAACGTCTAAGAATGTACCTGACTAGTAAGTATCTTAAAACCTATGGATTGCTATGTCTCCGAAAGAGAATCAAGCATGTGTACAGGGGCATAAACGCAGCAGTGATAGGATTGGAGAGGTTCGGTGAGCAAATGAAGACCCTTTGAAGTCATATTGCATGGTACCCATTACACGGGTCTTAACTCTCCAGGTTTAAGGTATTCTTCCTTCAGCTAAAACATGCATGTGGAACCCAAGTATGATCAACCATGTGAACGGGAGACGTGTTCAAATATGTCTCAGTTTTCCTCCCCTGGTACTCGGGTGCAACATTCCAGACGCTTTACTAACACTCTCCCCACTTGGAGAGTCAGCGCCTTTAACCTCCTGTTTGGCCCAGTTTGCAATTTCTGCGGAAGATGAACAGGAATAGCAAGAACCAATGAGAGACTAGCTGGAGGTGTTTGGACGGGCAAATTTAACTCTCATTTCCCACCAGGAAGAGGAAATAACCAAAGGCTCAGCGTGCCGTGCCGGAACCAGATTAGGGCCTGAAGCCATCCTGCGGTGTTGTGGCCAGGTCACAAGAAAGCAAGTTGAAGAAAGGAGCTCAGGGGCACTGTAATTCACAAACCTGCAGAGTTATAAATGACAGCTATCGTCCAAAAATAGACTGAAGTAAGGCTGCCAAGAGGACTTGAAAGCGGGGCAGAATTGCAGGAAACCGATTTCAGGAGGTAGACTGGAATTGCATTGAAAGCATAGGAAAAGAGGCAGAACGTCCACAATGATGCACTTGGCCAAAAAGGGCGTATGCGTTTTTTCCTGAATATATTCAGGAAAAAACGCATACGCCCTTTTTGGCCAACCAAGCAAGCTTGCAAAGGAAATCTGCACTACAATGAAGTCTCACTTCCCCCCGGTCAAAAGGGCCATCTGAAAAAAGTGTAAAATCCAGAAAGGCAGGACAGGCCATGGAGAACTGGGAGCCTTGTTATGCTGATGGGTGGGATGTAAATTGCCAACAGACACTCGGGAGAAGTGTATGGTGTTTCCTGAAACATCTAAAAAACAAAGCAACAGAGCCTAGGGCACTTCCACTTATGGTCCTATAGCTTAGGGAAATTAAAATCAAAAAGACACAGCCACCCCAAAGTTTGGGACGCCTCTGTTTACAAGAACCTCGTTTACAGTACAAGTTCAACATCGCAGAAAGTGAAAAATGGATAAAGAAGTTGTGGTATTTACTTACAAAGCAATATCACTCAGCAATGAAATCTGTGTCATCAGGCCCTTAGCATCACAATGAGGGGATTCAGGTATGATGATTCTAACTGAAGTAAGTCACACAGAAAAAGAAACATCATAAGATATCAGTAATACACGGAATGTAAACTTGGCTACACAGGAACTGAATTACAGAACAGAACAGGGTCTCAAATTTAGAAAACCAACTTATTCTTGCTTAAGGGGAAAGGTGAGTTGGGGTGCTGCATAAAACCAGAGATTGAAATGAGCACAGATAATGTTCCTTAAGTCAAATATGGAATAGACAAGAGCTACTCCTTGCTCAAAGAAATGGACTCAACACCGCATATTAAACGCCTAAGAATGTACCTGACTAGTAAGTATCTTAAAACCTATGGATTGCTAAGTCTCTGAAAGAGAATCAAGCATGTGTACAGGGGCATAAACGCAGCAGTGATAGGATTGGAGAGGTTCGTGAGCAAATGAAGACCCTTTGAAGTCATATTGCATGGTACCCATTCCACGGGTTTCAACTACCCAGGTTTAAGGTATTCTTCCTTCAGCTAAAACATGCATGTGGAACCTAGAGTATGATCAACCATGTTATCGGGAGACGTGTTCAAATATGTCTCAGTTTTCGTACCCTGGTACTCGGGTGCAGCATTCCAGACGCTTTACTAACACTCTCCCCACTTGGAGAGTCAGTCCCTTTAACCTCCTGTTTGGCCCAGTTTGCAATTTCTGCGGAAGATGAACAGGAATAGCGAGAACCAATGAGAGACTAGCTGGAGGTGTCTGGATGGGCAAATTTAACTCTCATTTCCCACCAGGAAGAGGAATTAACCAAAGGCTCAGAGTGCCATGCCAGAACCAGATTAGGGCCTGAAGACATCCTGCGGTGTTGCGGCCAGGTCACAAGAAAGCGAGTTGAAGAAAGGAGCTCAGGGGCACTGTAATTCACAAACCTGCAGAGTTATAAATGACAGCTATCGTTCAAAAATAGACTGAAGTAAGGCTGCCAAGAGGACTTGAAAGCTGGGCAGAATTGCAGGAAACCGATTTCAGGAGGCAGACTGGAATTGCATTGAAAGGATAGGAAAAGAGGCAGAACGTCCACAATGATGCACTTGGCCAAAAAGGGCGTATGCGTTTTTTTCTGAATATATTCAGGAAAAAACGCATATGCCCTTTTTGGCCAACCAAGCAAACTTGCAAAGGAAATCTGCACTACAATGAAGTCTCACTTCTCCCCGGTCAAAAGGGCCATCTGAAAAAAGTGTAAAATCCAGAAAGGCAGGACAGGCCATGGAGAACTGGGAGCCTTGTTATGCTGATCGGTGGGATGTAAATTGCCAACAGACACTCAGGAGAAGTGTATGGTGTTTCCTGAAACATCTATAAAACAAAGCAACAGAGTCTAGGGCACTTCCACTTATGGTCCTATAGCTTAGGGAAATTAAAATCAAAAAGACACAGCCACCCCAAAGTTTGGGACGCCTCTGTTTACAAGAACCTCGTTTACCGTACAAGTTCAATATCACAGAAAGTGAAAAATGGATAAAGAACTTGTGGTACTTACGTACAATGCAGTATCACTCAGCAATGAAATCTATGTCATCAGGCCCGTAGCAGCATAATGAGTGGATTCAGGTACGATGATTCTAACTGAAATAAGTCACACAGAAAAAGAAACATCATAAGATATCACTAATACACGGAATGTAAACTTGGCTACACAGGAACTGCATTCCAAAACAGAACAGGGTCTCAAATTTAGAATACCAACTTATGCTTGCTTAAGGGGAAAGGTGAGTTGGGGTGCTGCATAAAACCAGAGATTGAAATGAGCACAGATAAACTTCCTTAAGCCAAATATGGAATAGACAAGAGCTACTCCTTGCTCAACGAAATGGACTCAAAACCCCATATTAAACGCCTAAGAATGTACCTGACTAGTAAGTATCTTAAAACCTATGGATTGCTATGTCTCCAGAAGAGAATCAAGCGTGTGTACAGGGGCATAAACGCAGCAGTGATAGGATTGGAGAGGTTCGGTGAGCAAATGTAGACCCTTTGAAGTCATATTGCATGGTACCCATTACACGGGTCTCAACTCTCCAGGTTTAAGGTATTCTTCCTTCAGCTAAAACATGCATGTGGAAACCAGAGTATGATCAACCATGTGAACGGGAGACGTGTTCAAATATGTCTCAATTTTCGTACCCTGGTACTCGGGTGCAACATTCCAGACGCTTTACTAACACTCTCCCGACTTGGAGAGTCAGTCCCTTTAACCTCCTGTTTGGCCCAGTTTGCAATTTCTGCGGAAGATGAACAGGAATAGCGAGAACCAATGAGAGGCTAGCTGGCGGTGTCTGGACGGGCAAATTTAACTCTCATTTCCCACCAGTAAGAAGAATTAACCAAAGGCTCAGCGTGCCGTGCCAGAATCAGATTAGGGCCTGAAGCCATCCTGCGGTGTTGCGGCCAGCTCAAAACAAAGCGAGTTGAAGAAAGGAGCTCAGGGGCACTGTAATTCACAAACCTGCAGAGTTATAAATGACAGCTATCGTCCAAAAATAGACTGAAGTAAGGCTGCCAAGAGGACTTGAAAGCGGGGCAGAATTGCAGGAAACCGATTTCAGGAGGTAGACTGGAATTGCATTGAAAGCATAGGAAAAGAGGCAGAACGTCCACAATGATGCACTTGGCCAAAAAGGGCGTATGCGTTTTTTCCTGAATATATTCAGGGAAAAACGCATACGCCCTTTTTGGCCAACCAAGCAAGCTTGCAAAGGAAATCTGCACTACAATGAAGTCTCACTTCCCCCCGGTCAAAAGGGCCATCTGAAAAAAGTGTAAAATCCAGAAAGGCAGGACAGGCCATGGAGAACTGGGAGCCTTGTTATGCTGATGGGCGGGATGTAAATTGCCAACAGACATTCGGGAGAAGTGTATGGTGTTTCCTGAAACATCTAAAAAACAAAGCAACAGAACCTAGGGCACTTCCACTTATGGTCCTATAGCTTAGGGAAATTAAAATCAAAAAGACACAGCCACCCCAAAGTTTGGAATGGCTCTGTTTACAAGAACCTCGTTTACAGTACAAGTTCAACATCGCAGAAAGTGAAAAATGGATAAAGAATTTGTGGTATTCACTTACAAAGCAATATCACTCAGCAATGAAATCTATGTCATCAGGCCCTTAGCAGCACAATGAGTGGATTCAGGTATGATGATTCTAACTGAAATAAGTCACACAGAAAAAGAAACATCATAAGATATCAGTAATACACGGAATGGAAACTTGTCTACACAGGAACTGAATTACAGAACAGAACAGGGTGTCAAATTTAGAAAACCAACTTATGCTTGCTTAAGGGTAAAGGTGAGTTGGGGTGCTGCATAAAACCAGAGATTGAAATGAGCACAGATAAAGTTCCTTAAGCCAAATATGGAATAGACAAGAACTACTCCTTGCTCAACGAAATGGACTCAACACCGCATATTAAACGCCTAAGAATGTACCTGACTAGTAAGTATCTTAAAACCTATGGATTGCTATGTCTCCGAAAGAGAATCAAGCATGTGTACAGGGGCATAAACGCAGCAGTGATAGGATTGGAGAGGTTCAGTGAGCAAATGAAGACCCTTTGAATTCATATTGCATGGTACCCATTCCACGGGTCTCAACTCTCCAGTTTTAAAGTATTCTTCCTTCAGCTAAAACATGCATGTGGAACCCAGAGTATGATCAACCATGTGATCGGGAGACGTGTTCAAATATGTCTCAGTTTTCGTACCCTGGTACTCAGGTGCAACATTCCAGACGCTTTACTAACACTCTCCCGACTTGGAGAGTCAGTCCCTTTAACCTCCTGTTTGGCCCAGTTTGCAATTTCTGCGGAAGATGAACAGGAATAGCGAGAACCAATGAGAGACTAGCTGGAGGTGTCTGGACTGGCAAATTTAACTCTCATTTCCCACCAGGAAGAGGAATTAACCAAAGGCTCAGCGTGCCGTGCCGGAACCAGATTAGGGCCTGAAGCCATCCTGCGGTTTTGCGGCCAGGTCACAAGAAAGCGAGTTGAAGAAAGGAGCTCAGGGGCACTGTAATTCACAAACCTGCAGAGTTATAAATGACAGCTATCGTCCAAAAATAGACTGAAGTAAGGCTGCCAAGAGGACTTGAAAGCGGGGCAGAATTGCAGGAAACCGATTTCAGGAGGTAGACTGGAATTGCATTGAAAGCATAGGAAAAGAGGCAGAACGTCCACAATGATGCACTTGGCCAAAAAGGGCGTATGCGTTTTTTCCTGAATATATTCAGGAAAAAACGCATACGCACTTTTTGGCCATCCAAGCAAACTTGCAAAGGAAATCTGCACTACAATGAAGTCTCACTTCCCCCCGGTCAAAAGGGCCATCTGAAAAAAGTGTAAAATCCAGAAAGGCAGGACAGGCCATGGAGAACTGGGAGCCTTGTTATGCTGATGGGCAGGATGTAAATTGCCAACAGACACTCAGGAGAAGTGTATGGTGTTTCCTGAAACATCTAAAAAACAAAGCAACAGAGCCTAGGGCACTTCCACTTATGGTCCTATAGCTTAGGGAAATTAAAATCAAAAAGACACAGCCACCCCAAAGTTTGGGACGCTTCCATTTACAAGAACCTCGTTTACAGTACAAGTTCAATATCACAGAAAGTGAAAAATGGATAAAGAACTTGTGGTACTTACGTACAATGCAGTATCACTCAGCAATGAAATCTATGTCATCAGGCCCGTAGCAGCATAATGAGTGGATTCAGGTACGATGATTCTAACTGAAATAAGTCACACAGAAAAAGAAACATCATAAGATATCAGTAATACACGGAATGTAAACTTGGCTACACAGGAACTGAATTACAGAACAGAACAGGGTCTCAAATTTAGAAAACCAACTTATGCTTGCTTAAGGGTAAAGGTGAGTTGGGGTGCTGCATAAAACCAGAGATTGAAATGAGCACAGATAAAGTTCCTTTAGCCAAATATGGAATAGAGAAGAGTTACTCCTTGCTCAACGAAATGGACTCAACACCGCATATTAAACGCCTAAGAATGTACCTGACTAGTAAGTATCTTAAAACCTATGGATTGCTATGTCTCCGAAAGAGAATCAAGCATGTGTACAGGGGCATAAACGCAGCAGCGATAGGATTGGAGAGGTTCGGTGAGCAAATGAAGACCCTTTGAAGTCATATTGCATGGTACCCATTCCACGGGTTTCAACTACCCAGGTTTAAGGTATTATTCCTTCAGCTAAAATATGCATGTGGAACCTAGAGTATGATCAACCATGTGATCGGGAGACGTGTTCAAATATGTCTCCGTTTTCGTACCCTGGTACTCGGGTGCAACATTCCAGACGCTTTACTAACACTCTCCCGACTTGGAGAGTCAGTCCCTTTAACCTCCTGTTTGGCCCAGTTTGCAATTTCTGCGGAAGATGGACAGGAATAGCGAGAACCAATGAGAGACTAGCTGGAGGTGTTTGGACGGGCAAATTTAACTCTCATTTCCCACCAGGAAGAGGAAATAAACAAAGGCTCAGCGTGCCGTGCCGGAACCAGATTAGGGCCTGAAGCCATCCTGCGGTGTTGCGGCCAGCTCAAAAGAAAGCGAGTTGAAGAAAGGAGCTCAGGGGCACTGTAATTCACAAACCTGCAGAGTTATAAATGACAGCTATCGTCCAAAAATAGACTGAAGTAAGGCTGCCAAGAGGACTTGAAAGCGGGGCAGAATTGCAGGAAACCGATTTCAGGAGGTAGACTGGAATTGCATTGAAAGCATAGGAAAAGAGGCAGAACGTCCACAATGATGCACTTGGCCAAAAAGGGCGTATGCGTTTTTTCCTGAATATATTCAGGAAAAAACGCATACGCACTTTTTGGCCAACCAAGCAAGCTTGCAAAGGAAATCTGCACTACAATGAAGTCTCACTTCCCCCCGGTCAAAAGGGCCATCTGAAAAAAGTGTAAAATCCAGAAAGGCAGGACAGGCCATGGAGAACTGGGAGCCTTGTTATGCTGATGGGCGGGATGTAAATTGCCAACAGACATTCGGGAGAAGTGTATGCTGTTTCCTGAAACATCTAAAAAACAAAGCAACAGAACCTAGGGCACTTCCACTTATGGTCCTATAGCTTAGGGAAATTAAAATCAAAAAGACACAGCCACCCCAAAGTTTGGGACGCCTCTGTTTACAAGAACCTCGTTTACAGTACAAGTTCAACATCGCAGAAAGTGAAAAATGAATAAAGAAGTTGTGGTATTCACTTACAAAGCAATATCACTCAGCAATGAAATCTATGTCATCAGGCCCTTAGCAGCACAATGAGTGGATTCAGGTATGATGATTCTAACTGAAATAAGTCACACAGAAAAAAAAACATCATAAGATATCACTAATACACGGAATGTAAGCTGGCTACACAGGAACTGAATTCCAAAACAGTACAGGGTCTCAAATTTAGAAAACCAACTTATGCTTGCTTAAGGGGAAAGGTGAGTTGGGGTGCTGCATAAAACCAGAGATTGAAATGAGCACAGATAAAGTTCCTTAAGTCAAATATGGAATAGACAAGAGCTACTCCTTGCTCAACGAAATGGACTCAACACCCCATATTAAACGCCTAAGAATATACCTGACTAGTAAGTATCTTAAAACCTATGGATTGCTATGTCTCCAAAAGAGAATCAAGCATGTGTACAGGGGCATAAACGCAGCAGTGATAGGATTGGAGAGGTTCGGTGAGCAAATGAAGACCCTTTGAAGTCATATTGCATGGTACCCATTCCACGGGTCTCAACTCTCCAGGTTTAAGGTATTCTTCCTTCAGCTAAAACATGCATGTGGAACCCAGAGTATGATCAACCATGTGAACGGGAGACGTGTTCAAATATGTCTCAATTTTCGTACCCTGGTATACGGGTGCAACATTCCAGACGCTTTACTAACACTCTCCCGACTTGGAGAGTCAGTCCCTTTAACCTCCTGTTTGGCCCAGTTTGCAATTTCTGCGGAAGATGAACAGGAATAGCGAGAACCAATGAGAGGCTAGCTGGAGGTGTCTGGACGGGCAAATTTAACTCTCATTTCCCACTAGTAAGAAGAATTAACCAAAGGCTCAGCGTGCCGTACCAGAACCAGATTAGGGCCTGAAGCCATCCTGCGGTGTTGCGGCCAGCTCAAAAGAAAGCGAGTTGAAGAAAGGAGCTCAGGGGCACTGTAATTCACAAACATGCAGAGTTATAAATGACAGCTATCGTCCAAAAATAGACTGAAGTAAGGCTGCCAAGAGGACTTGAAAGCGGGGCAGAATTGCAGGAAACCGATTTCAGGAGGTAGACTGGAATTGCATTGAAAGCATAGGAAAAGAGGCAGAACGTCCAAAATGATGCACTTGGCCAAAAAGGGCGTATGCGTTTTTTCCTGAATATATTCAGGAAAAAACGCATACGCCCTTTTTGGCCAACCAAGCAAGCTTGCAAAGGAAATCTGCACTACAATGAAGTCTCAATTCCCCCTGCTCAAAGGGGTCAATTGAAAAAAGTGTAAAATCCAGAAAGGCAGGACAGGCCATGGAGAACTGGGAGCCTTGTTATGCTGATGGGTGGGATGTAAATTGCCAACAGACACTCGGGAGAAATGTATGGTGTTTCCTGAAACATCTAAAAAACAAAGCAACAGAGCCTAGGGCACTTCCACTTATGGTCCTATAGCTTAGGGAAATTAAAATCAAAAAGACACAGCCACCCCAAAGTTTGCGACGCCTCTGTTTACAAGAACCTCGTTTACCGTACAATTTCAATATCGCAGAAAGTGAAAAATGGATAAAGAACTTGTGGTACTTACGTACAATGCAGTAACAATCAGCAATGAAATCTATGTCATCAGGCCCATAGCGGCATAATGAGTGGATTCAGGTACGATGATTCTAACTGAAATAAGTCACACAGAAAAAGAAACATCATAAGATATCACTAATACACGGAATGTAAACTGGCTACACAGGAACTGAATTCCAAAACAGAACAGGGTCTCAAATTTAGAAAACCAACTTATGCTTGCTTAAGGGGAAAGGTGAGTTGGGGTGCTACATAAAACCAGAGATTGAAATGAGCACAGATAAAGTTCCTTAAGTCAAATATGGAATAGACAAGAGCTACTCCTTGCTCAACGAAATGGACTCAACACCGCATATTAAACGCCTAAGAATGTACCTGACTAGTAAGTATCTTAAAACCTATGGATTGCTATGTCTCCGAAAGAGAATCAAGCATGTGTACAGGGGCATAAACGCAGCAGTGATAGGATTGGAGAGGTTCGCTGAGCAAATGAAGACCCTTTGAAGTCATATTGCATGGTACCCATTCCACGGGTCTCAACTCTCCAGGTTTAAGGTATTCTTTCTTCAGCTAAAACATGCATGTGGAACCCAGAGTATGATCAACCGTGTGATCGGGAGACGTGTTCAAATATGTCTCAGTTTTCGTCCCCTGGTACTTCGGTGCAACATTCCAGACGCTTTACTAACACTCTCCCCACTTGGAGAGTCAGTGCCTTTAACTTCCTGTTTGGCCCAGTTTGCAATTTCTGCGGAAGATGTACAGGAATAGGGAGAACCAATGAGAGACAAGCGGGAGGTGTCTGGACGGGCAAATTTAACTCTCATTTCCCACCAGGATGAGGAATTAACCAAAGGGTCAGCGTGCCGTGCCGGAAACAGATTAGGGCCTGAAGCTATCCTGCGGTGTGGCGGCCAGCTCACAAGAAAGCGAGTTGAAGAAAGGAGCTCAGGGGCACTGTAATTCACAAACCTGCAGACTTATAAATGACAGCTATCATCCAAAAATATACTGAAGTAAGGCTGCCAAGAGGACTTGAAAGCGGGGCAGAATTGCAGGAAACCGATTTCAGGAGGTAGACTGGAATTGCATTGAAAGCATAGGAAAAGAGGCAGAACGTCCACAATGATGCACTTGGCCAAAAAGGGCGTATGCGTTTTTTCCTGAATATATTCAGGAAAAAACGCATACGCCCTTTTTGGCCAACCAAGCAAGCTTGCAAAGGAAATCTGCACTACAATGAAGTCTCACTTCCCCCCGGTCAAAAGGGCCATCTGAAAAAAGTGTAACATCCAGAAAGGCAGGACAGGCCATGGAGAACTGGGAGCCTTGTTATGCTGATGGGCGGGATGTAAATTGCCAACAACCACTCGGGAGAAGTGTATGGTGTTTCCTGAAACATCTAAAAAACAAAGCAACAGAGCCTAGGGCACTTCCACTTATGGTCCTATAGCTTAGGGAAATTAAAATCAAAAAGACACAGCCACCCCAAAGTTTGGAACGGCTCTGTTTACAAGAACCTCGTTTACAGTACAAGTTCAACATCTCAGAAAGTGAAAAATGGATAAAGAAGTTGTGGTATTTACTTACAAAGCAATATCACTCAGCAATGAAATCTATGTCATCAGGCACTTAGCAGCACAATGAGTGGATTCAGGTATGATGATTCTAACTGAAATAAGTCACACAGAAAAAGAAACATCATAAGATATCAGTAATACACGGAATGTAAACTTGGCTACACAGGAACTGAATTACAGAACAGAACAGGGTCTCAAATTTAGAAAACCAACTTATGCTTGCTTAAGGGTAAAGGTGAGTTCGGGAGCTGCATAAAACCAGAGATTGAAATGAGCACAGATAAAGTTCCTTAAGCCAAATATGGAATAGACAAGAGCTACTCCTTGCTCAACGAAATGGACTCAACACCGCATATTAAATGCCTAAGAATGTACCTGACTAGTAAGTAACTTAAAACCTATGGATTGCTATGTCTCCGAAAGAGAATCAAGCATGTGTACAGGGGCATAAACGCAGCAGTGATAGGATTGGAGAGGTTCGGTGAGCAAATGAAGACCCTTTGAAGTCATATTGCATGGTACCCATTCCACGGGTCTCAACTCTCCAGGTTTAAGGTATTCTTTCTTCAGCTAAAACATGCATGTGGAACCCAGAGTATGATCAACCGTGTGATCGGGAGACGTGTTCAAATATGTCTCAGTTTTCGTCCCCTGGTACTTCGGTGCAACATTCCAGACGCTTTACTAACACTCTCCCCACTTGGAGAGTCAGTGCCTTTAACTTCCTGTTTGGCCCAGTTTGCAATTTCTGCGGAAGATGTACAGGAATAGGGAGAACCAATGAGAGACAAGCGGGAGGTGTCTGGACGGGCAAATTTAACTCTCATTTCCCACCAGGATGAGGAATTAACCAAAGGCTCAGCGTGCCGTGCCGGAAACAGATTAGGGCCTGAAGCTATCCTGCGGTGTGGCGGCCAGCTCACAAGAAAGCGAGTTGAAGAAAGGAGCTCAGGGGCACTGTAATTCACAAACCTGCAGACTTATAAATGACAGCTATCATCCAAAAATATACTGAAGTAAGGCTGCCAAGAGGACTTGAAAGCGGGGCAGAATTGCAGGAAACCGATTTCAGGAGGTAGACTGGAATTGCATTGAAAGCATAGGAAAAGAGGCAGAACGTCCACAATGATGCACTTGGCCAAAAAGGGCGTATGCGTTTTTTCCTGAATATATTCAGGAAAAAACGCATACGCCCTTTTTGGCCAACCAAGCAAGCTTGCAAAGGAAATCTGCACTACAATGAAGTCTCACTTCCCCCCGGTCAAAAGGGCCATCTGAAAAAAGTGTAACATCCAGAAAGGCAGGACAGGCCATGGAGAACTGGGAGCCTTGTTATGCTGATGGGAGGGATGTAAATTGCCAACAACCACTCGGGAGAAGTGTATGGTGTTTCCTGAAACATCTAAAAAACAAAGCAACAGAGCCTAGGGCACTTCCACTTATGGTCCTATAGCTTAGGGAAATTAAAATCAAAAAGACACAGCCACCCCAAAGTTTGGAACGGCTCTGTTTACAAGAACCTCGTTTACAGTACAAGTTCAACATCTCAGAAAGTGAAAAATGGATAAAGAAGTTGTGGTATTTACTTACAAAGCAATATCACTCAGCAATGAAATCTATGTCATCAGGCACTTAGCAGCACAATGAGTGGATTCAGGTATGATGATTCTAACTGAAATAAGTCACACAGAAAAAGAAACATCATAAGATATCAGTAATACACGGAATGTAAACTTGGCTACACAGGAACTGAATTACAGAACAGAACAGGGTCTCAAATTTAGAAAACCAACTTATGCTTGCTTAAGGGTAAAGGTGAGTTCGGGAGCTGCATAAAACCAGAGATTGAAATGAGCACAGATAAAGTTCCTTAAGCCAAATATGGAATAGACAAGAGCTACTCCTTGCTCAACGAAATGGACTCAACACCGCATATTAAACGCCTAAGAATGTACCTGACTAGTAAGTAACTTAAAACCTATGGATTGCTATGTCTCCGAAAGAGAATCAAGCATGTGTACAGGGGCATAAACGCAGCAGTGATAGGATTGCAGACGTTCGGTAAGCAAATGAAGTCCCTTTGAAGTCATATTGCATGGTACCCGTTCCATGGGTTTCAACTACCCTGGTTTAAGGTATTCTTCCTTCAGCTAAAACATGCATGTGGAACCCAGAGTACGATCAACCGTGTGAACGGGAGACGTGTTCAAATATGTCTCAGTTTTCGTACGCTGGTACTCGGGTGCAACATTCCAGATGCTTTACTAACACTCTCCCGACTTGGACAGTCAGTCCCTTTAACCTCCTGTTTGGCCCAGTTTGCAATTTCTGCGGAAGATGAACAAGAATAGCGAGAACCAATGAGAGACTAGCTGGAGGTGTCTGGACGGGCAAATTTAACTCTCATTTCCCACCAGGAAGAGGAATTAACCAAAGGCTCAGCGTGCCATGCCGGAACCAGATTAGGGCCTGAAGCCATCCTGCGGTGTTGCGGCCAGGTCACAAGAAAGCGAGTTGAAGAAAGGAGCTCAGGGGCACTGTAATTCTCAAACATGCAGAGTTATAAATGACAGCTATTGTCCAAAAATATACTGAAGTAAGGCTGCCAAGAGAACTAGAAAGCGGGGCAGAATTGCAGGAAACCGATTTCAGGAGGTAGACTGGAAATGCATTGAAAGCATAGTAAAAGAGGCAGAACGTCCACAATGATGCACTTGGCCAAAAAGGGCGTATGCGTTTTTTCCTGAATATATTCAGAAAAAAACGCATACGCCCGTTTTGGCCAAACAAGCAAACTTGCAAAGAAAATCTGCACTACAATGAAGTCCCACTTCCCCCCAGTCAAAAGGGCCATCTGAAAAAAGTGTAAAATCCAGAAAGGCAGGACAGGCAATGGAGAACTGGGAGCCTTGTTATGCTGATGGGCGGGATGTAAATTGCCAACAACCACTCGGGAGAAGTGTATGGTGTTTCCTGAAACATCTAAAAAACAAAGCAACAGAGCCTAGGGCACTTCCACTTATGGTCCTATAGCTTAGGGAAATTAAAATCAAAAAGACACAGCCACCCAAAGTTTGGGACGCCTCTGTTTACAAGAACCTCGTTTACTGTAAAAGTTCAATATCGCAGAAAGTGAAAAATGGATAAAGAAGTTGTGGTACTTATGTACAATGCAGTATCACTCAGCAATGAAATCTTTGTCATCAGGCCCGTAGCAGCATAGAGTGGATTCAGGTACGATGTTTCTAACTGAAATAAGTCACACAGAAAAAGAAACATCATAAGATATCAGTAATACATGGAATGTAAACTTGGCTACACAGGAACTGAATTACAGAACAGAACAGGGTCTCAAATTTAGAAAATCAACTTATTCTTGCTTAACGGGAAAGGTGAGATGGGGTGCTCCATAAAACCAGAGATTGAAATGAGCACAGATAAAGTTCCTTAAGCCAAATATGGAATAGACAAGAGCTACTCCTTGCTCAACGAAATGGACTCAACACCCCATATTAAACTCCTAAGAATGTACCTGACTAGTAAGTATCTTAAAACCTAGGGATTGCTATTTCTCCGAAAGAGAATCAAGCGTGTGTACTTGGGCATAAACAGAGCAGTGATAAGATTGGAGAGGTTCGGTGTGCAAATGAAGACCCTTTGAAGTCATACTGCATGGTACCCATTCCACGGGTCTCAACTCTCCAGCTTTAAGGTATTCTTCCTTCAGCTAAAACATGCATGTGGAACCCAGAGTATGATCAACCGTGTGATCGGGAGACGTGTTCAAATATGTCTCAGTTTTCCTCCCCTGGTACTCGGGTGCAACATTCCAGACGCTTTACTAACACTCTCCCGACTTGGACAGTCAGTGCCTTTAACCTCCTGTTTGGCCCAGTTTGCAATTTCTGCGGAAGATGAACAGGAATAGCGAGAACCAATGAGAGACTAGCTGGAGGTGTCTGAACGGGCAAATTTAACTCTCATTTCCCACTAGGAAGAGTAATTAACCAAAGGCTCAGCGTGCCATGCCGGAAACAGATTATGGCCTGAAGCCATCCTGCGGTGTTGCAGCCAGCTCACAAGAAAGTGAGTTGAAGAAAGGAGCTCAGGGGCTCTGTAATTCACAAACCTGCATAGTTATAAATGACAGCTATCGTCCAAAAATAGACTGAAGTAAGGCTGCCAAGAGGACTTGAAAGCGGGGCAGAATTGCAGGATACCGATTTCAGGAGGTAGACTGGAATTGCATTGAAAGCGTAGGAAAAGAGGCAGAACGTCCACAATGATGCACTTTGCCAAAAGGGCATATGCGTTTTTTCCTGAATATATTCAGGAAAAAACGCATACGCCCTTTTTGGCCAACCAAGCAAGCTTGCAAAGGAAATCTGCACTACAATGAAGTCTCACTTCCCCCGGTCAAAAGGGCCATCAGAATGAAGTGTAAAATCCAGAATGGCAGGACAGGCCATGGAGAACTGGGAGCCTTGTTATGCTGATGGGCGGGATGTAAATTGCCAACAGACACTCGGGAGAAGTGTATGGTGTTTCCTGAAACATCTAAAAAACAAAGCAACAGAGCCTAGGGCACTTCCACTTATGGTCCTATAGCTTAGGGAAATTAATATCAAAAAGACACAGCAACCCCAAAATTTGGGACGGCTCTTTTTACAGGAATCTCTTCTACGGCACAAGTTAAATATCCCAGAGAGCAAATAATGGATAAAGAAGTTGCGGTACTTATGTACAACAGAATACCACTCAGCAATGAAATCTATGTCACCAGGCCCGTACCAGCATAATGAGTGGATTGAGGCACGATGATTCTAAGTGAAATAAGTCACACAGAAAAAGAAACATCATAAGGTATCACTAATACACGGAATGTGAACTTGGCTACACATGAACTGAATTACAAAACAGAACAGGGTCTCAAGTTTAGAAAACCAACTTATGCCTGCTTAAGGGGGAAGGTGAGTTGGGGTGCTGCATAAAAGCAGAGTTTGAAATTAGCACAGATACCGTTCCATAAGCCAAATATGTAATCGACCAGAGCTACCCCTTGCTCAACAAAATGGATTCAACAATGAGGTATCACCTCACACCTGGTAGAATAGGCATCATTGAAAATCTACAAACAAAAAATGCTGGAAAGGGTGTGGAGAAAAGGAACCCTCTCCCACTATTGTTGGGAATATAAATTGATACAGTCATTATGGAGAACAATATGGAATTTCTTAAGAAACTAACAATAGAATTACCATATGATACAGCAATCCCAGTACTGGACATATACCCAGACAAAACCATAAATCAAAAAGAGTCATTCACCGCAATGTTCATTGCATCACTATTTACAATATCGAGGTAATGGAAGCAACCTAAATGCCCACAGACAGACGAATGCATAAAGCTGTGGTACATATATAAAATGGAATATTACTAAGCCATGAAAAGGAATGAAATTGGGTCATTTGTAGAGACGTCGATGGATCTAGAGACTGTCATACAGAGTGAAGTAAGTCAGAAAGAGAAAAACAAATCTTGTATATTCATGCATATATGTGGAACCTAGAAAAACTGTACAGATTAACCATTTTGCAAGGCATAAATAGAGCAACAGATGTAGACAACAAACGTATGGACAACAAGGGGGGAAAGCTGTTGGGGGGTGGTGGTGGGAGGAGTTGAGAGACTGGGATTGGCATGTATACATTTATATGTATAAAATAGATAACCAATAAGAACCTGCTGTATAAAAATATAAAATAAAATTCAAAATTAAAAAGAAATAAAATTTAAAAAATAAAACAGAAAAAACAATTATTCCCTGCACATACATGTATTTATATGAATAAATTATTTCCATGCTTATATCTGTAAATACAAAAAAGAGGAATAAAATCTACCTTGAACCAAAAACGAAAAAGAGAAAAAAAACACAGAACCCACCAGTTACACAGAGGAAAACCGTATCAGGGCACTTGCTCCAGTTGTAAACAATTCTGAAGTTGGTCAGTGGTGGGGAATCGTCTCCCATTCAGCCAGCAGCCCCCACGCAACAAGCATCCTCATTGCAAAGCTGGGGCACCGTGCCGAGGCATCTGTGAGTAAACGTGAGCTGAGCCCCAGGCCAGTTGCTGCTGAACTATTCCCACCCGTCCCAGGTAAAACACCTGAATATATACAAGGACTTGAAAGCCTAGAGGAAGGGCCATAGAGCCACACGAGTGACAGCATGCCGGCCGACTTGGTGCCTGCAGCCAGCCAGGATGGTCCTGGCCCTGGGTGCTCTTCTGGAAGATTTCCATTTCCCTGCCTGAGATACCCGTCCTGTCCCTGCCCCCACTGCTTTTTTCCTTCCTCACCTCTGCCCAGGGAGAAATTCCAGCAGCAGGTATGGGTGACACATCCTCTTCTTTAGCAGGTGGCAGCCTGGCAACTGCTGCAGAAAGTCCAGCAGAGCCCCACTCACACTGGGCCACCCACAAAGCCGTGGCCTCTCACTCCCTCCCACCAGCCCAGCCCCGAGACTGCTGACAGGGCAGAGAAAATGGCGTCAGGCACGGCTGCAGGGGCTCTTGCTGCCTGGAGTGGTATTTATATTGATCTCAACCCAAGCACACCTGGGGAGGGCTGGCCGGCACGGTAAGGCTGCCCAGGTCAGCCAATCATCACCCCTCAGGGGCTCACAGTTGCAGAAAATGGAACTTGCTGAACCGGCCAGGTCCAAGGAACAGGTGTGGGCTCCTGAGAGTCAGGATAGACAAGGGGCTGCAGCTTTGGCTTGTTTTCTAATCATTTTATCTGGCCCATGAGTGGGAGACAACTTCAAGAAAACCCTCTCCTAATGAGAGGAACCCAGGAGTCAGGGAGAGGAGGGGTGGGTGGTGGTTGGAGACAGAGGCCTGGTGCCCCGGGTGCAGTGGAAGTCTCTGGAAGACCAGGTGGAGGGAGGCCTCACGGAGTGATGCCCAGGGTCACAGACCTGTCGCAGCTGCTGTTTGTTAGTTCAAGTCCTGCTCTGAGGTGCTCTGTGTCAGCTCTGAGCGACAGGTGAGCTGGGGGTGCTCTGCAATGAGGGCTATGTGCACGGTTCCTGTGTGCCCAGCCCTGCCACGGTACCTGCAAGGGTAGCTCTGTATCCTGGGAGGGGCCTGACCACGAGAGCCCCGTGGGCTGGGGTGGGGGTGGGGTACCTGCCCAGGTGAGCTCCATATTCTGGGATTGGTCTGACCACGAGAGCCCCATGGGCTGCTGGGGACCTGGTAAAGGATGTCAGGACAGTCAGTGAAGCCACCGAGGATATACCTCCAGTTGCTCCTAATTCCTACACCCTGCTGGTCATTCTACCAACCACCAGGACATGGTATTCTGTATTAGTCTTCAATGATGCCTTCTTTTGTATTCCATTAGTCCCAGAGTCACAAGAAATTTTGGCTTGTGAGTGGCAGGACTCAACATACAACTAAAACAATACTTCCGGGCCGTCTGGCCCCAAGGGTGCAAAAATTCCCACACCATCTTTGGGGAAAGCTTAGCTAAAGACCTAAAAGTTCTACCTCTGGAAAAGGAAACCCTCCTTCAATATGCAGACGACATTCTGATCACCAGCCCTACTAAGGAGGCCTCTGAACTACCAAGCCAATAAAGGATAGAAGTTGTCCAAGAAAAAGCTCAAATATCACAGACTGCGGTGACCTGCCTGGGCTTCATTCTCACAGAAGGTCAGAGAAGCCCATCCCAGGAAAGGGAAGAAACCATTTTCAGCCTTACCCCTTTCTAAAACTAGAAGACAGCTTAGGGGTTCCTGGGGAGGCCAGGGTTTGCTGCTTCTGGATCCCTAACTACAGTCTACTAGCTGGGCCTCTATATGAAACACTGAAAGGAAAAGATGATGATCCTTTTGAATAGAATCCAGAAGTGGCCTTTCAAGAATGGAAAGAGCAGTCAATTCAGACCCTTGCCCTGGAACTCCCTAATTTAGCTAAACCCTTTGACCTTTACATTCCCGGTGAAAGGTGAATCGCCATTGGAGAATTAGTGCAAAAACTGGGACCACTTGAAATGGAACAATGCAAGAATGCCATCCAGGTAGGATAAACTACGGTCACTAAGGGGCTTGGCCCACTGCCACATCTGGCCAAGATACTGGCGGTATCTAAAAACCTGGAAATCAGCAGCCCAAAAGGCCACCTCCCTCCTAAGGGAAAAGGACCCCACGTGGTGATCCTAACCACCAACCATGCCCTGAAGTTGCAGGGTTCGCTCCGTGGGCACACCGACCTCGAGTGAGGAGGCCCTCCAACTCCAACATCCAGAGAGATAACCGGGGGCAACAGGGCACCATGACGACTCGTGTGAACATCACTTGACCTGGAGTTTCTCTCATAAAACAACAAGAGTGTGTCCCAAAAGAGTAGACTACTGCTTGCAGGACTTACTGCACCCAGAGGGGAGCTAATAATCTTGGCGGGGGAACAGTATACCACACTGTCACCATAGAAAAGCCTACAGACACCGTGATGATGGTGGCCAATAAGACCGGCTGGACTCCTGTTTACTTCAAAAGGCTGTTGACTCAGTAGCCATCATGGTCCTTGATCACCACTGACCCTGGACTGTCTGGGATTTGAGCGGGCAGGGCTCTGACACCTGGTGCTGTTTGTACGTTAATTCAGGGGCCTAATTGAAGAAAGCGCAGACTACTGGTCAGAGCATCTAGGCTGGCAGAGACGGTCAGCCTAAGGTGGCCGAACAAATGTGGGGTGGGGTGAAACCGGCCCCCACAGCGTCTCTGCACATCTCTTTCCTGGACCCTTAAAGGTCATTAGAATCTATAACACTTCCAATGCTGGTGCTCAGGTGGACGAGCAGGGAGGCAGGGGTCCTGGGGACAATCAACGTCACCGGGAGGCTGCTGGGGAGAAGCTCTGACCCTCGCCCCAGGGTATGAGGGCTCCCAACTCAGCACTCAGCAGTTACAGAAGAAGGGTCTGCACCCTCAGCACTCCAAGAATGAGGAACGGGACAAAAGGCAGAGGAGGGGTTTGTCCCCAGCAAAGCCCATTAAAAATCCCTGGGAGATAAAAATAGAATCTGGGCAATAAAGTCAAGTCTAACCTTTTTTATCCTTTGTGCTTTGTCTAATTTCACGTGCTCCTAGGGTCCCGCATGCAGAGGTTCCACACCCGGCACTTCAGACCAGATTTCCTAGTGCAGAATGGCTGGGTCGACACCTCAGCTCCTGGGGCCCAGTGCAGACTCCACGATATAGAGCCTGAGCTACAGCCAACCCGGCCCTCGAGAGCTCCGCCGCCTCCCTCCCTCCCACTGACTCTGACAGGATCTCTACACAGCAGCCCAGCCCACAGCCCACGGGGTAGTGCATGCTCTCACCTCTCCATTCTCTGATCAAAATATAAAGTTTCCTTTGCTTGTGAACCAAACTCAGTCTCGATCTGTTGGCCCCAATGACACTGGGCAGGGGGACACTTGTTGGGGTCCACTCTGGAGGATCAGTAACAGAAATTGAGACTATTGTAACCTCAATGAACAGATGTGTGAGCCAAACTGTAGTTAACATAGAACAGTGTATAAGGCTCGGGTAAAATAAGATGTTTTTAACACTTCCATTTGATATTTCCATCACTTTTTATAAGCAAGTTCAGTGAAAAGGTTTGTCTTATTTGTCAGGTCAATATTAGAGAAACGAAGTGATTTCTTTCCAAGGATGTACAGCTAATAATCTTGGTTAAACCTTCAATCTTGTTTTAAATGCTTTTCCATTGAAAATGATACCTCTCTTTCAGCTCCCCCATTTCTGAGAAGTATAAAATCTTATAATTTATTATTACCAAAGGGGAAAGGTGGGAGGAGGGATAAATTAACAGTTTGGAATGAACACATACACACTGCTATGTATAAAATAGATCATCAACAAGGAACTACTGTATAGCACAGGGAACTACACTCAACATTTTGCAATAACCTATAAGGGGAAATAATCTGAAAAAGAATAGATATTTTTATTGACATCATCTATCAATGACAGTTAAAGTGTAGCCTAAGGGAAGCTGGTGGTGAGTGCTTCTGACCCTGAAGACTTCAATCATCTAAAGTTTGGACTCTGCCTACTTCCCAAGGCCCTTAACGAACATATGTGTAGCTGTAGCTTAAAAACTTCCCCAGTTTGGGTTTCGGGGAGACACTGATTTTGAAAAAGCCCTGGTGTTCTCCTTACATGAATGGGACTCTTCCTACTGCTAAAACATGTCTGTCACACCCAGAGGATGGTATACCGTCTGATCGGGAAGAGTTTGGAAAAGGCATCTCATCTCCTCATCTCCTGGTGCTCGGGTTCACCCCTCCAGCGTCTTTACTAACAGTCTCCCCACTTGGAGATGTCAGCACTGTCAACATCCTGTTGCGTACAGTTTGGAATTTGTCCAGAGGATGAAGCGGAAGGATGAGGAACAATGAGAGACAAGTCCTAGGTGTTCAGACAGGCACATGTCACTCTAATTTCCAATCAGGAAGACGAATTGACCAAAGGCTAGGGTTGCCCATGGAAACAGTATAGGGCTTGAGGAAATCCCACTGCTTTGTGGCCAGTTCCCATAAACACGAGTTGAACAATGGAACTCAGGGGCAGTAAAATTCACAAAACTGCAGAGTTGAAAATATCCATCACTGAAAAATGTCTTGAGGAAAGTCAGAGAAAAGGACTTGTAAGCAAGGGAGAATGGCAGGAAAGGGATTTGAGGAGGTAGAAAGGACTCGCCATTAAGCACAAGAAAAGGAGCTGAACATTGCCAACATTGCAGTTGGCCAAAAAGGGTGTATGCGTTCTTTTCTGTATATATTCAAGAAAAGGGCATACACTTTTTTAGCCAACCAAACAGGTGGGCACTGGAAGTCAATACTACAAATGATATCACTTCGCATCAGTCAGAAGAGCCATCCTCATAAAGCGTAAACAACAGAAATGCAGGACAGGGCAACGAGAAGAGGGAGCCCTGTGAGACTTATAGTGGAAATGTATATTGCCAACGGCCATTCTGGAGAAGTGTATTGTGTTTACTAAAGCATCTAAAAAATGAGCTACAGAGCATAGGGCACTTGCACTCATGGGCGTATATCTTGGGAAAAACAAAAATCGAGAGGACACAGGCACCCCAATGTTTACCCCCTCTCTGTTTAAAAGATCCTCGACTAGGATATAACTCAAATGTCTCTGGAGGGAAAAAATGGATAGAGATGTGGTACTTAGGTAGAGTGGAATATTATTCAGCCTGGAAATCAATGAAATATGGCCAGTTGTAACAACTCCGGAGGAGTTACGTATGATCATTCTAAGTGACAGAATTCAAAAAGAAAAAGACACATATCATAAGATATCACTTAAAGGTGGAATCCAAAATGGCTACACATGAAATAAATTACAAAACAAAAACATAGTCAAATATGTAGAAAACACGCATAAGGCTGCTAAACGGGAAAAGTGGGGAGGGGTGAGGCATCATCCAGGAGGTTGAAATTAGCAAAGATACCATTCCAAATACCAAACTGATAATCAACAAGGCCTACACGGTAGCTAAAAGAACTGCACTCAGCACACTCAAGTCACCGGAAAAGAATATATACGACTGGTAAGAATCTGAAAAAGAATTTATTGATATCTCTCTGTACGTGAATCAAGTGGATGTACAGCAGCAAGAAACAGAGCTTTGAAAATCAGCTGTAACCAATATAGTAATAAATTGAAAAAAATAAATGACAGAGAGACAGAGAAAACCTCTTACAACTTTTCCTCAGGGACGGTGATGCAACATGGATTGAACACATCTAGACCCACAGCAGGATGAGACATAAGGCTGGAAACTGTTTGTGCTAAGAGAAATGTGAGGTTGGGTGAGGAAATGCACACCCTTTAAAGTAATACTACCTGGTACCCATTCAATGGGTCCCAAATCTGCAGGTTCAAGGGATCTTCCTACAGCTAAAACATGCATGGAAAACCCAGAGGACTGTACACCATGTGATCGGGAGATGTGTCTAAAATGCACCTCATTTATCCTCTCCTGGTGCTCCTGTTCACCATTCCAGCCACGCTACTTAGAATCTCCCCACTTGGAGAATCAGCACATTTAAACTTCTGTTTCACACATTTTGCAAATTGTGAGGAGGATGAACGGGAAGAGGGGGAACCAATGAGAGAAGAGTTGTAGGGGTTTGGACGGGCACATATCACTCTAATTTCCCATTAAGAATAAGAATTAAAGAAAGGCTCAGCCTGCCTCGCCGGAGCCAAAATAGGGCCTGAAGCAATCCTGCGGGTTTGAGGCCAGCTCACAAAAGAGCAACTTAAAAAATGGAGCTCAGGGTCACTGCAATTCACAAACCTGCAGAGTTATAAATGAAAACTAACGTCCAAAAATATGTTGAGGTAAGGCAAAGAAGAGGATCTGAATGCAAGACAGAATTGCAAGAAACAGATTTCAAGAGATAGATTGGACTCGTCTTTAATGCACATGAAAAGCGGCAGAATTTCGACAATGATGCAGTTGGCCCAAAAGGGCGTATGCGTTTTTTCCTGATTATATCCAGGAAAAAACGCATACGCACTTTATGGGCAACGAAGCAAGCAAGCAATGCAAATGTGCACAACAAAGAAGTCTCACTTCCCACCGGTCAAAAGGGCCATCCTAAAAAATTGTAAAAACCAGAAATGCAGGACAGGCCATGGAGAACAGGGAGCCTTTATACGCTGATGGGCAGTGTGTGAACTGCCGAGAGCCACTCTGGAGAAGTGTATGGTGGTTCCTAAATCATCTAAAAAACAGAGCTACAGAGCATAGGACACTTCCAATCATGGGAGTATATCTAGGGAAGTCTAAAAATCAACAAGACACAAGCACACCACAGTTTAGGGCTACTCTGTTTACAAGAACCTCAACTTCAGTACACCTTAAATATCCCAGGAAAGAGAACAATGGATAAAGAAGATGTGGTACTTATGTACAATGGAATATCTCTTCACCATGAAATCAATGTAATAAGGCTAGTAGAAGGATAAAGAGTGGATTTAGGTCCGATAATACTACTTGAAATAAGTCAAACAGAAAAAGAAACATATCATAAGATATCACTTATAGAGGGAGGGTAAATATGGCTGCACAAGAAATGAATTACAGAACAGAACAGTGTCTCACATTTAGAAAACACACTTATGTCAGCTTAAGGGGAAAGGAGAGGTGGGGTGATGCATAAAACCAGAGTTTGAAATTAGCACAGATACCGTTCAATAAACCAAATAGGTATTAGACAAGATCTACACCTTGCTCAATGAACTGGCCTCAACACACCCTATACACCGCAGAGAAATATATCTGAGTAATAAGAATCTTAAAACCCATGTATTGATATATCTCCATAAGGGAATCAAGTGTGTGCAGAGCGGCACAAACACAGCAGTGAAAATGAGCTAAACCCCATTATAGAAATAAATTTTAAAAACAAAACGCTGAAACAATGAAAGAGAGAAAAATTCTTACAAAATTCGCTCAGGGGCTGTGATGCAACCTGGATTGACCACATATAAACCCACAGCTGGATAAGACATAAGGCTGGACACTTGGGGCTGACAGGATTGGTGAGCTTTGGTGAGCAACTGCCGAAAGTTTAATGCAATACTTCATGCTACTCAGTCCAAGGGTCCCAACACTCCAGGTTGAAGAGAATCTTCCTACAGCTAAACCATGCTTGGGAAACCCAGCGACTGGTATACCATATGATCGGGAAAGGTTTCTAAAACGCACCTCATTTTTCCTCTCCTGGGGCTCCGGATCGACATTCCAGCCACTTTACTAACAACATCCCCACATGGAGTCAATGCCTTTAAGTTCTGGTATCGCACAGTCTGCAGTTAGTGCAGAGGATGAATGGGAATAGGGGGAACCAGTGAGAAACTAGCTGTAGCGGTTTCAATGGGCACATGTCACTCTAATATCACATCAGTAAGAAGAATTAACCAAAGGGACAGCAAGGTGCCCCAGAAGAAAAATAGGGCTTCAAGGAATCCTGTGGTTACGGGGCAAGACCACAAAAATAAGAGCTAAAAAATGGAGCTAAGGGCCACTGCAATTCAAAAACCTGCAGAGTTATAAAGGCCAACTATTTTTAAAAAATATATTGAGGTAAGGCTATGAAGAGGCATTGAAAGCAAGGCAGAATTGCAGGAAACCGATTTCAGGAGGTAGACTGGAATTGCACTGAAAACATATGAAGAGAGTCAGAAACTCGACAATGATGCACTTGCCCAAAAAGGGCGTATGTGTTTTTTCCTGAATATATTCAGGAAAAAACGCATACGCACTTTTTGGCCAACCAAGCAAGCTTGCAAAGGAAATTTGCACTACAATGAAGTCTCACTTCCACCTGGTCAAAAGGGCCATCTGAAAAAAGTGTAAAATCCATAAAGGCACGACAGGCCATGGAGAACTGGGAGCCTTCTTATGCTGATGGGCAGGATGTAAATTACCAACAGCCACTCTGGAGAAGAGTATGGTGTTTCCTGAAACATCTAAAAAACAAAGCAACAGAGCCTAGGGCACTTCCACTTATGGTCCTATAGCTTAGGGAAATTAAAATCAAAAAGACACAGCCACCCCAAAGTTTGGGACGCCTCTGTTTACAAGAACCTCGTTTACGGTACAAGTTCAATATTGCAGAAAGTGAAAAATGGATAAAGAACTTGTGGTACTTACGTACAATGCAATATCACTCAGCAATGAAATCTATGTCATCAGGCCCGTAGCAGCATAATGAGTGGATTCAGGTATGATGATTCGAACTGAAATAAGTCACACAGAAAAGAAACATCATAAGGTATCACTAATACACAGAATGTGAACTTGGCTACACATGAACAGAATTACAAAACAGAACAGTGTCTCAAGTTTAGAAAACCAACTTACGCTTGCTTAAGGGGAAAGGTGAGTTGGGGTGCTGCATAAAACCAGAGATTGAAATGAGCACAGATAAAGTTCCTTAAGCCAAATATGGAATAGACAAGAGCTACTCCTTGCTCAACGAAATGGACTCAACACCCCATATTAAACGCCTAAGAATGTACCTGACTAGTAAGTATCTTAAAACCTATGGATTGCTATGTCTCCAAAAGAGAATCAAGCGTGTGTACAGGGGCATAAACGCAGCAGTGATAGGATTGGAGAGGTTCGGTGAGCAAATGAAGACCCTTTGAAGTCATATTGCATGGTACCCATTACACAGGTCTCAACTCTCCAGGTTTAAGGTATTCTTTCTTCAGCTAAAACATGCATGTGGAACCCAGAGTATGATCAACGATGTGAAAGGGAGACGTGTTCAAATATGTCTCAGTTTTCCTCCCCTGGTACTCGGGTGCAACATTCCAGATGCTTTACTAACACTCTCCCTACTTGGAGAGTCAGTGCCTTTAACCTCCTGTTTGCCCAAGTTTGCAATTTCTGCGGAAGATGAACAGGAATAGCGAGAACCAATGAGAGACTACCTGGAGGTGTCTGAACGGGCAAATTTAACTCTCATTTCCCACCAGGAAGAGGAATTAACCAAAGGCTCAGCGTGCCATGCCGGAACCACATTAGGGCCTGAAGACATCCTGCGGTGTTGCGGCCAGCTCACAAGAAAGGGAGTTGAAGAAAGGAGCTCAGGGGCACTGTAATTCACAAACCTGCAGAGTTATAAATGACAGCTATCGTCCAAAAATATACTGAAGTAAGGCTGCCAAGAGGACTTGAAAGCGGGGCAGAATTGCAGGAAACCGATTTCAGGAGGTAGACAGGAATTGCATTTCAAGCACAGGAAAAGAGGCAGAACGTCCACAATGATGCACTTGGCCAAAAAGGGCGTATGCGTTTTTTCCTGAATATATTCAGGAAAACACGCATATGCACTTTTTGGCCAACCAAGCAAGCTTGCAAAGGAAATCTGCACTACAATGAAGTCTCACTACCCCCCAGTCAAAAGGGGCATCTGAAAAAAGTGTAAAATCCAGAAAGGCAGGACAGGCCATGGAGAACTGGGAGCCTTGTTATGCTGAAGGGTGGGATGTAAATTGCCAACAACCACTCGGGAGAAGTGTATGGTGTTTCCTGAAACATCTAAAAAACAAAGCAACAGAGCCTAGGGCACTTCCACTTATGGTCCTATAGCTTAGGGAATTTAAAATCAAAAAGACACAGACACCCCAAAGTTTCAAACAGCTCTGTTTACAAGAACCTCGTTTACAGTAGAAGTTCAACATCGCAGAAAGTGAAAAATGGATAAAGAAGTTGTGGTATTTACTTACAAAGCAATATCACTCAGCAATGAAATCTGTGTCATCAGGCCCTTAGCAGCACAATGAGTGGATTCAGTTATGATGATTCTAACTGAAGTAAGTCACACAGAAAAAGAAACATCATAAGATATCAGTAATACACGGAATGTAAACTTGGCTACACAGGAACTGAATTACAGAACAGAACAGGGTCTCAAATTTAGAAAACCAACTTATGCTTGCTTAAGAGTAAAGGTGAGTTGGGGTGCTGCATAAAACCAGAGATTGAAATGAGCACAGATAAAGTTCCTTAAGCCAAATATGGAATAGACAAGAGCTACTCCTTGCTCAACGAAATGGACTCAACACCGCATATTAAATGCCTAAGAATGTACCTGACTAGTAAGTAACTTAAAACCTATGGATTGCTATGTCTCCGAAAGAGAATCAAGCATGTGTACAGGGGCATAAACGCAGCAGTGATAGGATTGGAGAGGTTCGGTGAGCAAATGAAGACCCTTTGAAGTCATATTGCATGGTACCCATTCCACGGGTCTCAACTCTCCAGGTTTAAGGTATTCTTTCTTCAGCTAAAACATGCATGTGGAACCCAGAGTATGATCAACCGTGTGATCGGGAGACGTGTTCAAATATGTCTCAGTTTTCGTCCCCTGGTACTTCGGTGCAACATTCCAGACGCTTTACTAACACTCTCCCCACTTGGAGAGTCAGTGCCTTTAACTTCCTGTTTGGCCCAGTTTGCAATTTCTGCGGAAGATGTACAGGAATAGGGAGAACCAATGAGAGACAAGCGGGAGGTGTCTGGACGGGCAAATTTAACTCTCATTTCCCACCAGGATGAGGAATTAACCAAAGGCTCAGCGTGCCGTGCCGGAAACAGATTAGGGCCTGAAGCTATCCTGCGGTGTGGCGGCCAGCTCACAAGAAAGCGAGTTGAAGAAAGGAGCTCAGGGGCACTGTAATTCACAAACCTGCAGACTTATAAATGACAGCTATCATCCAAAAATATACTGAAGTAAGGCTGCCAAGAGGACTTGAAAGCGGGGCAGAATTGCAGGAAACCGATTTCAGGAGGTAGACTGGAATTGCATTGAAAGCATAGGAAAAGAGGCAGAACGTCCACAATGATGCACTTGGCCAAAAAGGGCGTATGCGTTTTTTCCTGAATATATTCAGGAAAAAACGCATACGCCCTTTTTGGCCAACCAAGCAAGCTTGCAAAGGAAATCTGCACTACAATGAAGTCTCACTTCCCCCCGGTCAAAAGGGCCATCTGAAAAAAGTGTAACATCCAGAAAGGCAGGACAGGCCATGGAGAACTGGGAGCCTTGTTTTGCTGATGGGAGGGATGTAAATTGCCAACAACCACTCGGGAGAAGTGTATGGTGTTTCCTGAAACATCTAAAAAACAAAGCAACAGAGCCTAGGGCACTTCCACTTATGGTCCTATAGCTTAGGGAAATTAAAATCAAAAAGACACAGCCACCCCAAAGTTTGGAACGGCTCTGTTTACAAGAACCTCGTTTACAGTACAAGTTCAACATCTCAGAAAGTGAAAAATGGATAAAGAAGTTGTGGTATTTACTTACAAAGCAATATCACTCAGCAATGAAATCTATGTCATCAGGCACTTAGCAGCACAATGAGTGGATTCAGGTATGATGATTCTAACTGAAATAAGTCACACAGAAAAAGAAACATCATAAGATATCAGTAATACACGGAATGTAAACTTGGCTACACAGGAACTGAATTACAGAACAGAACAGGGTCTCAAATTTAGAAAACCAACTTATGCTTGCTTAAGGGTAAAGGTGAGTTCGGGAGCTGCATAAAACCAGAGATTGAAATGAGCACAGATAAAGTTCCTTAAGCCAAATATGGAATAGACAAGAGCTACTCCTTGCTCAACGAAATGGACTCAACACCGCATATTAAACGCCTAAGAATGTACCTGACTAGTAAGTAACTTAAAACCTATGGATTGCTATGTCTCCGAAAGAGAATCAAGCATGTGTACAGGGGCATAAACGCAGCAGTGATAGGATTGCAGACGTTTGGTAAGCAAATGAAGTCCCTTTGAAGTCATATTGCATGGTACCCGTTCCATGGGTTTCAACTACCCAGGTTTAAGGTATTCTTCCTTCAGCTAAAACATGCATGTGGAACCCAGAGTACGATCAACCGTGTGAACGGGAGACGTGTTCAAATATGTCTCAGTTTTCGTACGCTGGTACTCGGGTGCAACATTCCAGATGCTTTACTAACACTCTCCCGACTTGGACAGTCAGTCCCTTTAACCTCCTGTTTGGCCCAGTTTGCAATTTCTGCGGAAGATGAACAAGAATAGCGAGAACCAATGAGAGACTAGCTGGAGGTGTCTGGACGGGCAAATTTAACTCTCATTTCCCACCAGGAAGAGGAATTAACCAAAGGCTCAGCGTGCCATGCCGGAACCAGATTAGGGCCTGAAGCCATCCTGCGGTGTTGCGGCCAGGTCACAAGAAAGCGAGTTGAAGAAAGGAGCTCAGGGGCACTGTAATTCTCAAACATGCAGAGTTATAAATGACAGCTATTGTCCAAAAATATACTGAAGTAAGGCTGCCAAGAGAACTAGAAAGCGGGGCAGAATTGCAGGAAACCGATTTCAGGAGGTAGACTGGAAATGCATTGAAAGCATAGTAAAAGAGGCAGAACGTCCACAATGATGCACTTGGCCAAAAAGGGCGTATGCGTTTTTTCCTGAATATATTCAGAAAAAAACGCATACGCCCGTTTTGGCCAAACAAGCAAACTTGCAAAGAAAATCTGCACTACAATGAAGTCCCACTTCCCCCCAGTCAAAAGGGCCATCTGAAAAAAGTGTAAAATCCAGAAAGGCAGGACAGGCAATGGAGAACTGGGAGCCTTGTTATGCTGATGGGCGGGATGTAAATTGCCAACAACCACTCGGGAGAAGTGTATGGTGTTTCCTGAAACATCTAAAAAACAAAGCAACAGAGCCTAGGGCACTTCCACTTATGGTCCTATAGCTTAGGGAAATTAAAATCAAAAAGACACAGCCACCCAAAGTTTGGGACGCCTCTGTTTACAAGAACCTCGTTTACTGTAAAAGTTCAATATCGCAGAAAGTGAAAAATGGATAAAGAAGTTGTGGTACTTATGTACAATGCAGTATCACTCAGCAATGAAATCTTTGTCATCAGGCCCGTAGCAGCATAGAGTGGATTCAGGTACGATGTTTCTAACTGAAATAAGTCACACAGAAAAAGAAACATCATAAGATATCAGTAATACATGGAATGTAAACTTGGCTACACAGGAACTGAATTACAGAACAGAACAGGGTCTCAAATTTAGAAAATCAACTTATTCTTGCTTAACGGGAAAGGTGAGATGGGGTGCTCCATAAAACCAGAGATTGAAATGAGCACAGATAAAGTTCCTTAAGCCAAATATGGAATAGACAAGAGCTACTCCTTGCTCAACGAAATGGACTCAACACCCCATATTAAACTCCTAAGAATGTACCTGACTAGTAAGTATCTTAAAACCTAGGGATTGCTATTTCTCCGAAAGAGAATCAAGCGTGTGTACTTGGGCATAAACAGAGCAGTGATAAGATTGGAGAGGTTCGGTGTGCAAATGAAGACCCTTTGAAGTCATACTGCATGGTACCCATTCCACGGGTCTCAACTCTCCAGCTTTAAGGTATTCTTCCTTCAGCTAAAACATGCATGTGGAACCCAGAGTATGATCAACCGTGTGATCGGGAGACGTGTTCAAATATGTCTCAGTTTTCCTCCCCTGGTACTCGGGTGCAACATTCCAGACGCTTTACTAACACTCTCCCGACTTGGACAGTCAGTGCCTTTAACCTCCTGTTTGGCCCAGTTTGCAATTTCTGCGGAAGATGAACAGGAATAGCGAGAACCAATGAGAGACTAGCTGGAGGTGTCTGAACGGGCAAATTTAACTCTCATTTCCCACTAGGAAGAGTAATTAACCAAAGGCTCAGCGTGCCATGCCGGAAACAGATTATGGCCTGAAGCCATCCTGCGGTGTTGCAGCCAGCTCACAAGAAAGTGAGTTGAAGAAAGGAGCTCAGGGGCTCTGTAATTCACAAACCTGCATAGTTATAAATGACAGCTATCGTCCAAAAATAGACTGAAGTAAGGCTGCCAAGAGGACTTGAAAGCGGGGCAGAATTGCAGGATACCGATTTCAGGAGGTAGACTGGAATTGCATTGAAAGCGTAGGAAAAGAGGCAGAACGTCCACAATGATGCACTTTGCCAAAAGGGCATATGCGTTTTTTCCTGAATATATTCAGGAAAAAACGCATACGCCCTTTTTGGCCAACCAAGCAAGCTTGCAAAGGAAATCTGCACTACAATGAAGTCTCACTTCCCCCGGTCAAAAGGGCCATCAGAATGAAGTGTAAAATGCAGAATGGCAGGACAGGCCATGGAGAACTGGGAGCCTTGTTATGCTGATGGGCGGGATGTAAATTGCCAACAGACACTCGGGAGAAGTGTATGGTGTTTCCTGAAACATCTAAAAAACAAAGCAACAGAGCCTAGGGCACTTCCACTTATGGTCCTATAGCTTAGGGAAATTAATATCAAAAAGACACAGCAACCCCAAAATTTGGGACGGCTCTTTTTACAGGAATCTCTTCTACGGCACAAGTTAAATATCCCAGAGAGCAAATAATGGATAAAGAAGTTGCGGTACTTATGTACAACAGAATACCACTCAGCAATGAAATCTATGTCACCAGGCCCGTACCAGCATAATGAGTGGATTGAGGCACGATGATTCTAAGTGAAATAAGTCACACAGAAAAAGAAACATCATAAGGTATCACTAATACACGGAATGTGAACTTGGCTACACATGAACTGAATTACAAAACAGAACAGGGTCTCAAGTTTAGAAAACCAACTTATGCCTGCTTAAGGGGGAAGGTGAGTTGGGGTGCTGCATAAAAGCAGAGTTTGAAATTAGCACAGATACCGTTCCATAAGCCAAATATGTAATCGACCAGAGCTACCCCTTGCTCAACAAAATGGATTCAACAATGAGGTATCACCTCACACCTGGTAGAATAGGCATCATTGAAAATCTACAAACAAAAAATGCTGGAAAGGGTGTGGAGAAAAGGAACCCTCTCCCACTATTGTTGGGAATATAAATTGATACAGTCATTATGGAGAACAATATGGAATTTCTTAAGAAACTAACAATAGAATTACCATATGATACAGCAATCCCAGTACTGGACATATACCCAGACAAAACCATAAATCAAAAAGAGTCATTCACCGCAATGTTCATTGCATCACTATTTACAATATCGAGGTAATGGAAGCAACCTAAATGCCCACAGACAGACGAATGCATAAAGCTGTGGTACATATATAAAATGGAATATTACTAAGCCATGAAAAGGAATGAAATTGGGTCATTTGTAGAGACGTCGATGGATCTAGAGACTGTCATACAGAGTGAAGTAAGTCAGAAAGAGAAAAACAAATCTTGTATATTCATGCATATATGTGGAACCTAGAAAAACTGTACAGATTAACCATTTTGCAAGGCATAAATAGAGCAACAGATGTAGACAACAAACGTATGGACAACAAGGGGGGAAAGCTGTTGGGGGGTGGTGGTGGGAGGAGTTGAGAGACTGGGATTGGCATGTATACATTTATATGTATAAAATAGATAACCAATAAGAACCTGCTGTATAAAAATATAAAATAAAATTCAAAATTAAAAAGAAATAAAATTTAAAAAATAAAACAGAAAAAACAATTATTCCCTGCACATACATGTATTTATATGAATAAATTATTTCCATGCTTATATCTGTAAATACAAAAAAGAGGAATAAAATCTACCTTGAACCAAAAACGAAAAAGAGAAAAAAAACACAGAACCCACCAGTTACACAGAGGAAAACCGTATCAGGGCACTTGCTCCAGTTGTAAACAATTCTGAAGTTGGTCAGTGGTGGGGAATCGTCTCCCATTCAGCCAGCAGCCCCCACGCAACAAGCATCCTCATTGCAAAGCTGGGGCATCGTGCCGAGGCATCTGTGAGTAAACGTGAGCTGAGCCCCAGGCCAGTTGCTGCTGAACTATTCCCACCCGTCCCAGGTAAAACACCTGAATATATACAAGGACTTGAAAGCCTAGAGGAAGGGCCATAGAGCCACACGAGTGACAGCATGCCGGCCGACTTGGTGCCTGCAGCCAGCCAGGATGGTCCTGGCCCTGGGTGCTCTTCTGGAAGATTTCCATTTCCCTGCCTGAGATACCCGTCCTGTCCCTGCCCCCACTGCTTTTTTCCTTCCTCACCTCTGCCCAGGGAGAAATTCCAGCAGCAGGTATGGGTGACACATCCTCTTCTTTAGCAGGTGGCAGCCTGGCAACTGCTGCAGAAAGTCCAGCAGAGCCCCACTCACACTGGGCCACCCACAAAGCCGTGGCCTCTCACTCCCTCCCACCAGCCCAGCCCCGAGACTGCTGACAGGGCAGAGAAAATGGCGTCAGGCACGGCTGCAGGGGCTCTTGCTGCCTGGAGTGGTATTTATATTGATCTCAACCCAAGCACACCTGGGGAGGGCTGGCCGGCACGGTAAGGCTGCCCAGGTCAGCCAATCATCACCCCTCAGGGGCTCACAGTTGCAGAAAATGGAACTTGCTGAACCGGCCAGGTCCAAGGAACAGGTGTGGGCTCCTGAGAGTCAGGATAGACAAGGGGCTGCAGCTTTGGCTTGTTTTCTAATCATTTTATCTGGCCCATGAGTGGGAGACAACTTCAAGAAAACCCTCTCCTAATGAGAGGAACCCAGGAGTCAGGGAGAGGAGGGGTGGGTGGTGGTTGGAGACAGAGGCCTGGTGCCCCGGGTGCAGTGGAAGTCTCTGGAAGACCAGGTGGAGGGAGGCCTCACGGAGTGATGCCCAGGGTCACAGACCTGTCGCAGCTGCTGTTTGTTAGTTCAAGTCCTGCTCTGAGGTGCTCTGTGTCAGCTCTGAGCGACAGGTGAGCTGGGGGTGCTCTGCAATGAGGGCTATGTGCACGGTTCCTGTGTGCCCAGCCCTGCCACGGTACCTGCAAGGGTAGCTCTGTATCCTGGGAGGGGCCTGACCACGAGAGCCCCGTGGGCTGGGGTGGGGGTGGGGTACCTGCCCAGGTGAGCTCCATATTCTGGGATTGGTCTGACCACGAGAGCCCCATGGGCTGCTGGGGACCTGGTAAAGGATGTCAGGACAGTCAGTGAAGCCACCGAGGATATACCTCCAGTTGCTCCTAATTCCTACACCCTGCTGGTCATTCTACCAACCACCAGGACATGGTATTCTGTATTAGTCTTCAATGATGCCTTCTTTTGTATTCCATTAGTCCCAGAGTCACAAGAAATTTTGGCTTGTGAGTGGCAGGACTCAACATACAACTAAAACAATACTTCCGGGCCGTCTGGCCCCAAGGGTGCAAAAATTCCCACACCATCTTTGGGGAAAGCTTAGCTAAAGACCTAAAAGTTCTACCTCTGGAAAAGGAAACCCTCCTTCAATATGCAGACGACATTCTGATCACCAGCCCTACTAAGGAGGCCTCTGAACTACCAAGCCAATAAAGGATAGAAGTTGTCCAAGAAAAAGCTCAAATATCACAGACTGCGGTGACCTGCCTGGGCTTCATTCTCACAGAAGGTCAGAGAAGCCCATCCCAGGAAAGGGAAGAAACCATTTTCAGCCTTACCCCTTTCTAAAACTAGAAGACAGCTTAGGGGTTCCTGGGGAGGCCAGGGTTTGCTGCTTCTGGATCCCTAACTACAGTCTACTAGCTGGGCCTCTATATGAAACACTGAAAGGAAAAGATGATGATCCTTTTGAATAGAATCCAGAAGTGGCCTTTCAAGAATGGAAAGAGCAGTCAATTCAGACCCTTGCCCTGGAACTCCCTAATTTAGCTAAACCCTTTGACCTTTACATTCCCGGTGAAAGGTGAATCGCCATTGGAGAATTAGTGCAAAAACTGGGACCACTTGAAATGGAACAATGCAAGAATGCCATCCAGGTAGGATAAACTACGGTCACTAAGGGGCTTGGCCCACTGCCACATCTGGCCAAGATACTGGCGGTATCTAAAAACCTGGAAATCAGCAGCCCAAAAGGCCACCTCCCTCCTAAGGGAAAAGGACCCCACGTGGTGATCCTAACCACCAACCATGCCCTGAAGTTGCAGGGTTCGCTCCGTGGGCACACCGACCTCGAGTGAGGAGGCCCTCCAACTCCAACATCCAGAGAGATAACCGGGGGCAACAGGGCACCATGACGACTCGTGTGAACATCACTTGACCTGGAGTTTCTCTCATAAAACAACAAGAGTGTGTCCCAAAAGAGTAGACTACTGCTTGCAGGACTTACTGCACCCAGAGGGGAGCTAATAATCTTGGCGGGGGAACAGTATACCACACTGTCACCATAGAAAAGCCTACAGACACCGTGATGATGGTGGCCAATAAGACCGGCTGGACTCCTGTTTACTTCAAAAGGCTGTTGACTCAGTAGCCATCATGGTCCTTGATCACCACTGACCCTGGACTGTCTGGGATTTGAGCGGGCAGGGCTCTGACACCTGGTGCTGTTTGTACGTTAATTCAGGGGCCTAATTGAAGAAAGCGCAGACTACTGGTCAGAGCATCTAGGCTGGCAGAGACGGTCAGCCTAAGGTGGCCGAACAAATGTGGGGTGGGGTGAAACCGGCCCCCACAGCGTCTCTGCACATCTCTTTCCTGGACCCTTAAAGGTCATTAGAATCTATAACACTTCCAATGCTGGTGCTCAGGTGGACGAGCAGGGAGGCAGGGGTCCTGGGGACAATCAACGTCACCGGGAGGCTGCTGGGGAGAAGCTCTGACCCTCGCCCCAGGGTATGAGGGCTCCCAACTCAGCACTCAGCAGTTACAGAAGAAGGGTCTGCACCCTCAGCACTCCAAGAATGAGGAACGGGACAAAAGGCAGAGGAGGGGTTTGTCCCCAGCAAAGCCCATTAAAAATCCCTGGGAGATAAAAATAGAATCTGGGCAATAAAGTCAAGTCTAACCTTTTTTATCCTTTGTGCTTTGTCTAATTTCACGTGCTCCTAGGGTCCCGCATGCAGAGGTTCCACACCCGGCACTTCAGACCAGATTTCCTAGTGCAGAATGGCTGGGTCGACACCTCAGCTCCTGGGGCCCAGTGCAGACTCCACGATATAGAGCCTGAGCTACAGCCAACCCGGCCCTCGAGAGCTCCGCCGCCTCCCTCCCTCCCACTGACTCTGACAGGATCTCTACACAGCAGCCCAGCCCACAGCCCACGGGGTAGTGCATGCTCTCACCTCTCCATTCTCTGATCAAAATATAAAGTTTCCTTTGCTTGTGAACCAAACTCAGTCTCGATCTGTTGGCCCCAATGACACTGGGCAGGGGGACACTTGTTGGGGTCCACTCTGGAGGATCAGTAACAGAAATTGAGACTATTGTAACCTCAATGAACAGATGTGTGAGCCAAACTGTAGTTAACATAGAACAGTGTATAAGGCTCGGGTAAAATAAGATGTTTTTAACACTTCCATTTGATATTTCCATCACTTTTTATAAGCAAGTTCAGTGAAAAGGTTTGTCTTATTTGTCAGGTCAATATTAGAGAAACGAAGTGATTTCTTTCCAAGGATGTACAGCTAATAATCTTGGTTAAACCTTCAATCTTGTTTTAAATGCTTTTCCATTGAAAATGATACCTCTCTTTCAGCTCCCCCATTTCTGAGAAGTATAAAATCTTATAATTTATTATTACCAAAGGGGAAAGGTGGGAGGAGGGATAAATTAACAGTTTGGAATGAACACATACACACTGCTATGTATAAAATAGATCATCAACAAGGAACTACTGTATAGCACAGGGAACTACACTCAACATTTTGCAATAACCTATAAGGGGAAATAATCTGAAAAAGAATAGATATTTTTATTGACATCATCTATCAATGACAGTTAAAGTGTAGCCTAAGGGAAGCTGGTGGTGAGTGCTTCTGACCCTGAAGACTTCAATCATCTAAAGTTTGGACTCTGCCTACTTCCCAAGGCCCTTAACGAACATATGTGTAGCTGTAGCTTAAAAACTTCCCCAGTTTGGGTTTCGGGGAGACACTGATTTTGAAAAAGCCCTGGTGTTCTCCTTACATGAATGGGACTCTTCCTACTGCTAAAACATGTCTGTCACACCCAGAGGATGGTATACCGTCTGATCGGGAAGAGTTTGGAAAAGGCATCTCATCTCCTCATCTCCTGGTGCTCGGGTTCACCCCTCCAGCGTCTTTACTAACAGTCTCCCCACTTGGAGATGTCAGCACTGTCAACATCCTGTTGCGTACAGTTTGGAATTTGTCCAGAGGATGAAGCGGAAGGATGAGGAACAATGAGAGACAAGTCCTAGGTGTTCAGACAGGCACATGTCACTCTAATTTCCAATCAGGAAGACGAATTGACCAAAGGCTAGGGTTGCCCATGGAAACAGTATAGGGCTTGAGGAAATCCCACTGCTTTGTGGCCAGTTCCCATAAACACGAGTTGAACAATGGAACTCAGGGGCAGTAAAATTCACAAAACTGCAGAGTTGAAAATATCCATCACTGAAAAATGTCTTGAGGAAAGTCAGAGAAAAGGACTTGTAAGCAAGGGAGAATGGCAGGAAAGGGATTTGAGGAGGTAGAAAGGACTCGCCATTAAGCACAAGAAAAGGAGCTGAACATTGCCAACATTGCAGTTGGCCAAAAAGGGTGTATGCGTTCTTTTCTGTATATATTCAAGAAAAGGGCATACACTTTTTTAGCCAACCAAACAGGTGGGCACTGGAAGTCAATACTACAAATGATATCACTTCGCATCAGTCAGAAGAGCCATCCTCATAAAGCATAAACAACAGAAATGCAGGACAGGGCAACGAGAAGAGGGAGCCCTGTGAGACTTATAGTGGAAATGTATATTGCCAACGGCCATTCTGGAGAAGTGTATTGTGTTTACTAAAGCATCTAAAAAATGAGCTACAGAGCATAGGGCACTTGCACTCATGGGCGTATATCTTGGGAAAAACAAAAATCGAGAGGACACAGGCACCCCAATGTTTACCCCCTCTCTGTTTAAAAGATCCTCGACTAGGATATAACTCAAATGTCTCTGGAGGGAAAAAATGGATAGAGATGTGGTACTTAGGTAGAGTGGAATATTATTCAGCCTGGAAATCAATGAAATATGGCCAGTTGTAACAACTCCGGAGGAGTTACGTATGATCATTCTAAGTGACAGAATTCAAAAAGAAAAAGACACATATCATAAGATATCACTTAAAGGTGGAATCCAAAATGGCTACACATGAAATAAATTACAAAACAAAAACATAGTCAAATATGTAGAAAACACGCATAAGGCTGCTAAACGGGAAAAGTGGGGAGGGGTGAGGCATCATCCAGGAGGTTGAAATTAGCAAAGATACCATTCCAAATACCAAACTGATAATCAACAAGGCCTACACGGTAGCTAAAAGAACTGCACTCAGCACACTCAAGTCACCGGAAAAGAATATATACGACTGGTAAGAATCTGAAAAAGAATTTATTGATATCTCTCTGTACGTGAATCAAGTGGATGTACAGCAGCAAGAAACAGAGCTTTGAAAATCAGCTGTAACCAATATAGTAATAAATTGAAAAAAATAAATGACAGAGAGACAGAGAAAACCTCTTACAACTTTTCCTCAGGGACGGTGATGCAACATGGATTGAACACATCTAGACCCACAGCAGGATGAGACATAAGGCTGGAAACTGTTTGCGCTAAGAGAAATGTGAGGTTGGGTGAGGAAATGCACACCCTTTAAAGTAATACTACCTGGTACCCATTCAATGGGTCCCAAATCTGCAGGTTCAAGGGATCTTCCTACAGCTAAAACATGCATGGAAAACCCAGAGGACTGTACACCATGTGATCGGGAGATGTGTCTAAAATGCACCTCATTTATCCTCTCCTGGTGCTCCTGTTCACCATTCCAGCCACGCTACTTAGAATCTCCCCACTTGGAGAATCAGCACATTTAAACTTCTGTTTCACACATTTTGCAAATTGTGAGGAGGATGAACGGGAAGAGGGGGAACCAATGAGAGAAGAGTTGTAGGGGTTTGGACGGGCACATATCACTCTAATTTCCCATTAAGAATAAGAATTAAAGAAAGGCTCAGCCTGCCTCGCCGGAGCCAAAATAGGGCCTGAAGCAATCCTGCGGGTTTGAGGCCAGCTCACAAAAGAGCAACTTAAAAAATGGAGCTCAGGGTCACTGCAATTCACAAACCTGCAGAGTTATAAATGAAAACTAACGTCCAAAAATATGTTGAGGTAAGGCAAAGAAGAGGATCTGAATGCAAGACAGAATTGCAAGAAACAGATTTCAAGAGATAGATTGGACTCGTCTTTAATGCACATGAAAAGCGGCAGAATTTCGACAATGATGCAGTTGGCCCAAAAGGGCGTATGCGTTTTTTCCTGATTATATCCAGGAAAAAACGCATACGCACTTTATGGGCAACAAAGCAAGCAAGCAATGCAAATGTGCACAACAAAGAAGTCTCACTTCCCACCGGTCAAAAGGGCCATCCTAAAAAATTGTAAAAACCAGAAATGCAGGACAGGCCATGGAGAACAGGGAGCCTTTATACGCTGATGGGCAGTGTGTGAACTGCCGAGAGCCACTCTGGAGAAGTGTATGGTGGTTCCTAAATCATCTAAAAAACAGAGCTACAGAGCATAGGACACTTCCAATCATGGGAGTATATCTAGGGAAGTCTAAAAATCAACAAGACACAAGCACACCACAGTTTAGGGCTACTCTGTTTACAAGAACCTCAACTTCAGTACACCTTAAATATCCCAGGAAAGAGAACAATGGATAAAGAAGATGTGGTACTTATGTACAATGGAATATCTCTTCACCATGAAATCAATGTAATAAGGCTAGTAGAAGGATAAAGAGTGGATTTAGGTCCGATAATACTACTTGAAATAAGTCAAACAGAAAAAGAAACATATCATAAGATATCACTTATAGAGGGAGGGTAAATATGGCTGCACAAGAAATGAATTACAGAACAGAACAGTGTCTCACATTTAGAAAACACACTTATGTCAGCTTAAGGGGAAAGGAGAGGTGGGGTGATGCATAAAACCAGAGTTTGAAATTAGCACAGATACCGTTCAATAAACCAAATAGGTATTAGACAAGATCTACACCTTGCTCAATGAACTGGCCTCAACACACCCTATACACCGCAGAGAAATATATCTGAGTAATAAGAATCTTAAAACCCATGTATTGATATATCTCCATAAGGGAATCAAGTGTGTGCAGAGCGGCACAAACACAGCAGTGAAAATGAGCTAAACCCCATTATAGAAATAAATTTTAAAAACAAAACGCTGAAACAATGAAAGAGAGAAAAATTCTTACAAAATTCGCTCAGGGGCTGTGATGCAACCTGGATTGACCACATATAAACCCACAGCTGGATAAGACATAAGGCTGGACACTTGGGGCTGACAGGATTGGTGAGCTTTGGTGAGCAACTGCCGAAAGTTTAATGCAATACTTCATGCTACTCAGTCCAAGGGTCCCAACACTCCAGGTTGAAGAGAATCTTCCTACAGCTAAACCATGCTTGGGAAACCCAGCGACTGGTATACCATATGATCGGGAAAGGTTTCTAAAACGCACCTCATTTTTCCTCTCCTGGGGCTCCGGATCGACATTCCAGCCACTTTACTAACAACATCCCCACATGGAGTCAATGCCTTTAAGTTCTGGTATCGCACAGTCTGCAGTTAGTGCAGAGGATGAATGGGAATAGGGGGAACCAGTGAGAAACTAGCTGTAGCGGTTTCAATGGGCACATGTCACTCTAATATCACATCAGTAAGAAGAATTAACCAAAGGGACAGCAAGGTGCCCCAGAAGAAAAATAGGGCTTCAAGGAATCCTGTGGTTACGGGGCAAGACCACAAAAATAAGAGCTAAAAAATGGAGCTAAGGGCCACTGCAATTCAAAAACCTGCAGAGTTATAAAGGCCAACTATTTTTAAAAAATATATTGAGGTAAGGCTATGAAGAGGCATTGAAAGCAAGGCAGAATTGCAGGAAACCGATTTCAGGAGGTAGACTGGAATTGCACTGAAAACATATGAAGAGAGTCAGAAACTCGACAATGATGCACTTGCCCAAAAAGGGCGTATGTGTTTTTTCCTGAATATATTCAGGAAAAAACGCATACGCACTTTTTGGCCAACCAAGCAAGCTTGCAAAGGAAATTTGCACTACAATGAAGTCTCACTTCCACCTGGTCAAAAGGGCCATCTGAAAAAAGTGTAAAATCCATAAAGGCACGACAGGCCATGGAGAACTGGGAGCCTTCTTATGCTGATGGGCGGGATGTAAATTGCCCACAGCCACTCTGGAGAAGAGTATGGTGTTTCCTGAAACATCTAAAAAACAAAGCAACAGAGCCTAGGGCACTTCCACTTATGGTCCTATAGCTTAGGGAAATTAAAATCAAAAAGACACAGCCACCCCAAAGTTTGGGACGCCTCTGTTTACAAGAACCTCGTTTACGGTACAAGTTCAATATTGCAGAAAGTGAAAAATGGATAAAGAACTTGTGGTACTTACGTACAATGCAATATCACTCAGCAATGAAATCTATGTCATCAGGCCCGTAGCAGCATAATGAGTGGATTCAGGTATGATGATTCGAACTGAAATAAGTCACACAGAAAAGAAACATCATAAGGTATCACTAATACACAGAATGTGAACTTGGCTACACATGAACAGAATTACAAAACAGAACAGTGTCTCAAGTTTAGAAAACCAACTTACGCTTGCTTAACGGGGAAGGTGAGTTGGGGTGCTGCATAAAACCAGAGATTGAAATGAGCACAGATAAAGTTCCTTAAGCCAAATATGGAATAGACAAGAGCTACTCCTTGCTCAACGAAATGGACTCAACACCCCATATTAAACGCCTAAGAATGTACCTGACTAGTAAGTATCTTAAAACCTATGGATTGCTATGTCTCCAAAAGAGAATCAAGCGTGTGTACAGGGGCATAAACGCAGCAGTGATAGGATTGGAGAGGTTCGGTGAGCAAATGAAGACCCTTTGAAGTCATATTGCATGGTACCCATTACACAGGTCTCAACTCTCCAGGTTTAAGGTATTCTTTCTTCAGCTAAAACATGCATGTGGAACCCAGAGTATGATCAACGATGTGAAAGGGAGACGTGTTCAAATATGTCTCAGTTTTCCTCCCCTGGTACTCGGGTGCAACATTCCAGATGCTTTACTAACACTCTCCCTACTTGGAGAGTCAGTGCCTTTAACCTCCTGTTTTCCCAAGTTTGCAATTTCTGCGGAAGATGAACAGGAATAGCGAGAACCAATGAGAGACTACCTGGAGGTGTCTGAACGGGCAAATTTAACTCTCATTTCCCACCAGGAAGAGGAATTAACCAAAGGCTCAGCGTGCCATGCCGGAACCACATTAGGGCCTGAAGACATCCTGCGGTGTTGCGGCCAGCTCACAAGAAAGGGAGTTGAAGAAAGGAGCTCAGGGGCACTGTAATTCACAAACCTGCAGAGTTATAAATGACAGCTATCGTCCAAAAATATACTGAAGTAAGGCTGCCAAGAGGACTTGAAAGCGGGGCAGAATTGCAGGAAACCGATTTCAGGAGGTAGACAGGAATTGCATTTCAAGCACAGGAAAAGAGGCAGAACGTCCACAATGATGCACTTGGCCAAAAAGGGCGTATGCGTTTTTTCCTGAATATATTCAGGAAAACACGCATATGCACTTTTTGGCCAACCAAGCAAGCTTGCAAAGGAAATCTGCACTACAATGAAGTCTCACTACCCCCCAGTCAAAAGGGGCATCTGAAAAAAGTGTAAAATCCAGAAAGGCAGGACAGGCCATGGAGAACTGGGAGCCTTGTTATGCTGAAGGGTGGGATGTAAATTGCCAACAACCACTCGGGAGAAGTGTATGGTGTTTCCTGAAACATCTAAAAAACAAAGCAACAGAGCCTAGGGCACTTCCACTTATGGTCCTATAGCTTAGGGAATTTAAAATCAAAAAGACACAGACACCCCAAAGTTTCGAACAGCTCTGTTTACAAGAACCTCGTTTACAGTACAAGTTCAACATCGCAGAAAGTGAAAAATGGATAAAGAAGTTGTGGTATTTACTTACAAAGCAATATCACTCAGCAATGAAATCTGTGTCATCAGGCCCTTAGCAGCACAATGAGTGGATTCAGTTATGATGATTCTAACTGAAGTAAGTCACACAGAAAAAGAAACATCATAAGATATCAGTAATACACGGAATGTAAACTTGGCTACACAGGAACTGAATTACAGAACAGAACAGGGTCTCAAATTTAGAAAACCAACTTATGCTTGCTTAAGGGTAAAGGTGAGTTGGGGTGCTGCATAAAACCAGAGATTGAAATGAGCACAGATAAAGTTCCTTAAGTCAAATATGGAATAGACAAGAGCTACTCCTTGCTCAACGAAATGGACTCAACACCGCATATTAAACGTCTAAGAATGTACCTGACTAGTAAGTATCTTAAAACCTATGGATTGCTATGTCTCCGAAAGAGAATCAAGCATGTGTACAGGGGCATAAACGCAGCAGTGATAGGAATGGAGAGGTTCGGTGAGCAAATGAAGACCCTTTGAAGTCATATTGCATGGTACCCATTACACGGGTCTTAACTCTCCAGGTTTAAGGTATTCTTCCTTCAGGTAAAACATGCATGTGGAACCCAAGTATGATCAACCATGTGAACGGGAGACGTGTTCAAATATGTCTCAGTTTTCCTCCCCTGGTACTCGGGTGCAACATTCCAGACGCTTTACTAACACTCTCCCCACTTGGAGAGTCAGCGCCTTTAACCTCCTGTTTGGCCCAGTTTGCAATTTCTGCGGAAGATGAACAGGAATAGCGAGAACCAATGAGAGACTAGCTGGAGGTGTTTGGACGGGCAAATTTAACTCTCATTTCCCACCAGGAAGAGGAAATAAACAAAGGCTCAGTGTGCCGTGCCGGAACCAGATTAGGGCCTGAAGCCATCCTGCGGTGTTGCGGCCAGGTCACAAGAAAACAAGTTGTAGAAAGGAGCTCAGGGGCACTGTAATTCACAAACCTGCAGAGTTATAAATGACAGCTATCGTCCAAAAATAGACTGAAGTAAGCCTGCCAAGAGGACTTGAAAGCGGGGCAGAATTGCAGGAAACCGATTTCAGGAGGTAGACTGGAATTGCATTGAAAGCATAGGAAAAGAGGCAGAACGTCCACAATGATGCACTTGGCCAAAAAGGGCGTATGCGTTTTTTCCTGAATATATTCAGGAAAAAACGCATACGCCCTTTTTGGACAACCAAGCAAGCTTGCAAAGGAAATCTGCACTACAATGAAGTCTCACTTCCCCCCGGTCAAAAGGGGCATCTGAAAAAAGTGTAAAATCCAGAAAGGCAGGACAGGCCGTGGAGAACTGGGAGCCTTGTTATGCTGATGGGCGGGATGTAAATTGCCAACAGACACTAGGGAGAAGTGTATGGTGTTTCCTGAAACATCTAAAAAGCAAAGCAACAGAGCCTAGGGCACTGCCACTTATGGTCCTATAGCTTAGGGAAATTAAAATCAAAAAGACACAGCAACCCCAAAGTTTGGGACGCCTCTGTTTACAAGAACCTCGTTTACAGTACAAGTTCAACATCGCAGAAAGTGAAAAATGGATAAAGAAGTTGTGGTATTTACTTAGAAAGCAATATCACTAAGCAATGAAATCTATGTCATCAGGCCTGTAGCAGCATAATGAGTGGATTCAGTTATGATGATTCTAACTGAAGTAAGTCACACAGAAAAAGAAACATCATAAGATATCAGTAATACACGGAATGTAAACTTGGCTACACAGGAACTGAATTACAGAACAGAACAGGGTCTCAAATTTAGAAAACCAACTTATGCTTGCTTAAGGGTAAAGGTGAGTTGGGGTGCTGCATAAAACCAGAGATTGAAATGAGCACAGATAAAGTTCCTTAAGTCAAATATGGAATAGACAAGAGCTACTCCTTGCTCAACGAAATGGACTCAACACCGCATATTAAACGTCTAAGAATGTACCTGACTAGTAAGTATCTTAAAACCTATGGATTGCTATGTCTCCGAAAGAGAATCAAGCATGTGTACAGGGGCATAAACGCAGCAGTGATAGGAATGGAGAGGTTCGGTGAGCAAATGAAGACCCTTTGAAGTCATATTGCATGGTACCCATTACACGGGTCTTAACTCTCCAGGTTTAAGGTATTCTTCCTTCAGCTAAAACATGCATGTGGAACCCAAGTATGATCAACCATGTGAACGGGAGACGTGTTCAAATATGTCTCAGTTTTCCTCCCCTGGTACTCGGGTGCAACATTCCAGACGCTTTACTAACACTCTCCCCACTTGGAGAGTCAGCGCCTTTAACCTCCTGTTTGGCCCAGTTTGCAATTTCTGCGGAAGATGAACAGGAATAGCGAGAACCAATGAGAGACTAGCTGGAGGTGTCTGGACGGGCAAATTTAACTCTCATTTCCCACCAGGAAGAGGAAATAAACAAAGGCTCAGCGTGCCGTGCCGGAACCAGATTAGGGCCTGAAGCCATCCTGCGGTGTTGCGGCCAGGTCACAAGAAAGCGAGTTGAAGAAAGGAGCTCAGGGGCACTGTAATTCACAAACCTGCAGAGTTATAAATGACAGCTATCGTCCAAAAATAGACTGAAGTAAGCCTGCCAAGAGGACTTGAAAGCGGGGCAGAATTGCAGGAAACCGATTTCAGGAGGTAGACTGGAATTGCATTGAAAGCATAGGAAAAGAGGCAGAACGTCCACAATGATGCACTTGGCCAAAAAGGGCGTATGCGTTTTTTCCTGAATATATTCAGGAAAAAACGCATACGCCCTTTTTGGACAACCAAGCAAGCTTGCAAAGGAAATCTGCACTACAATGAAGTCTCACTTCCCCCCGGTCAAAAGGGGCATCTGAAAAAAGTGTAAAATCCAGAAAGGCAGGACAGGCCGTGGAGAACTGGGAGCCTTGTTATGCTGATGGGCGGATGTAAATTGCCAACAGACACTAGGGAGAAGTGTATGGTGTTTCCTGAAACATCTAAAAAGCAAAGCAACAGAGCCTAGGGCACTGCCACTTATGGTCCTATAGCTTAGGGAAATTAAAATCAGAAAGACACAGCAACCCCAAAGTTTGGGACGCCTCTGTTTACAAGAACCTCGTTTACAGTACAAGTTCAACATCGCAGAAAGTGAAAAATGGATAAAGAACTTGTGGTACTTACGAACAATGCAGTATCACTCAGCAATGAAATCTATATCATCAGGCCTGTAGCAGCATAATGAGTGGATTCAGGTATGATGATTCTAACTGAAGTAAGTCACACAGAAAAAGAAACATCATAAGATATCAGTAATACACGGAATGGAAACTTGGCTACACAGGAACTGAATTACAGAACAGAACAGGGTCTCAAATTTAGAAAAACAACTTATGCTTGCTTAAGGGGAAAGGTGAGTTGGGGTGCTGCATAAAACCAGAGATTGAAATGAGCACAGATAAAGTTCCTTAAGTCAAATATGGAATAGACAAGAGCTACTCCTTGCTCAACGAAATGGACTCAACACCGCATATGAAACGCCTAAGAATGTACCTGACTAGTAAGTATCGTAAAACCTATGGATTGCTATGTCTCCGAAAGAGAATCAAGCATGTGTACAGGGGCATAAACGCAGCAGTGATAGGATTGGAGAGGTTCGGTGAGCAAATGAAGACCCTTTGAAGTCATATTGCATGGTACCCATTCCACGGGTCTCAACTCTCCAGGTTTAAGGTATTCTTCCTTCAGCTAAAACATGCATGTGGAACCCAAGTATGATCAACCATGTGAACGGGAGACGTGTTCAAATATGTCTCAGTTTTCCTCCCCTGGTACTCGGGTGCAACATTCCAGACGCTTTACTAACACTCTCCCCACTTGGAGAGTCAGCGCCTTTAACCTCCTGTTTGGCCCAGTTTGCAATTTCTGCGGAAGATGAACAGGAATAGCGAGAACCAATGAGAGGCTAGCTGGAGGTGTCTGGACGGGCAAATTTAACTCTCATTTCCCACCAGGAAGATGAAATAACCAAAGGCTCAGCGTGCCGTGCCGGAACCAGATTAGGGCCTGAAGCCATCCTGCGGTGTTGCGGCCAGCTCAAAAGAAAGCGAGTTGAAGAAAGGAGCTCAGGGGCACTGTAATTCACAAACCTGCAGAGTTATAAATGACAGCTATCGTCCAAAAATAGACTGAAGTAAGGCTGCCAAGAGGACTTGAAAGAGGGGCAGAATTGCAGGAAACCGATTTCAGGAGGTAGACTGGAATTGCATTGAAAGCATAGGAAAAGAGGCAGAACGTCCACAATGATGCACTTGGCCAAAAAGGGCGTATGCATTTTTTCCTGAATATATTCAGGAAAAAACGCATACGCCCTTTTTGGCCAACCAAGCAAGCTTGCAAAGGAAATCTGCACTACAATGAAGTCTCACTTCCCCCCGGTCAAAAGGGCCATCTGAAAAAAGTGTAAAATCCAGAAAGGCAGGACAGGCCATGGAGAACTGGGAGCCTTGTTATGCTGATGGGCGGGATGTAAACTGCCAACAGACACTTGGGAGAAGTGTATGGTGTTTCCTGAAACATCTAAAAAACAAAGCAACAGAGCCTAGGGCACTGCCACTTATGGTCCTATAGCTTAGGGAAATTAAAATCAAAAAGACACAGCCACCCCAAAGTTTGGGACGCCTCTGTTTACAAGAACCTCGTTTACAGTACAAGTTCAACATCGCAGAAAGTGAAAAATGGATAAAGAAGTTGTGGTATTCACTTACAAAGCAATATCACTCAGCAATGAAATCTGTGTCATCAGGCCCTTAGCAGCACAATGAGTGGATTCAGGTATGATGATTCTAACTGAAGTAAGTCACACAGAAAAAGAAACATCATAAGATATCAGTAATACACGGAATGTAAACTTGGCTACACAGGAACTGAATTACAGAACAGAACAGGGTCTCAAATTTAGAAAACCAACTTATGCTTGCTTAAGGGGAAAGGTGAGTTGGGGTGCTGCATAAAACCAGAGATTGAAATGAGCACAGATAAAGTTCCTTAAGTCAAATATGGAATAGACAAGAGCTACTCCTTGCTCAACGAAATGGACTCAACACCGCATATTAAACGCCTAAGAATGTACCTGACTAGTAAGTATCTTAAAACCTATGGATTGCTATGTCTCCGAAAGAGAATCAAGCATGTGTACAGGGGCATAAACGCAGCAGTGATAGGATTGGAGAGGTTTGGTGAGCAAATGAAGACCCTTTGAAGTCATATTGCATGGTACCCATTCCATGGGTCTCAACTCTCCAGGTTTAAGGTATTCTTCCTTCAGCTAAAACATGCATGTGGAACCCAAGTATGATCAACCATGTGAACGGGAGACGTGTTCAAATATGTCTCAGTTTTCCTCCCCTGGTACTCGGGTGCAACATTCCAGACGCTTTACTAACACTCTCCCCACTTGGAGAGTCAGCGCCTTTAACCTCCTGTTTGGCCCAGTTTGCAATTTCTGCGGAAGATGAACAGGAATAGCGAGAACCAATGAGAGACTAGCTGGAGGTGTCTGGACGGGCAAATTTAACTCTCATTTCCCACCAGGAAGAGGAAATAACCAAAGGCTCAGCGTGCCGTGCCGGAACCAGATTAGGGCCTGAAGCCATCCTGCGGTGTTGCGGCCAGGTCACAAAAAAGCAAGTTGAAAAAAGGAGCTCAGGGGCACTGTAATTCACAAACCTGCAGAGTTATAAATGACAGCTATCGTCCAAAAATAGACTGAAGTAAGGCTGCCAAGAGGACTTGAAAGCGGGGCAGAATTGCAGGAAACCGATTTCAGGAGGTAGACTGGAATTGCATTGAAAGCATAGGAAAAGAGGCAGAACGTCCACAATGATGCACTTGGCCAAAAAGGGCGTATGCGTTTTTTCCTGAATATATTCAGGAAAAAACGCATACGCCCTTTTTGGCCAACCAAGCAAGCTTGCAAATGAAGTCTGCACTACAATGAAGTCTCACTTCCCCCGGGTCAAAAGGGCCATCTGAATAAAGTGTAAAATCCAGAAAGGCAGGACAGGCCATGGAGAACTGGGAGCCTTGTTATGCTGATGGGCGGGATGTAAATTGCCAACAACCACTCGGGAGAAGTGTATGGTGTTTCCTGAAACATCTAAAAAACAAAGCAACAGAACCTAGGGCACTTCCACTTATGGTCCTATAGCTTAGGGAAATTAAAATCAAAAAGACACAGCCACCCTAAAGTTTGGAACGGCTCTGTTTACAAGAACCTCGTTTACAGTACAAGTTCAACATCGCAGAAAGTGAAAAATGGATAAAGAAGTTGTGGTATTTACTTACAAAGCAATATCACTCAGCAATGAAATCTGTGTCATCAGGCCCTTAGCAGCACAATGAGTGGATTCAGGTATGATGATTCTAACTGAAGAAAGTCACACAGAAAAAGAAACATCATAAGATATCAGTAATACACGGAATGTAAACTTGGCTACACAGGAACTGAATTACAGAACAGAACAGGGTCTCAAATTTAGAAAACCAACTTATGCTTGCTTAAGGGGAAAGGTGAGTTGGGGTGCTGCATAAAACCAGAGATTGAAATGAGCACAGATAAAGTTCCTTAAGTCAAATATGGAATAGACAAGAGATACTCCTTGCTCAACGAAATGGACTCAACACCGCATATTAAACGCCTAAGAATGTACCTGACTAGTAAGTATCTTAAAACCTATGGATTGCTATGTCTCCGAAAGAGAATCAAGCATGTGTACAGGGGCATAAACGCAGCAGTGATAGGATTGGAGAGGTTCGGTGAGCAAATGAAGACCCTTTGAAGTCATATTGCATGGTACCCATTCCACGGGTCTCAACTCTCCAGGTTTAAGGTATTCTTCCTTCAGCTAAAACATGCATGTGGAACCCAAGTATGATCAACCATGTGAACGGGAGACGTGTTCAAATATGTCTCAGTTTTCCTCCCCTGGTACTCGGGTGCAACATTCCAGACGCTTTACTAACACTCTCCCCACTTGGAGAGTCAGCGCCTTTAACCTCCTGTTTGGCCCAGTTTGCAATTTCTGCGGAAGATGAACAGGAATAGCGAGAACCAATGAGAGGCTAGCTGGAGGTGTCTGGACGGGCAAATTTAACTCTCATTTCCCACCAGGAAGAGGAAATAACCAAAGGCTCAGCGTGCCGTACCGGAACCAGATTAGGGCCTGAAGCCATCCTGCGGTGTTGCGGCCAGCTCAAAAGAAAGCGAGTTGAAGAAAGGAGCTCAGGGGCACTGTAATTCACAAACTTGCAGAGTTATAAATGACAGCTATCGTCCAAAAATAGACTGAAGTAAGGCTGCCAAGAGGACTTGAAAGCGGGGCAGAATTGCAGGAAACCGATTTCAGGAGGTAGACTGGAATTGCATTGAAAGCATAGGAAAAGAGGCAGAACGTCCACAATGAGGCACTTGGCCAAAAAGGGCGTATGCGTTTTTTCCTGAATATATTCAGGAAAAAACGCATACGCCCTTTTTGGCCAACCAAGCAAGCTTGCAAAGGAAATCTGCACTACAATGAAGTCTCACTTCCCCCCGGTCAAAAGGGCCATCTGAAAAAAGTGTAAAATCCAGAAAGGCAGGACAGGCCATGGAGAACTGGGAGCCTTGTTATGCTGATGGGCGGGATGTAAATTGCCAACAACCACTCGGGAGAAGTGTATGGTGTTTCCTGAAACATCTAAAAAACAAAGCAACAGAGCCTAGGGCACTGCCACTTATGGTCCTATAGCTTAGGGAAATTAAAATCAAAAAGACACAGCCACCCCAAAGTTTGGGACGCCTCTGTTTACAAGAACCTCGTTTACAGTACAAGTTCAACATCGCAGAAAGTGAAAAATGGATAAAGAAGTTGTGGTATTCACTTACAAAGCAATATCACTCAGCAATGAAATCTGTGTCACCAGGCCCTTAGCAGCACAATGAGTGGATTCAGGTATGATGATTCTAACTGAAGTAAGTCACACAGAAAAAGAAACATCATAAGATATCAGTAATACACGGAATGTAAACTTGGCTACACAGGAACTGAATTACAGAACAGAACAGGGTCTCAAATTTAGAAAACCAACTTATGCTTGCTTAAGGGTAAAGGTGAGTTGGGGTGCTGCATAAAACCAGAGATTGAAATGAGCACAGATAAAGTTCCTTAAGTCAAATATGGAATAGACAAGAGCTACTCCTTGCTCAACGAAATGGACTCAACACCGCATATTAAACGCCTAAGAATGTACCTGACTAGTAAGTATCTTAAAACCTATGGATTGCTATGTCTCCGAAAGAGAATCAAGCATGTGTACAGGGGCATAAACGCAGCAGTGATAGGATTGGAGAGGTTCGGTGAGCAAATGAAGACCCTTTGAAGTCATATTGCATGGTACCCATTCCACGTGTCTCAACTCTCCAGGTTTAAGGTATTCTTCCTTCAGCTAAAACATGCATGTGGAACCCAAGTATGATCAACCATGTGAACGGGAGACGTGTTCAAATATGTCTCAGTTTTCCTCCCCTGGTACTCGGGTGCAACATTCCAGACGCTTTACTAACACTCTCCCCACTTGGAGAGTCAGCGCCTTTAACCTCCTGTTTGGCCCAGTTTGCAATTTCTGCGGAAGATGAACAGGAATAGCGAGAACAAATGAGAGACTAGCTGGAGGTGTCTGGACGGCCAAATTTAACTCTCATTTCCCACCAGGAAGAGGAAATAACCAAAGGCTCAGCGTGCCGTGCCGGAACCAGATTAGGGCCTGAAGCCATCCTGCGGTGTTGCGGCCAGGTCACAAGAAAGCGAGTTGAAGAAAGGAGCTCAGGGGCACTGTAATTCACAAACCTGCAGAGTTATAAATGACAGCTATCGTCCAAAAATAGACTGAAGTAAGGCTGCCAAGAGGACTTGAAAGCGGGGCAGAATTGCAGAAAACCGATTTCAGGAGGTAGACTGGAATTGCATTGAAAGCATAGGAAAAGAGGCAGAACGTCCACAATGATGCACTTGGCCAAAAAGGGCGTATGCGTTTTTTCCTGAATATATTCAGGAAAAAACGCATACGCCCTTTTTGGCCAACCAAGCAAGCTTGCAAAGGAAATCTGCACTACAATGAAGTCTCACTTCCCCCCGGTCAAAAGGGCCATCTGAAAAAAGTGTAAAATCCAGAAAGGCAGGACAGGCCATGGAGAACTGGGAGCCTTGTTATGCTGATGGGCGGGATGTAAATTGCCAACAGACACTCGGGAGAAGTGTATGGTGTTTCCTGAAACATCTAAAAAACAATGCAACAGAGCCTAGGGCACTGCCACTTATGGTCCTATAGCTTAGGGAAATTAAAATCAAAAAGACACAGCCACCCCAAAGTTTGGAACGGCTCTGTTTACAAGAACCTTGTTTACAGTACAAGTTCAACATCGCAGAAAGTGAAAAATGGATAAAGAAGTGTGGTATTTACTTACAAAGCAATATCACTCAGCAATGAAATCTGTGTCAATAGGACCTTAGCAGCACAATGAGTGGATTCAGGTATGATGATTCTAACTGAAGTAAGTCACACAGAAAAAGAAACATCATAAGATATCACTAATACACGGAATGTAAACTTGGCTACACAGGAACTGAATTACAGAACAGAACAGGGTCTCAAATTTAGAAAACCAACTATGCTTGCTTAAGGGTAAAGGTGAGTTGGGGTGCTGCATAAAACCAGAGATTGAAATGAGCACAGATAAAGTTCCTTAAGTCAAATATGGAATAGACAAGAGCTACTCCTTGCTCAACGAAATGGACTCAACACCGCATATTAAATGCCTAAGAATGTGCCTGACTAGTAAGTATCTTAAAACCTATGGATTGCTATGTCTCCGAAAGAGAATCAAGCATGTGTACAGGGGCATAAACGTAGCAGTGATAGGATTGGAGAGGTTCGGTGAGCAAATGAAGACCCTTTGAAGTCATATTGCATGGTACCCATTCCACGGGTCTCAACTCTCCAGGTTTAAGGTATTCTTCCTTCAGCTAAAACATGCATGTGGAACCCAAGTATGATCAACCATGTGAACGGGAGACGTGTTCAAATATGTCTCAGTTTTCCTCCCCTGGTACTCGGGTGCAACATTCCAGACGCTTTACTAACACTCTCCCCACTTGGAGAGTCAGCGCCTTTAACCTCCTGTTTGGCCCAGTTTGCAATTTCTGCGGAAGATGAACAGGAATAGCGAGAACCAATGAGAGGCTAGCTGGAGGTGTCTGGACGGGCAAATTTAACTCTCATTTCCCACAAGGAAGAGGAAATAACCAAAGGCTCAGCGTGCCGTACCGGAACCAGATTAGGGCCTGAAGCCATCCAGCGGTGTTGCGGCCAGCTCAAAAGAAAGCGAGTTGAAGAAAGGAGCTCAGGGGCACTGTAATTCACAAACCTGCAGAGTTATAAATTACAGCTATCGTCCAAAAACAGACTGAAGTAAGGCTGCCAAGAGGACTTGAAAGCGGGGCAGAATTGCAGGAAACCGATTTCAGGAGGTAGACTGGAATTGCATTGAAAGCATAGGAAAAGAGGCAGAACGTCCACAATGATGCACTTGGCCAAAAAGGGCGTATGCGTTTTTTCCTGAATATATTCAGGAAAAAACGCATACGCCCTTTTTGGCCAACCAAGCAAGCTTGCAAAGGAAATCTGCACTACAATGAAGTCTCACTTCCCCCCGGTCAAAAGGGCCATCTGAAAAAAGTGTAACATCCAGAAAGGCAGGACAGGCCATGGAGAACTGGGAGCCTTGTTATGCTGATGGGCGGGATGTAAATTGCCAACAGACACTCGGGAGAAGTGTATGGTGTTTCCTGAAACATCTAAAAAACAAAGCAACAGAACCTAGGGCACTTCCACTTATGGTCCTATAGCTTAGGGAAATTAAAATCAAAAAGACACAGCCACCCCAAAGTTTGGAACGGCTCTGTTTACAAGAACCTCGTTTACAGTACAAGTTCAACATCTCAGAAAGTGAAAAATGGATAAAGAAGTTGTGGTATTCACTTACAAAGCAATATCACTCAGCAATGAAATCTATGTCATCAGGCCCTTAGCAGCACAATGAGTCGATTCAGGTATGATGATTCTAACTGAAATAAGTCACACAGAAAAAGAAACATCATAAGATATCAGTAATACACGGAATGGAAACTTGGCTACACAGGAACTGAATTACAGAACAGAACTGTGTCACAAATTTAGAAAAACAACTTATGCTTGCTTAAGGGTAAAGGTGAGTTGGGGTGCTGCATAAAACCAGAGATTGAAATGAGCACAGATAAAGTTCCTTAAGTCAAATATGGAATAGACAAGAGCTACTCCTTGCTCAACGAAATGGACTCAACACCGCATATTAAACGCCTAAGAATGTGCCTGACTAGTAAGTATCTTAAAACCTATGGATTGCTATGTCTCCGAAAGAGAATCAAGCATGTGTACAGGGGCATAAACGCAGCAGTGATAGGATTGGAGAGGTTCGGTGAGCAAATGAAGACCCTTTGAAGTCATATTGCATGGTACCCATTCCACGGGTCTCAACTCTCCAGGTTTAAGGTATTCTTCCTTCAGCTAAAACATGCATGTGGAACCCAAGTATGATCAACCATGTGAACGGGAGATGTGTTCAAATATGTCTCAGTTTTCCTCCCCTGGTACTCGGGTGCAACATTCCAGACGCTTTACTAACACTCTCCCCACTTGGAGAGTCAGCGCCTTTAACCTCCTGTTTGGCCCAGTTTGCAATTTCTGCGGAAGATGAACAGGAATAGCGAGAACCAATGAGAGGCTAGCTGGAGGTGTCTGGACGGGCAAATTTAACTCTCATTTCCCACCAGGAAGAGGAAATAACCAAAGGCTCAGCGTGCCGTACCGGAACCAGATTAGGGCCTGAAGCCATCCTGCGGTGTTGCGGCCAGCTCAAAAGAAAGCGAGTTGAACAAAGGAGCTCAGGGGCACTGTAATTCACAAACCTGCAGAGTTATAAATGACAGCTATCGTCCAAAAATAGACTGAAGTAAGGCTGCCAAGAGGACTTGAAAGCGGGGCAGAATTGCAGGAAACCGATTTCAGGAGGTAGACTGGAATTGCATTGAAAGCATAGGAAAAGAGGCAGAACGTCCACAATGAGGCACTTGGCCAAAAAGGGCGTATGCGTTTTTTCCTGAATATATTCAGGAAAAAACGCATACGCCCTTTTTGGCCAACCAAGCAAGCTTGCAAAGGAAATCTGCACTACAATGAAGTCTCACTTCCCCCCGGTCAAAAGGGCCATCTGAAAAAAGTGTAAAATCCAGAAAGGCAGGACAGGCCATGGAGAACTGGGAGCCTTGTTATGCTGATGGGCGGGATGTAAATTGCCAACAACCACTCGGGAGAAGTGTATGGTGTTTCCTGAAACATCTAAAAAACAAAGCAACAGAGCCTAGGGCACTGCCACTTATGGTCCTATAGCTTAGGGAAATTAAAATCAAAAAGACACAGCCACCCCAAAGTTTGGGACGCCTCTGTTTACAAGAACCTCGTTTACAGTACAAGTTCAACATCGCAGAAAGTGAAAAATGGATAAAGAAGTTGTGGTATTCACTTACAAAGCAATATCACTCAGCAATGAAATCTGTGTCATCAGGCCCTTAGCAGCACAATGAGTGGATTCAGGTATGATGATTCTAACTGAAGTAAGTCACACAGAAAAAGAAACATCATAAGATATCAGTAATACACGGAATGTAAACTTGGCTACACAGAAACTGAATTACAGAACAGAACAGGGTCTCAAATTTAGAAAACCAACTATGCTTGCTTAAGGGTAAAGGTGAGTTGGGGTGCTGCATAAAACCAGAGATTGAAATGAGCACAGATAAAGTTCCTTAAGTCAAATATGGAATAGACAAGAGCTACTCCTTGCTCAACGAAATGGACTCAACACCGCATATTAAATGCCTAAGAATGTGCCTGACTAGTAAGTATCTTAAAACCTATGGATTGCTATGTCTCCGTAAGAGAATCAAGCATGTGTACAGGGGCATAAACGCAGCAGTGATAGGATTGGAGAGGTTCGGTGAGCAAATGAAGACCCTTTGAAGTCATATTGCATGGTACCCATTCCACGGGTCTCAACTCTCCAGGTTTAAGGTATTCTTCCTTCAGCTAAAACATGCATGTGGAACCCAAGTATGATCAACCATGTGAACGGGAGACGTGTTCAAATATGTCTCAGTTTTCCTCCCCTGGTACTCGGGTGCAACATTCCAGACGCTTTACTAACACTCTCCCCACTTGGAGAGTCAGCGCCTTTAACCTCCTGTTTGGCCCAGTTTGCAATTTCTGCGGAAGATGAACAGGAATAGCGAGAACCAATGAGAGGCTAGCTGGAGGTGTCTGGACGGGCAAATTTAACTCTCATTTCCCACAAGGAAGAGGAAATAACCAAAGGCTCAGCGTGCCGTACCGGAACCAGATTAGGGCCTGAAGCCATCCAGCGGTGTTGCGGCCAGCTCAAAAGAAAGCGAGTTGAAGAAAGGAGCTCAGGGGCACTGTAATTCACAAACCTGCAGAGTTATAAATTACAGCTATCGTCCAAAAACAGACTGAAGTAAGGCTGCCAAGAGGACTTGAAAGCGGGGCAGAATTGCAGGAAACCGATTTCAGGAGGTAGACTGGAATTGCATTGAAAGCATAGGAAAAGAGGCAGAACGTCCACAGTGATGCACTTGGCCAAAAAGGGCGTATGCGTTTTTTCCTGAATATATTCAGGAAAAAACGCATACGCCCTTTTTGGCCAACCAAGCAAGCTTGCAAAGGAAATCTGCACTACAATGAAGTCTCACTTCCCCCCGGTCAAAAGGGCCATCTGAAAATAGTGTAAAATCCAGAAAGGCAGGACAGGCCATGGAGAACTGGGAGCCTTGTTATGCTGATGGGCGGGATGTAAATTGCCAACAACCACTCGGGAGAAGTGTATGGTGTTTCCTGAAACATCTAAAAAACAAAGCAACAGAACCTAGGGCACTTCCACTTATGGTCCTATAGCTTAGGGAAATTAAAATCAAAAAGACACAGCCACCCCAAAGTTTGGAACGGCTCTGTTTACAAGAACCTCGTTCACAGTACAAGTTCAACATCTCAGAAAGTGAAAAATAGATAAAGAAGTTGTGGTATTCACTTACAAAGCAATATCACTCAGCAATGAAATCTATGTCATCAGGCCCTTAGCAGCACAATGAGTCGATTCAGGTATGATGATTCTAATTGAAATAAGTCACACAGAAAAAGAAACATCATAAGATATCAGTAATACACGGAATGGAAACTTGGCTACACAGGAACTGAATTACAGAACAGAACTGGGTCACAAATTTAGAAAAACAACTTATGCTTGCTTAAGGGTAAAGGTGAGTTGGGGTGCTGCATAAAACCAGAGATTGAAATGAGCACAGATAAAGTTCCTTAAGCCAAATATGGAATAGACAAGAGCTACTCCTTGCTCAATGAAATGGACTCAACACCGCATATTAAACGCCTAAGAATGTACCTGACTAGTAAGTATCTTAAAACCTATGGATTGCTATGTCTCCGAAAGAGAATCAAGCATGTGTACAGGGGCATAAACGCAGCAGTGATAGGATTGGAGAGGTTCGGTGAGCAAATGAAGACCCTTTGAAGTCATATTGCATGGTACCCATTACACGGGTCTTAACTCTCCAGATTTAAGGTATTCTTCCTTCAGCTAAAACATGCATGTGGAACCCAAGTATGATCAACCATGTGAACGGGAGACGTGTTCAAATATGTCTCAGTTTTCCTCCCCTGGTACTCGGGTGCAACATTCCAGACGCTTTACTAACACTCTCCCCACTTGGAGAGTCAGTCCCTTTAACCTCCTGTTTGGCCCAGTTTGCAATTTCTGCGGAAGATGAACAGGAATAGCGAGAACCAATGAGAGGCTAGCTGGAGGTGTCTGGACGGGCAAATTTAACTCTCATTTCCCACCAGGAAGAGGAATTAACCAAAGGCTCAGCATGCCGGGCCGGAACCAGATTAGGGCCTGAAGCCATCCTGCGGTGTTGCGGCCAGGTCACAAGAAAGCGAGTTGAAGAAAGGAGCTCAGGGGCACTGTAATTCACAAACCTGCAGAGTTATAAATGACAGCTATCGTCCAAAAACAGACTGAAGTAAGGCTGCCAAGAGGACTTGAAAGCGGGGCAGAATTGCAGGAAACCGATTTCAGGAGGTAGACTGGAATTGCATTGAAAGCATAGGAAAAGAGGCAGAACGTCCACAATGATGCACTTGGCCAAAAAGGGCGTATGCGTTTTTTCCTGAATATATTCAGGAAAAAACGCATACGCCCTTTTTGGCCAACCAAGCAAGCTTGCAAAGGAAATCTGCACTACAATGAAGTCTCACTTCCCCCCGGTCAAAAGGGCCATCTGAAAAAAGTGTAACATCCAGAAAGGCAGGACAGGCCATGGAGAACTGGGAGCCTTGTTATGCTGATGGGCGGGATGTAAATTGCCAACAGACACTCGGGAGAAGTGTATGGTGTTTCCTGAAACATCTAAAAAACAAAGCAACAGAACCTAGGGCACTTCCACTTATGGTCCTATAGCTTAGGGAAATTAAAATCAAAAAGACACAGCCACCCCAAAGTTTGGAACGGCTCTGTTTACAAGAACCTCGTTTACAGTACAAGTTCAACATCTCAGAAAGTGAAAAATGGATAAAGAAGTTGTGGTATTCACTTACAAAGCAATATCACTCAGCAATGAAATCTATGTCATCAGGCCCTTAGCAGCACAATGAGTCGATTCAGGTATGATGATTCTAACTGAAATAAGTCACACAGAAAAAGAAACATCATAAGATATCAGTAATACACGGAATGGAAACTTGGCTACACAGGAACTGAATTACAGAACAGAACTGTGTCACAAATTTAGAAAAACAACTTATGCTTGCTTAAGGGTAAAGGTGAGTTGGGGTGCTGCATAAAACCAGAGATTGAAATGAGCACAGATAAAGTTCCTTAAGTCAAATATGGAATAGACAAGAGCTACTCCTTGCTCAACGAAATGGACTCAACACCGCATATTAAACGCCTAAGAATGTGCCTGACTAGTAAGTATCTTAAAACCTATGGATTGCTATGTCTCCGAAAGAGAATCAAGCATGTGTACAGGGGCATAAACGCAGCAGTGATAGGATTGGAGAGGTTCGGTGAGCAAATGAAGACCCTTTGAAGTCATATTGCATGGTACCCATTCCACGGGTCTCAACTCTCCAGGTTTAAGGTATTCTTCCTTCAGCTAAAACATGCATGTGGAACCCAAGTATGATCAACCATGTGAACGGGAGACGTGTTCAAATATGTCTCAGTTTTCCTCCCCTGGTACTCGGGTGCAACATTCCAGACGCTTTACTAACACTCTCCCCACTTGGAGAGTCAGCGCCTTTAACCTCCTGTTTGGCCCAGTTTGCAATTTCTGCGGAAGATGAACAGGAATAGCGAGAACCAATGAGAGGCTAGCTGGAGGTGTCTGGACGGGCAAATTTAACTCTCATTTCCCACCAGGAAGAGGAAATAACCAAAGGCTCAGCGTGCCGTACCGGAACCAGATTAGGGCCTGAAGCCATCCTGCGGTGTTGCGGCCAGCTCAAAAGAAAGCGAGTTGAAGAAAGGAGCTCAGGGGCACTGTAATTCACAAACCTGCAGAGTTATAAATGACAGCTATCGTCCAAAAACAGACTGAAGTAAGGCTGCCAAGAGGACTTGAAAGCGGGGCAGAATTGCAGGAAACCGATTTCAGGAGGTAGACTGGAATTGCATTGAAAGCATAGGAAAAGAGGCAGAACGTCCACAATGATGCACTTGGCCAAAAAGGGCGTATGCGTATTTTCCTGAATATATTCAGGAAAAAACGCATACGCCCTTTTTGGCCAACCAAGCAAGCTTGCAAAGGAAATCTGCACTACAATGAAGTCTCACTTCCCCCCGGTCAAAAGGGCCATCTGAAAAAAGTGTAACATCCAGAAAGGCAGGACAGGCCATGGAGAACTGGGAGCCTTGTTATGCTGATGGGCGGGATGTAAATTGCCAACAGACACTCGGGAGAAGTGTATGGTGTTTCCTGAAACATCTAAAAAACAAAGCAACAGAACCTAGGGCACTTCCACTTATGGTCCTATAGCTTAGGGAAATTAAAATCAAAAAGACACAGCCACCCCAAAGTTTGGAACGGCTCTGTTTACAAGAACCTCGTTTACAGTACAAGTTCAACATCTCAGAAAGTGAAAAATGGATAAAGAAGTTGTGGTATTCACTTACAAAGCAATATCACTCAGCAATGAAATCTATGTCATCAGGCCCTTAGCAGCACAATGAGTCGATTCAGGTATGATGATTCTAACTGAAATAAGTCACACAGAAAAAGAAACATCATAAGATATCAGTAATACACGGAATGGAAACTTGGCTACACAGGAACTGAATTACAGAACAGAACTGTGTCACAAATTTAGAAAAACAACTTATGCTTGCTTAAGGGTAAAGGTGAGTTGGGGTGCTGCATAAAACCAGAGATTGAAATGAGCACAGATAAAGTTCCTTAAGTCAAATATGGAATAGACAAGAGCTACTCCTTGCTCAACGAAATGGACTCAACACCGCATATTAAACGCCTAAGAATGTGCCTGACTAGTAAGTATCTTAAAACCTATGGATTGCTATGTCTCCGAAAGAGAATCAAGCATGTGTACAGGGGCATAAACGCAGCAGTGATAGGATTGGAGAGGTTCGGTGAGCAAATGAAGACCCTTTGAAGTCATATTGCATGGTACCCATTCCACGGGTCTCAACTCTCCAGGTTTAAGGTATTCTTCCTTCAGCTAAAACATGCATGTGGAACCCAAGTATGATCAACCATGTGAACGGGAGACGTGTTCAAATATGTCTCAGTTTTCCTCCCCTGGTACTCGGGTGCAACATTCCAGACGCTTTACTAACACTCTCCCCACTTGGAGAGTCAGCGCCTTTAACCTCCTGTTTGGCCCAGTTTGCAATTTCTGCGGAAGATGAACAGGAATAGCGAGAACCAATGAGAGGCTAGCTGGAGGTGTCTGGACGGGCAAATTTAACTCTCATTTCCCACCAGGAAGAGGAAATAACCAAAGGCTCAGCGTGCCGTACCGGAACCAGATTAGGGCCTGAAGCCATCCTGCGGTGTTGCGGCCAGCTCAAAAGAAAGCGAGTTGAAGAAAGGAGCTCAGGGGCACTGTAATTCACAAACCTGCAGAGTTATAAATGACAGCTATCGTCCAAAAATAGACTGAAGTAAGGCTGCCAAGAGGACTTGAAAGCGGGGCAGAATTGCAGGAAACCGATTTCAGGAGGTAGACTGGAATTGCATTGAAAGCATAGGAAAAGAGGCAGAACGTCCACAATGAGGCACTTGGCCAAAAAGGGCGTATGCGTTTTTTCCTGAATATATTCAGGAAAAAACGCATACGCCCTTTTTGGCCAACCAAGCAAGCTTGCAAAGGAAATCTGCACTACAATGAAGTCTCACTTCCCCCCGGTCAAAAGGGCCATCTGAAAAAAGTGTAAAATCCAGAAAGGCAGGACAGGCCATGGAGAACTGGGAGCCTTGTTATGCTGATGGGCGGGATGTAAATTGCCAACAACCACTCGGGAGAAGTGTATGGTGTTTCCTGAAACATCTAAAAAACAAAGCAACAGAGCCTAGGGCACTGCCACTTATGGTCCTATAGCTTAGGGAAATTAAAATCAAAAAGACACAGCCACCCCAAAGTTTGGGACGCCTCTGTTTACAAGAACCTCGTTTACAGTACAAGTTCAACATCGCAGAAAGTGAAAAATGGATAAAGAAGTTGTGGTATTCACTTACAAAGCAATATCACTCAGCAATGAAATCTGTGTCACCAGGCCCTTAGCAGCACAATGAGTGGATTCAGGTATGATGATTCTAACTGAAGTAAGTCACACAGAAAAAGAAACATCATAAGATATCAGTAATACACGGAATGTAAACTTGGCTACACAGAAACTGAATTACAGAACAGAACAGGGTCTCAAATTTAGAAAACCAACTTATGCTTGCTTAAGGGTAAAGGTGAGTTGGGGTGCTGCATAAAACCAGAGATTGAAATGAGCACAGATAAAGTTCCTTAAGTCAAATATGGAATAGACAAGAGCTACTCCTTGCTCAACGAAATGGACTCAACACCGCATATTAAACGCCTAAGAATGTACCTGACTAGTAAGTATCTTAAAACCTATGGATTGCTATGTCTCCGAAAGAGAATCAAGCAAGTGTACAGGGGCATAAACGCAGCAGTGATAGGATTGGAGAGGTTCGGTGAGCAAATGAAGACCCTTTGAAGTCATATTGCATGGTACCCATTCCACGGGTCTCAACTCTCCAGGTTTAAGGTATTCTTCCTTCAGCTAAAACATGCATGTGGAACCCAAGTATGATCAACCATGTGAACGGGAGACGTGTTCAAATATGTCTCAGTTTTCCTCCCCTGGTACTCGGGTGCAACATTCCAGACGCTTTACTAACACTCTCCCCACTTGGAGAGTCAGCGCCTTTAACCTCCTGTTTGGCCCAGTTTGCAATTTCTGCGGAAGATGAACAGGAATAGCGAGAACAAATGAGAGACTAGCTGGAGGTGTCTGGACGGCCAAATTTAACTCTCATTTCCCACCAGGAAGAGGAAATAACCAAAGGCTCAGCGTGCCGTGCCGGAACCAGATTAGGGCCTGAAGCCATCCTGCGGTGTTGCAGCCAGGTCACAAGAAAGCGAGTTGAAGAAAGGAGCTCAGGGGCACTGTAATTCACAAACCTGCAGAGTTATAAATGACAGCTATCGTCCAAAAATAGACTGAAGTAAGGCTGCCAAGAGGACTTGAAAGCGGGGCAGAATTGCAGGAAACCGATTTCAGGAGGTAGACTGGAATTGCATTGAAAGCATAGGAAAAGAGGCAGAACGTCCACAATGATGCACTTGGCCAAAAAGGGCGTATGCGTTTTTTCCTGAATATATTCAGGAAAAAACGCATACGCACTTTTTGGCCAACCAAGCAAGCTTGCAAAGGAAATCTGCACTACAATGAAGTCTCACTTCCCCCCGGTCAAAAGGGCCATCTGAAAAAAGTGTAACATCCAGAAAGGCAGGACAGGCCATGGAGAACTGGGAGCCTTGTTATGCTGATGGGCGGGATGTAAATTGCCAACAGACACTCGGGAGAAGTGTATGGTGTTTCCTGAAACATCTAAAAAACAAAGCAACAGAACCTAGGGCACTTCCACTTATGGTCCTATAGCTTAGGGAAATTAAAATCAAAAAGACACAGCCACCCCAAAGTTTGGAACGGCTCTGTTTACAAGAACCTCGTTTACAGTACAAGTTCAACATCTCAGAAAGTGAAAAATGGATAAAGAAGTTGTGGTATTCACTTACAAAGCAATATCACTCAGCAATGAAATCTATGTCATCAGGCCCTTAGCAGCACAATGAGTCGATTCAGGTATGATGATTCTAACTGAAATAAGTCACACAGAAAAAGAAACATCATAAGATATCAGTAATACACGGAATGGAAACTTGGCTACACAGGAACTGAATTACAGAACAGAACTGTGTCACAAATTTAGAAAAACAACTTATGCTTGCTTAAGGGTAAAGGTGAGTTGGGGTGCTGCATAAAACCAGAGATTGAAATGAGCACAGATAAAGTTCCTTAAGTCAAATATGGAATAGACAAGAGCTACTCCTTGCTCAACGAAATGGACTCAACACTGCATATTAAACGCCTAAGAATGTGCCTGACTAGTAAGTATCTTAAAACCTATGGATTGCTATGTCTCCAAAAGAGAATCAAGCATGTGTACAGGGGCATAAACGCAGCAGTGATAGGATTGGAGAGGTTCGGTGAGCAAATGAAGACCCTTTGAAGTCATATTGCATGGTACCCATTCCACGGGTCTCAACTCTCCAGGTTTAAGGTATTCTTCCTTCAGCTAAAACATGCATGTGGAACCCAAGTATGATCAACCATGTGAACGGGAGACGTGTTCAAATATGTCTCAGTTTTCCTCCCCTGGTACTCGGGTGCAACATTCCAGACGCTTTACTAACACTCTCCCCACTTGGAGAGTCAGCGCCTTTAACCTCCTGTTTGGCCCAGTTTGCAATTTCTGCGGAAGATGAACAGGAATAGCGAGAACCAATGAGAGGCTAGCTGGAGGTGTCTGGACGGGCAAATTTAACTCTCATTTCCCACCAGGAAGAGGAAATAACCAAAGGCTCAGCGTGCCGTACCGGAACCAGATTAGGGCCTGAAGCCATCCTGCGGTGTTGCGGCCAGCTCAAAAGAAAGCGAGTTGAAGAAAGGAGCTCAGGGGCACTGTAATTCACAAACCTGCAGAGTTATAAATGACAGCTATCGTCCAAAAACAGACTGAAGTAAGGCTGCCAAGAGGACTTGAAAGCGGGGCAGAATTGCAGGAAACCGATTTCAGGAGGTAGACTGGAATTGCATTGAAAGCATAGGAAAAGAGGCAGAACGTCCACAATGATGCACTTGGCCAAAAAGGGCGTATGCGTTTTTTCCTGAATATATTCAGGAAAAAACGCATACGCCCTTTTTGGCCAACCAAGCAAGCTTGCAAAGGAAATCTGCACTACAATGAAGTCTCACTTCCCCCCGGTCAAAAGGGCCATCTGAAAAAAGTGTAACATCCAGAAAGGCAGGACAGGCCATGGAGAACTGGGAGCCTTGTTATGCTGATGGGCGGGATGTAAATTGCCAACAGACACTCGGGAGAAGTGTATGGTGTTTCCTGAAACATCTAAAAAACAAAGCAACAGAACCTAGGGCACTTCCACTTATGGTCCTATAGCTTAGGGAAATTAAAATCAAAAAGACACAGCCACCCCAAAGTTTGGAACGGCTCTGTTTACAAGAACCTCGTTTACAGTACAAGTTCAACATCTCAGAAAGTGAAAAATGGATAAAGAAGTTGTGGTATTCACTTACAAAGCAATATCACTCAGCAATGAAATCTATGTCATCAGGCCCTTAGCAGCACAATGAGTCGATTCAGGTATGATGATTCTAACTGAAATAAGTCACACAGAAAAAGAAACATCATAAGATATCAGTAATACACGGAATGGAAACTTGGCTACACAGGAACTGAATTACAGAACAGAACTGTGTCACAAATTTAGAAAAACAACTTATGCTTGCTTAAGGGTAAAGGTGAGTTGGGGTGCTGCATAAAACCAGAGATTGAAATGAGCACAGATAAAGTTCCTTAAGTCAAATATGGAATAGACAAGAGCTACTCCTTGCTCAACGAAATGGACTCAACACCGCATATTAAACGCCTAAGAATGTGCCTGACTAGTAAGTATCTTAAAACCTATGGATTGCTATGTCTCCGAAAGAGAATCAAGCATGTGTACAGGGGCATAAACGCAGCAGTGATAGGATTGGAGAGGTTCGGTGAGCAAATGAAGACCCTTTGAAGTCATATTGCATGGTACCCATTCCACGGGTCTCAACTCTCCAGGTTTAAGGTATTCTTCCTTCAGCTAAAACATGCATGTGGAACCCAAGTATGATCAACCATGTGAACGGGAGACGTGTTCAAATATGTCTCAGTTTTCCTCCCCTGGTACTCGGGTGCAACATTCCAGACGCTTTACTAACACTCTCCCCACTTGGAGAGTCAGCGCCTTTAACCTCCTGTTTGGCCCAGTTTGCAATTTCTGAGGAAGATGAACAGGAATATCGAGAACAAATGAGAGACTAGCTGGAGGTGTCTGGACGGCCAAATTTAACTCTCATTTCCCACCAGGAAGAGGAAATAACCAAAGGCTCAGCGTGCCGTGCCGGAACCAGATTAGGGCCTGAAGCCATCCTGCGGTGTTGCGGCCAGGTCACAAGAAAGCGAGTTGAAGAAAGGAGCTCAGGGGCACTGTAATTCACAAACCTGCAGAGTTATAAATGACAGCTATCGTCCAAAAATAGACTGAAGTAAGGCTGCCAAGAGGACTTGAAAGCGGGGCAGAATTGCAGGAAACCGATTTCAGGAGGTAGACTGGAATTGCATTGAAAGCATAGGAAAAGAGGCAGAACGTCCACAATGATGCACTTGGCCAAAAAGGGCGTATGCGTTTTTTCCTGAATATATTCAGGAAAAAACGCATACGCCCTTTTTGGCCAACCAAGCAAGCTTGCAAAGGAAATCTGCACTACAATGAAGTCTCACTTCCCCCCGGTCAAAAGGGCCATCTGAAAAAAGTGTAAAATCCAGAAAGGCAGGACAGGCCATGGAGAACTGGGAGCCTTGTTATGCTGATGGGCGGGATGTAAATTGCCAACAGACACTCGGGAGAAGTGTATGGTGTTTCCTGAAACATCTAAAAAACAATGCAACAGAGCCTAGGGCACTTCCACTTATGGTCCTATAGCTTAGGGAAATTAAAATCAAAACGACACAGCCACCCCAAAGTTTGGAACGGCTCTGTTTACAAGAACCTTGTTTACAGTACAAATTCAACATCGCAGAAAGTGAAAAATGGATAAAGAAGTTTGGTATTTACTTACAAAGCAATATCACTCAGCAATGAAATCTGTGTCAATAGGACCTTAGCAGCACAATGAGTGGATTCAGGTATGATGATTCTAACTGAAGTAAGTCACACAGAAAAAGAAACATCATAAGATATCACTAATACACGGAATGTAAACTTGGCTACACAGGAACTGAATTACAGAACAGAACAGGGTCTCAAATTTAGAAAACCAACTATGCTTGCTTAAGGGTAAAGGTGAGTTGGGGTGCTGCATAAAACCAGAGATTGAAATGAGCACAGATAAAGTTCCTTAAGTCAAATATGGAATAGACAAGAGCTACTCCTTGCTCAACGAAATGGACTCAACACCGCATATTAAACGCCTAAGAATGTGCCTGACTAGTAAGTATCTTAAAACCTATGGATTGCTATGTCTCCGAAAGAGAATCAAGCATGTGTACAGGGGCATAAACGCAGCAGTGATAGGATTGGAGAGGTTCGGTGAGCAAATGAAGACCCTTTGAAGTCATATTGCATGGTACCCATTCCACGGGTCTCAACTCTCCAGGTTTAAGGTATTCTTCCTTCAGCTAAAACATGCATGTGGAACCCAAGTATGATCAACCATGTGAACGGGAGACGTGTTCAAATATGTCTCAGTTTTCCTCCCCTGGTACTCGGGTGCAACATTCCAGACGCTTTACTAACACTCTCCCCACTTGGAGAGTCAGCGCCTTTAACCTCCTGTTTGGCCCAGTTTGCAATTTCTGCGGAAGATGAACAGGAATAGCGAGAACCAATGAGAGGCTAGCTGGAGGTGTCTGGACGGGCAAATTTAACTCTCATTTCCCACAAGGAAGAGGAAATAACCAAAGGCTCAGCGTGCCGTACCGGAACCAGATTAGGGCCTGAAGCCATCCAGCGGTGTTGCGGCCAGCTCAAAAGAAAGCGAGTTGAAGAAAGGAGCTCAGGGGCACTGTAATTCACAAACCTGCAGAGTTATAAATGACAGCTATCGTCCAAAAACAGACTGAAGTAAGGCTGCCAAGAGGACTTGAAAGCGGGGCAGAATTGCAGGAAACCGATTTCAGGAGGTAGACTGGAATTGCATTGAAAGCATAGGAAAAGAGGCAGAACGTCCACAATGATGCACTTGGCCAAAAAGGGCGTATGCGTTTTTTCCTGAATATATTCAGGAAAAAACGCATACGCACTTTTTGGCCAACCAAGCAAGCTTGCAAAGGAAATCTGCACTACAATGAAGTCTCACTTCCCCCCGGTCAAAAGGGCCATCTGAAAATAGTGTAAAATCCAGAAAGGCAGGACAGGCCATGGAGAACTGGGAGCCTTGTTATGCTGATGGGCGGGATGTAAATTGCCAACAGACACTCGGGAGAAGTGTATGGTGTTTCCTGAAACATCTAAAAAACAAAGCAACAGAACCTAGGGCACTTCCACTTATGGTCTTATAGCTTAGGGAAATTAAAATCAAAAAGACACAGCCACCCCAAAGTTTGGAACGGCTCTGTTTACAAGAACCTCGTTTACAGTACAAGTTCAACATCTCAGAAAGTGAAAAATGGATAAAGAAGTTGTGGTATTCACTTACAAAGCAATATCACTCAGCAATGAAATCTCTGTCATCAGGCCCTTAGCAGCACAATGAGTGGATTCAGGTATGATGATTCTAACTGAAATAAGTCACACAGAAAAAGAAACATCATAAGATATCAGTAATACACGGAATGGAAACTTGGCTACACAGGAACTGAATTACAGAACAGAACTGGGTCACAAATTTAGAAAAACAACTTATGCTTGCTTAAGGGTAAAGGTGAGTTGGGGTGCTGCATAAAACCAGAGATTGAAATGAGCACAGATAAAGTTCCTTAAGCCAAATATGGAATAGACAAGAGCTACTCCTTGCTCAACGAAATGGACTCAACACCGCATATTAAACGCCTAAGAATGTACCTGACTAGTAAGTATCTTAAAACCTATGGATTGCTATGTCTCCGAAAGAGAATCAAGCATGTGTACAGGGGCATAAACGCAGCAGTGATAGGATTGGAGAGGTTCGGTGAGCAAATGAAGACCCTTTGAAGTCATATTGCATGGTACCCATTACACGGGTCTTAACTCTCCAGATTTAAAGTATTCTTCCTTCAGCTAAAACATGCATGTGGAACCCAAGTATGATCAACCATGTGAACGGGAGACGTGTTCAAATATGTCTCAGTTTTCCTCCCCTGGTACTCGGGTGCAACATTCCAGACGCTTTACTAACACTCTCCCCACTTGGAGAGTCAGTCCCTTTAACCTCCTGTTTGGCCCAGTTTGCAATTTCTGCGGAAGATGAACAGGAATAGCGAGAACCAATGAGAGGCTAGCTGGAGGTGTCTGGACGGGCAAATTTAACTCTCATTTCCCACCAGGAAGAGGAATTAACCAAAGGCTCAGCATGCCGGGCCGGAACCAGATTAGGGCCTGAAGCCATCCTGCGGTGTTGCGGCCAGGTCACAAGAAAGCGAGTTGAAGAAAGGAGCTCAGGGGCACTGTAATTCACAAACCTGCAGAGTTATAAATGACAGCTATCGTCCAAAAACAGACTGAAGTAAGGCTGCCAAGAGGACTTGAAAGCGGGGCAGAATTGCAGGAAACCGATTTCAGGAGGTAGACTGGAATTGCATTGAAAGCATAGGAAAAGAGGCAGAACGTCCACAATGATGCACTTGGCCAAAAAGGGCGTATGCGTTTTTTCCTGAATATATTCAGGAAAAAACGCATACGCCCTTTTTGGCCAACCAAGCAAGCTTGCAAAGGAAATCTGCACTACAATGAAGTCTCACTTCCCCCCGGTCAAAAGGGCCATCTGAAAATAGTGTAAAATCCAGAAAGGCAGGACAGGCCATGGAGAACTGGGAGCCTTGTTATGCTGATGGGCGGGATGTAAATTGCCAACAGACACTCGGGAGAAGTGTATGGTGTTTCCTGAAACATCTAAAAAACAAAGCAACAGAACCTAGGGCACTTCCACTTATGGTCTTATAGCTTAGGGAAATTAAAATCAAAAAGACACAGCCACCCCAAAGTTTGGAACGGCTCTGTTTACAAGAACCTCGTTTACAGTACAAGTTCAACATCTCAGAAAGTGAAAAATGGATAAAGAAGTTGTGGTATTCACTTACAAAGCAATATCACTCAGCAATGAAATCTATGTCATCAGGCCCTTAGCAGCACAATGAGTGGATTCAGGTATGATGATTCTAACTGAAATAAGTCACACAGAAAAAGAAACATCATAAGATATCACTAATACACGGAATGGAAACTTGGCTACACAGGAACTGAATTACAGAACAGAACTGTGTCACAAATTTAGAAAAACAACTTATGCTTGCTTAAGGGTAAAGGTGAGTTGGGGTGCTGCATAAAACCAGAGATTGAAATGAGCACAGATAAAGTTCCTTAAGCCAAATATGGAATAGACAAGAGCTACTCCTTGCTCAACGAAATGGACTCAACACCGCATATTAAACGCCTAAGAATGTACCTGACTAGTAAGTATCTTAAAACCTATGGATTGCTATGTCTCCGAAAGAGAATCAAGCATGTGTACAGGGGCATAAACGCAGCAGTGATAGGATTGGAGACGTTCGGTGAGCAAATGAAGACCCTTTGAAGTCATATTGCATGGTACCCATTACACGGGTCTCAACTCTCCAGGTTTAAGGTATTCTTCCTTCAGCTAAAACATGCATGTGGAATCCAAGTATGATCAACCATGTGAACGGGAGACGTGTTCAAATATGTCTCAGTTTTCCTCCCCTGGTACTCGGGTGCAACATTCCAGACGCTTTACTAACACTCTCCCCACTTGGAGAGTCAGTCCCTTTAACCTCCTGTTTGGCCCAGTTTGCAATTTCTGCGGAAGATGAACAGGAATAGCGAGAACCAATGAGAGGCTAGCTGGAGGTGTCTGGACGGGCAAATTTAACTCTCATTTCCCACAAGGAAGAGGAAATAACCAAAGGCTCAGCGTGCCGTACCGGAACCAGATTAGGGCCTGAAGCCATCCAGCGGTGTTGCGGCCAGCTCAAAAGAAAGCGAGTTGAAGAAAGGAGCTCAGGGGCACTGTAATTCACAAACCTGCAGAGTTATAAATGACAGCTATCGTCCAAAAACAGACTGAAGTAAGGCTGCCAAGAGGACTTGAAAGCGGGGCAGAATTGCAGGAAACCGATTTCAGGAGGTAGACTGGAATTGCATTGAAAGCATAGGAAAAGAGGCAGAACGTCCACAATGATGCACTTGGCCAAAAAGGGCGTATGCGTTTTTTCCTGAATATATTCAGGAAAAAACGCATACGCACTTTTTGGCCAACCAAGCAAGCTTGCAAAGGAAATCTGCACTACAATGAAGTCTCACTTCCCCCCGGTCAAAAGGGCCATCTGAAAATAGTGTAAAATCCAGAAAGGCAGGACAGGCCATGGAGAACTGGGAGCCTTGTTATGCTGATGGGCGGGATGTAAATTGCCAACAGACACTCGGGAGAAGTGTATGGTGTTTCCTGAAACATCTAAAAAACAAAGCAACAGAACCTAGGGCACTTCCACTTATGGTCTTATAGCTTAGGGAAATTAAAATCAAAAAGACACAGCCACCCCAAAGTTTGGAACGGCTCTGTTTACAAGAACCTCGTTTACAGTACAAGTTCAACATCTCAGAAAGTGAAAAATGGATAAAGAAGTTGTGGTATTCACTTACAAAGCAATATCACTCAGCAATGAAATCTCTGTCATCAGGCCCTTAGCAGCACAATGAGTGGATTCAGGTATGATGATTCTAACTGAAATAAGTCACACAGAAAAAGAAACATCATAAGATATCAGTAATACACGGAATGGAAACTTGGCTACACAGGAACTGAATTACAGAACAGAACTGGGTCACAAATTTAGAAAAACAACTTATGCTTGCTTAAGGGTAAAGGTGAGTTGGGGTGCTGCATAAAACCAGAGATTGAAATGAGCACAGATAAAGTTCCTTAAGCCAAATATGGAATAGACAAGAGCTACTCCTTGCTCAACGAAATGGACTCAACACCGCATATTAAACGCCTAAGAATGTACCTGACTAGTAAGTATCTTAAAACCTATGGATTGCTATGTCTCCGAAAGAGAATCAAGCATGTGTACAGGGGCATAAACGCAGCAGTGATAGGATTGGAGAGGTTCGGTGAGCAAATGAAGACCCTTTGAAGTCATATTGCATGGTACCCATTACACGGGTCTTAACTCTCCAGATTTAAAGTATTCTTCCTTCAGCTAAAACATGCATGTGGAACCCAAGTATGATCAACCATGTGAACGGGAGACGTGTTCAAATATGTCTCAGTTTTCCTCCCCTGGTACTCGGGTGCAACATTCCAGACGCTTTACTAACACTCTCCCCACTTGGAGAGTCAGTCCCTTTAACCTCCTGTTTGGCCCAGTTTGCAATTTCTGCGGAAGATGAACAGGAATAGCGAGAACCAATGAGAGGCTAGCTGGAGGTGTCTGGACGGGCAAATTTAACTCTCATTTCCCACCAGGAAGAGGAATTAACCAAAGGCTCAGCATGCCGGGCCGGAACCAGATTAGGGCCTGAAGCCATCCTGCGGTGTTGCGGCCAGGTCACAAGAAAGCGAGTTGAAGAAAGGAGCTCAGGGGCACTGTAATTCACAAACCTGCAGAGTTATAAATGACAGCTATCGTCCAAAAACAGACTGAAGTAAGGCTGCCAAGAGGACTTGAAAGCGGGGCAGAATTGCAGGAAACCGATTTCAGGAGGTAGACTGGAATTGCATTGAAAGCATAGGAAAAGAGGCAGAACGTCCACAATGATGCACTTGGCCAAAAAGGGCGTATGCGTTTTTTCCTGAATATATTCAGGAAAAAACGCATACGCCCTTTTTGGCCAACCAAGCAAGCTTGCAAAGGAAATCTGCACTACAATGAAGTCTCACTTCCCCCCGGTCAAAAGGGCCATCTGAAAATAGTGTAAAATCCAGAAAGGCAGGACAGGCCATGGAGAACTGGGAGCCTTGTTATGCTGATGGGCGGGATGTAAATTGCCAACAGACACTCGGGAGAAGTGTATGGTGTTTCCTGAAACATCTAAAAAACAAAGCAACAGAACCTAGGGCACTTCCACTTATGGTCTTATAGCTTAGGGAAATTAAAATCAAAAAGACACAGCCACCCCAAAGTTTGGAACGGCTCTGTTTACAAGAACCTCGTTTACAGTACAAGTTCAACATCTCAGAAAGTGAAAAATGGATAAAGAAGTTGTGGTATTCACTTACAAAGCAATATCACTCAGCAATGAAATCTATGTCATCAGGCCCTTAGCAGCACAATGAGTCGATTCAGGTATGATGATTCTAACTGAAATAAGTCACACAGAAAAAGAAACATCATAAGATATCACTAATACACGGAATGGAAACTTGGCTACACAGGAACTGAATTACAGAACAGAACTGTGTCACAAATTTAGAAAAACAACTTATGCTTGCTTAAGGGTAAAGGTGAGTTGGGGTGCTGCATAAAACCAGAGATTGAAATGAGCACAGATAAAGTTCCTTAAGCCAAATATGGAATAGACAAGAGCTACTCCTTGCTCAACGAAATGGACTCAACACCGCATATTAAACGCCTAAGAATGTACCTGACTAGTAAGTATCTTAAAACCTATGGATTGCTATGTCTCCGAAAGAGAATCAAGCATGTGTACAGGGGCATAAACGCAGCAGTGATAGGATTGGAGAGGTTCGGTGAGCAAATGAAGACCCTTTGAAGTCATATTGCATGGTACCCATTACACGGGTCTTAACTCTCCAGATTTAAGGTATTCTTCCTTCAGCTAAAACATGCATGTGGAACCCAAGTATGATCAACCATGTGAACGGGAGACGTGTTCAAATATGTCTCAGTTTTCCTCCCCTGGTACTCGGGTGCAACATTCCAGACGCTTTACTAACACTCTCCCCACTTGGAGAGTCAGTCCCTTTAACCTCCTGTTTGGCCCAGTTTGCAATTTCTGCGGAAGATGAACAGGAATAGCGAGAACCAATGAGAGGCTAGCTGGAGGTGTCTGGACGGGCAAATTTAACTCTCATTTCCCACCAGGAAGAGGAATTAACCAAAGGCTCAGCATGCCGGGCCGGAACCAGATTAGGGCCTGAAGCCATCCTGCGGTGTTGCGGCCAGGTCACAAGAAAGCGAGTTGAAGAAAGGAGCTCAGGGGCACTGTAATTCACAAACCTGCAGAGTTATAAATGACAGCTATCGTCCAAAAACAGACTGAAGTAAGGCTGCCAAGAGGACTTGAAAGCGGGGCAGAATTGCAGGAAACCGATTTCAGGAGGTAGACTGGAATTGCATTGAAAGCATAGGAAAAGAGGCAGAACGTCCACAATGATGTACTTGGCCAAAAAGGGAGTATGCGTTTTTTCCTGAATATATTCAGGAAAAAACGCATACGCCCTTTTTGGCCAACCAAGCAAGCTTGCAAAGGAAATCTGCACTACAATGAAGTCTCACTTCCCCCCGGTCAAAAGGGCCATCTGAAAAAAGTGTAACATCCAGAAAGGCAGGACAGGCCATGGAGAACTGGGAGCCTTGTTATGCTGATGGGCGGGATGTAAATTGCCAACAGACACTCGGGAGAAGTGTATGGTGTTTCCTGAAACATCTAAAAAACAAAGCAACAGAACCTAGGGCACTTCCACTTATGGTCCTATAGCTTAGGGAAATTAAAATCAAAAAGACACAGCCACCCCAAAGTTTGGAACGGCTCTGTTTACAAGAACCTCGTTTACGGTACAAGTTCAACATCTCAGAAAGTGAAAAATGGATAAAGAAGTTGTGGTATTCACTTACAAAGCAATATCACTCAGCAATGAAATCTATGTCATCAGGCCCTTAGCAGCACAATGAGTCGATTCAGGTATGATGATTCTAACTGAAATAAGTCACACAGAAAAAGAAACATCATAAGATATCAGTAATACACGGAATGGAAACTTGGCTACACAGGAACTGAATTACAGAACAGAACTGTGTCACAAATTTAGAAAAACAACTTATGCTTGCTTAAGGGTAAAGGTGAGTTGGGGTGCTGCATAAAACCAGAGATTGAAATGAGCACAGATAAAGTTCCTTAAGCCAAATATGGAATAGACAAGAGCTACTCCTTGCTCAACGAAATGGACTCAACACCGCATATTAAACGCCTAAGAATGTACCTGACTAGTAAGTATCTTAAAACCTATGGATTGCTATGTCTCCGAAAGAGAATCAAGCATGTGTACAGGGGCATAAACGCAGCAGTGATAGGATTGGAGACGTTCGGTGAGCAAATGAAGACCCTTTGAAGTCATATTGCATGGTACCCATTACACGGGTCTCAACTCTCCAGGTTTAAGGTATTCTTCCTTCAGCTAAAACATGCATGTGGAACCCAAGTATGATCAACCATGTGAACGGGAGACGTGTTCAAATATGTCTCAGTTTTCCTCCCCTGGTACTCGGGTGCAACATTCCAGACGCTTTACTAACACTCTCCCCACTTGGAGAGTCAGTCCCTTTAACCTCCTGTTTGGCCCAGTTTGCAATTTCTGCGGAAGATGAACAGGAATAGCGAGAACCAATGAGAGGCTAGCTGGAGGTGTCTGGACGGGCAAATTTAACTCTCATTTCCCACCAGGAAGAGGAATTAACCAAAGGCTCAGCATGCCGGGCCGGAACCAGATTAGGGCCTGAAGCCATCCTGCGGTGTTGCGGCCAGGTCACAAGAAAGCGAGTTGAAGAAAGGAGCTCAGGGGCACTGTAATTCACAAACCTGCAGAGTTATAAATGACAGCTATCGTCCAAAAACAGACTGAAGTAAGGCTGCCAAGAGGACTTGAAAGCGGGGCAGAATTGCAGGAAACCGATTTCAGGAGGTAGACTGGAATTGCATTGAAAGCATAGGAAAAGAGGCAGAACGTCCACAATGATGCACTTGGCCAAAAAGGGCGTATGCGTTTTTTCCTGAATATATTCAGGAAAAAACGCATACGCCCTTTTTGGCCAACCAAGCAAGCTTGCAAAGGAAATCTGCACTACAATGAAGTCTCACTTCCCCCCGGTCAAAAGGGCCATCTGAAAAAAGTGTAAAATCCAGAAAGGCAGGACAGGCCATGGAGAACTGGGAGCCTTGTTATGCTGATGGGCGGGATGTAAATTGCCAACAGACACTCGAGAGAAGTGTATGGTGTTTCCTGAAACATCTAAAAAACAAAGCAACAGAACCTAGGGCACTTCCACTTATGGTCCTATAGCTTAGGGAAATTAAAATCAAAAAGACACAGCCACCCCAAAGTTTGGAACGGCTCTGTTTACAAGAACCTCGTTTACAGTACAAGTTCAACATCGCAGAAAGTGAAAAATGGATAAAGAAGTTGTGGTATTCACTTACAAAGCAATATCACTCAGCAATGAAATCTGTGTCATCAGGCCCTTAGCAGCACAATGAGTGGATTCAGGTATGATGATTCTAACTGAAATAAGTCACACAGAAAAAGAAACATCATAAGATATCAGTAATACACGGAATGGAAACTTGGCTACACAGGAACTGAATTACAGAACAGAACTGGGTCACAAATTTAGAAAAACAACTTATGCTTGCTTAAGGGTAAAGGTGAGTTGGGGTGCTGCATAAAACCAGAGATTGAAATGAGCACAGATAAAGTTCCTTAAGCCAAATATGGAATAGACAAGAGCTACTCCTTGCTCAACGAAATGGACTCAACACCGCATATTAAACGCCTAAGAATGTACCTGACTAGTAAGTATCTTAAAACCTATGGATTGCTATGTCTCCGAAAGAGAATCAAGCATGTGTACAGGGGCATAAACGCAGCAGTGATAGGATTGGAGAGGTTCGGTGAGCAAATGAAGACCCTTTGAAGTCATATTGCATGGTACCCATTCCACGGGTCTTAACTCTCCAGGTTTAAGGTATTCTTCCTTCAGCTAAAACATGCATGTGGAACCCAAGTATGATCAACCATGTGAACGGGAGACGTGTTCAAATATGTCTCAGTTTTCCTCCCCTGGTACTCGGGTGCAACATTCCAGACGCTTTACTAACACTCTCCCCACTTGGAGAGTCAGTCCCTTTAACCTCCTGTTTGGCCCAGTTTGCAATTTCTGCGGAAGATGAACAGGAATAGCGAGAACCAATGAGAGGCTAGCTGGAGGTGTCTGGACGGGCAAATTTAACTCTCATTTCCCACCAGGAAGAGGAATTAACCAAAGGCTCAGCATGCCGGGCCGGAACCAGATTAGGGCCTGAAGCCATCCTGCGGTGTTGCGGCCAGGTCACAAGAAAGCGAGTTGAAGAAAGGAGCTCAGGGGCACTGTAATTCACAAACCTGCAGAGTTATAAATGACAGCTATCGTCCAAAAACAGACTGAAGTAAGGCTGCCAAGAGGACTTGAAAGCGGGGCAGAATTGCAGGAAACCGATTTCAGGAGGTAGACTGGAATTGCATTGAAAGCATAGGAAAAGAGGCAGAACGTCCACAATGATGCACTTGGCCAAAAGGGCGTATGCGTTTTTTCCTGAATATATTCAGGAAAAAACACATACGCCCTTTTTGGCCAACCAAGCAAGCTTGCAAAGGAAATCTACACTACAATGAAGTCTCACTTCCCCCCGGTCAAAAGGGCCATCTGAAAAAAGTGTAAAATCCAGAAAGGCAGGACAGGCCATGGAGAACTGGGAGCCTTGTTATGCTGATGGGCGGGATGTAAATTGCCAACAGACACTCGGGAGAAGTGTATGGTGTTTCCTGAAACATCTAAAAAACAAAGCAACAGAACCTAGGGCACTTCCACTTATGGTCCTATAGCTTAGGGAAATTAAAATCAAAAAGACACAGCCACCCCAAAGTTTGGAACGGCTCTGTTTACAAGAACCTCGTTTACAGTACAAGTTCAACATCGCAGAAAGTGAAAAATGGATAAAGAAGTTGTGGTATTTACTTACAAAGCAATATCACTCAGCAATGAAATCTCTGTCATCAGGCCCTTAGCAGCACAATGAGTGGATTCAGGTATGATGATTCTAACTGAAGTAAGTCACACAGAAAAAGAAACATCATAAGTTATCACTAATACACGGAATGTAAACTTGGCTACACAGGAACTGAATTACAGAACAGAACAGGGTCTCAAATTTAGAAAACCAACTATGCTTGCTTAAGGGTAAAGGTGAGTTGGGGTGCTGCATAAAACCAGAGATTGAAATGAGCACAGATAAAGTTCCTTAAGTCAAATATGGAATAGACAAGAGCTACTCCTTGCTCAACGAAATGGACTCAACACCGCATATTAAACGCCTAAGAATGTGCCTGACTAGTAAGTATCTTAAAACCTATGGATTGCTATGTCTCCGAAAGAGAATCAAGCATGTGTACAGGGGCATAAACGCAGCAGTGATAGGATTGGAGAGGTTCGGTGAGCAAATGAAGACCCTTTGAAGTCATATTGCATGGTACCCATTACACGGGTCTCAACTCTCCAGGTTTAAGGTATTCTTCCTTCAGCTAAAACATGCATGTGGAACCCAAGTATGATCAACCATGTGAACGGGAGACGTGTTCAAATATGTCTCAGTTTTCCTCCCCTGGTACTCGGGTGCAACATTCCAGACGCTTTACTAACACTCTCCCCACTTGGAGAGTCAGCGCCTTTAACCTCCTGTTTGGCCCAGTTTGCAATTTCTGCGGAAGATGAACAGGAATAGCGAGAACCAATGAGAGGCTAGCTGGAGGTGTCTGGACGGGCAAATTTAACTCTCATTTCCCACAAGGAAGAGGAAATAACCAAAGGCTCAGCGTGCCATACCGGAACCAGATTAGGGCCTGAAGCCATCCTGCGGTGTTGCGGCCAGCTCAAAAGAAAGCGAGTTGAAGAAAGGAGCTCAGGGGCACTGTAATTCACAAACCTGCAGAGTTATAAATGACAGCTATCGTCCAAAAACATACTGAAGTAAGGCTGCCAAGAGGACTTGAAAGCGGGGCAGAATTGCAGGAAACCGATTTCAGGAGGTAGACTGGAATTGCATTGAAAGCATAGGAAAAGAGGCAGAACGTCCACAATGATGCACTTGGCCAAAAAGGGCGTATGCGTTTTTTCCTGAATATATTCAGGAAAAAACGCATACGCCCTTTTTGGCCAACCAAGCAAGCTTGCAAAGGAAATCTGCACTACAATGAAGTCTCACTTCCCCCCGGTCAAAAGGGCCATCTGAAAAAAGTGTAAAATCCAGAAAGGCAGGACAGGCCATGGAGAACTGGGAGCCTTGTTATGCTGATGGGCGGGATGTAAATTGCCAACAGACACTCGGGAGAAGTGTATGGTGTTTCCTGAAACATCTAAAAAACAAAGCAACAGAACCTAGGGCACTTCCACTTATGGTCCTATAGCTTAGGGAAATTAAAATCAAAAAGACACAGCCACCCCAAAGTTTGGGACGCCTCTGTTTACAAGAACCTCGTTTACAGTACAAGTTCAACATCGCAGAAAGTGAAAAATGGATAAAGAAGTTGTGGTATTTACTTACAAAGCAATATCACTCAGCAATGAAATCTATGTCATCAGGCCCTTAGCATCACAATGAGTGGATTCAGGTATGATGATTCTAACTGAAGTAAGTCACACAGAAAAAGAAACATCATAAGATATCAGTAATACACGGAATGTAAACTTGGCTACACAGGAACTGAATTACAGAACAGAACAGGGTCTCAAATTTAGAAAACCAACTTATGCTTGCTTAAGGGGAAAGGTGAGTTGGGGTGCTGCATAAAACCAGAGATTGAAATGAGCACAGATAAAGTTCCTTAAGTCAAATATGGAATAGACAAGAGCTACTCCTTGCTCAACGAAATGGACTCAACACCGCATATTAAACGTCTAAGAATGTACCTGACTAGTAAGTATCTTAAAACCTATGGATTGCTATGTCTCCGAAAGAGAATCAAGCATGTGTACAGGGGCATAAACGCAGCAGTGATAGGATTGGAGAGGTTCGGTGAGCAAATGAAGACCCTTTGAAGTCATATTGCATGGTACCCATTACACGGGTCTTAACTCTCCAGGTTTAAGGTATTCTTCCTTCAGCTAAAACATGCATGTGGAACCCAAGTATGATCAACCATGTGAACGGGAGACGTGTTCAAATATGTCTCAGTTTTCCTCCCCTGGTACTCGGGTGCAACATTCCAGACGCTTTACTAACACTCTCCCCACTTGGAGAGTCAGCGCCTTTAACCTCCTGTTTGGCCCAGTTTGCAATTTCTGCGGAAGATGAACAGGAATAGCGAGAACCAATGAGAGACTAGCTGGAGGTGTTTGGACGGGCAAATTTAACTCTCATTTCCCACCAGGAAGAGGAAATAACCAAAGGCTCAGCGTGCCGTGCCGGAACCAGATTAGGGCCTGAAGCCATCCTGCGGTGTTGCGGCCAGGTCACAAGAAAGCAAGTTGAAGAAAGGAGCTCAGGGGCACTGTAATTCACAAACCTGCAGAGTTATAAATGACAGCTATCGTCCAAAAATAGACTGAAGTAAGGCTGCCAAGAGGACTTGAAAGCGGGGCAGAATTGCAGGAAACCGATTTCAGGAGGTAGACTGGAATTGCATTGAAAGCATAGGAAAAGAGGCAGAACGTCCACAATGATGCACTTGGCCAAAAAGGGCGTATGCGTTTTTTCCTGAATATATTCAGGAAAAAACGCATACGCCCTTTTTGGCCAACCAAGCAAGCTTGCAAAGGAAATCTGCACTACAATGAAGTCTCACTTCCCCCCGGTCAAAAGGGCCATCTGAAAAAAGTGTAAAATCCAGAAAGGCAGGACAGGCCATGGAGAACTGGGAGCCTTGTTATGCTGATGGGCGGGATGTAAATTGCCAACAACCACTCGGGAGAAGTGTATGGTGTTTCCTGAAACATCTAAAAAACAAAGCAACAGAACCTAGGGCACTTCCACTTATGGTCCTATAGCTTAGGGAAATTAAAATCAAAAAGACACAGCCACCCAAAAGTTTGGAACGGCTCTGTTTACAAGAACCTTGTTTACAGTACAAGTTCAACATCGCAGAAAGTGAAAAATGGATAAAGAAGTTGTGGTATTCACTTACAAAGCAACATCACTCAGCAATGAAATCTATGTCATCAGGCCCTTAGCAGCACAATGAGTGGATTCAGGTATGATGATTCTAACTGAAATAAGTCACACAGAAAAAGAAACATCATAAGATATCAGTAATACACGGAATGGAAACTTGTCTACACAGGAACTGAATTACAGAACAGAACAGGGTCTCAAATTTAGAAAACCAACTTATGCTTGCTTAAGGGTAAAGGTGAGTTGGGGTGCTGCATAAAACCAGAGATTGAAATGAGCACAGATAAAGTTCCTTAAGTCAAATATGGAATAGACAAGAGCTACTCCTTGCTCAACGAAATGGACTCAACACCGCATATTAAACGTCTAAGAATGTACCTGACTAGAAAGTATCTTAAAACCTATGGATTGCTATGTCTCCGAAAGAGAATCAAGCATGTGTACAGGGGCATAAACGCAGCAGTGATAGGATTGGAGAGGTTCGGTGAGCAAATGAAGACCCTTTGAAGTCATATTGCATGGTACCCATTACACGGGTCTAAACTCTCCAGGTTTAAGGTATTCTTCCTTCAGCTAAAACATGCATGTGGAACCCAAGTATGATCAACCATGTGAACGGGAGACGTGTTCAAATATGTCTCAGTTTTCCTCCCCTGGTACTCGGGTGCAACATTCCAGACGCTTTACTAACACTCTCCCCACTTGGAGAGTCAGCGCCTTTAACCTCCTGTTTGGCCCAGTTTGCAATTTCTGCGGAAGATGAACAGGAATAGCGAGAACCAATGAGAGACTAGCTGGAGGTGTTTGGACGGGCAAATTTAACTCTCATTTCCCACCAGGAAGAGGAAATAACCAAAGGCTCAGCATGCCGTGCCGGAACCAGATTAGGGCCTGAAGCCATCCTGCGGTGTTGCGGCCAGGTCACAAGAAAGCAAGTTGAAGAAAGGAGCTCAGGGGCACTGTAATTCACAAACCTGCAGAGTTATAAATGACAGCTATCGTCCAAAAATAGACTGAAGTAAGGCTGCCAAGAGGACTTGAAAGCGGGGCAGAATTGCAGGAAACCGATTTCAGGAGGTAGACTGGAATTGCATTGAAAGCATAGGAAAAGAGGCAGAACGTCCACAATGATGCACTTGGCCAAAAAGGGCGTATGCGTTTTTTCCTGAATATATTCAGGAAAAAACGCATACGCCCTTTTTGGCCAACCAAGCAAGCTTGCAAAGGAAATCTGCACTACAATGAAGTCTCACTTCCCCCCGGTCAAAAGGGCCATCTGAAAAAAGTGTAAAATCCAGAAAGGCAGGACAGGCCATGGAGAACTGGGAGCCTTGTTATGCTGATGGGCGGGATGTAAATTGCCAACAACCACTCGGGAGAAGTGTATGGTGTTTCCTGAAACATCTAAAAAACAAAGCAACAGAACCTAGGGCACTTCCACTTATGGTCCTATAGCTTAGGGAAATTAAAATCAAAAAGACACAGCCACCCCAAAGTTTGGAACGGCTCTGTTTACAAGAACCTCGTTTACAGTACAAGTTCAACATCGCAGAAAGTGAAAAATGGATAAAGAAGTTGTGGTATTCACTTACAAAGCAATATCACTCAGCAATGAAATCTATGTCATCAGGCCCTTAGCAGCACAATGAGTGGATTCAGGTATGATGATTCTAACTGAAATAAGTCACACAGAAAAAGAAACATCATAAGATATCAGTAATACACGGAATGGAAACTTGGCTACACAGGAACTGAATTACAGAACAGAACTGGGTCACAAATTTAGAAAAACAACTTATGCTTGCTTAAGGGTAAAGGTGAGTTGGGGTGCTGCATAAAACCAGAGATTGAAATGAGCACAGATAAAGTTCCTTAAGCCAAATATGGAATACACAAGAGCTACTCCTTGCTCAACGAAATGGACTCAACACCGCATATTAAACGCCTAAGAATGTACCTGACTTGTAAGTATCTTAAAATCTATAGATTGCTATGTCTCCGAAAGAGAATCAAGCATGTGTACAGGGGCATAAACGCAGCAGTGATAGGATTGGAGAGGTTCGGTGAGCAAATTAAGACCCTTTGAAGTCATATTGCATGGTACCCATTCCACGGGTTTCAACTACCCAGGTTTAAGGTATTCTTCCTTCAGCTAAAACATGCATGTGGAACCTAGAGTATGATCAACCATGTGATCGGGAGACGTGTTCAAATATGTCTCAGTTTTCCTCCCCTGGTACTCGGGTGCAACATTCCAGACGCTTTACTAACACTCTCCCCACGTGGAGAGTCAGTCCCTTTAACCTCCTGTTTGGCCCAGTTTGCAATTTCTGCGGAAGATGAACAGGAATAGCGAGAACCAATGAGAGGCTAGCTGGAGGTGTCTGGACGGGCAAATTTAACTCTCATTTCCCACCAGGAACAGGAATTAACCAAAGGCTCAGCATGCCGGGCCGGAACCAGATTAGGGCCTGAAGCCATCCTGCGGTGTTGCGGCCAGGTCACAAGAAAGCGAGTTGAAGAAAGGAGCTCAGGGGCACTGTAATTCACAAACCTGCAGAGTTATAAATGACAGCTATCGTCCAAAAATAGACTGAAGTAAGGCTGCCAAGAGGACTTGAAAGCGGGGCAGAATTGCAGGAAACCGATTTCAGGAGGTAGACTGGAATTGCATTGAAAGCATAGGAAAAGAGGCAGAACGTCCACAATGATGCACTTGGCCAAAAAGGGCGTATGCGTTTTTTCCTGAATATATTCAGGAAAAAACGCATACGCCCTTTTTGGCCAACCAAGCAAGCTTGCAAAGGAAATCTGCACTACAATGAAGTCTCACTTCCCCCCGGTCAAAAGGGCCATCTGAAAAAAGTGTAAAATCCAGAAAGGCAGGACAGGCCATGGAGAACTGGGAGCCTTGTTATGCTGATGGGCGGGATGTAAATTGCCAACAGACACTCGGGAGAAGTGTATGGTGTTTCCTGAAACATCTAAAAAACAAAGCAATAGAGCCTAGGGCACTGCCACTTATGGTCCTATAGCTTAGGGAAATTAAAATCAAAAAGACACAGCCACCCCAAAGTTTGGGACGCCTCTGTTTACAAGAACCTCGTTTACAGTACAAGTTCAACATCGCAGAAAGTGAAAAATGGATAAAGAAGTTTTTGTATTTACTTACAAAGCAATATCACTCAGCAATGAAATCTATGTCATCAGGCCCTTAGCATCACAATGAGTGGATTCAGGTATGATGATTCTAACTGAAATAAGTCACACAGAAAAAGAAACATCATAAGATATCAGTAATACACGGAATGTAAACTTGGCTACACAGGAACTGAATTACAGAACAGAACAGGGACTCAAATTTAGAAAACCAACTATGCTTGCTTAAGGGTAAAGGTGAGTTGGGGTGCTGCATAAAACCAGAGATTGAAATGAGCACAGATAAAGTTCCTTAAGTCAAATATGGAATAGACAAGAGCTACTCCTTGCTCAACGAAATGGACTCAACACCGCATATTAAACGCCTAAGAATGTACCTGACTAGTAAGTATCTTAAAACCTATGGATTGCTATGTCTCCGAAAGAGAATCAAGCATGTGTACAGGGGCATAAACGCAGCAGTGATAGGATTGGAGAGGTTCGGTGAGCAAATGAAGACCCTTTGAAGTCATATTGCATGGTACCCATTACACGGGTCTTAACTCTCCAGGTTTAAGGTATTCTTCCTTCAGCTAAAACATGCATGTGGAACCCAAGTATGAACAACCATGTGAACGGGAGACGTGTTCAAATATGTCTCAGTTTTCCTCCCCTGGTACTCGGGTGCAACATTCCAGACGCTTTACTAACACTCTCCCGACTTGGAGAGTCAGTCCCTTTAAACTCCTGTTTGGCCCAGTTTGCAATTTCTGCGGAAGATGAACAGGAATAGCGAGAACCAATGAGAGACTAGCTGGAGGTGTCTGGACGGGCAAATTTAACTCTCATTTCCCACCAGGAAGAGGAATTAACCAAAGGCTCAGCGTGCCGTGCCGGAACCAGATTAGGGCCTGAAGCCATCCTGCGGTGTTGCGGCCAGCTCAAAAGAAACCGAGTTGAAGAAAGGAGCTCAGGGGCACTGTAATTCACAAACCTGCAGAGTTATAAATGACAGCTATCGTCCAAAAATAGACTGAAGTAAGGCTGCCAAGAGGACTTGAAAGCGGGGCATAATTGCAGGAAACCGATTTCAGGAGGTAGACTGGAATTGCATTGAAAGCATAGGAAAAGAGGCAGAACGACCACAATAATGCACTTGGCCAAAAAGGGCGTATGCGTTTTTTCCTGAATATATTCAGGAAAAAACGCATACGCCCTTTTTGGCCAACCAAGCAAGCTTGCAAAGGAAATCTGCACTACAATGAAGTCTCACTTCCCCCTGGTCAAAAGGGCCATCTGAAAAAAGTGTAAAATCCAGAAAGGCAGTACAGGCCATTGAGAACTGGGAGCCTTGTTATGCTGATGGGCGGGATGTAAATTGCCAACAGACACTTGGGAGAAGTGTATGGTGTTTCCTGAAACATCTAAAAAAAAAAGCAACAGAGCCTAGGGCACTTCCACTTATGGTCCTATAGCTTAGGGAAATTAAAATCAAAAAGACACAGCCACCCCAAAGTTTGGAACGGCTCTGTTTACAAGAACCTCTTTTACCGTACAAGTTCAACATCGCAGAAAGTGAAAAATGGATAAAGAACTTGTGGTACTTACGTACAATGCAGTATCACTCAGCAATGAAATCTATGTCATCAGGCACGTAGCAGCATAATGAGTAGATTCAGATACGATGATTCTAACTGAAATAAGTCACACAGAAAAAGAAACATCATAAGATATCACTAATACACGGAATGTAAACTTGGCTACACAGGAACTGAATTCCAAAACAGAACAGGTTATCAAATTTAGAAAACCAACTTATGCTTGCTTAAGGGGAAAGGTGAGTTCGGTTGCTGCATAAAACCAGAGATTGAAATGAGCACAGATAAAGTTCCTTAAGCCAAATATGGAATAGACAAGAGCCACTCCTTGCTCAACGAAATGGACTCAACACCGCATATTAAACGCCTAAGAATGTACCTGACTAGTAAGTATCTTAAAACCTATGGATTGCTATGTCTCCGAAAGAGAATCAAGCATGTGTACAGGGGCATAAACGCAGCAGTGATAGGATTGGAGAGGTTCGGTGAGCAAATGAAGACCCTTTGAAGTCATATTGCATGGTACCCATTACACGGATTTCAATTACCCAGGTTTTAGGTATTCTTCCTTCAGCTAAAACATGCATGTGGAACCCAGAGTATGATCAACCATGTGATCGGGAGACGTGTTCAAATATGTCTCAGTTTTCCTCCCTTGGTACTCGGGTGCAACATTCCAGACGCTTTACTAACACTCTCCCCACTTGGAGAGTCAGCGCCTTTAACCTCCTGTTTGGCCCAGTTTGCAATTTCTGCGGAAGATGAACAGGAATAGCGAGAACCAATGAGAGGCTAGCTGGAGGTGTCTGGACGGGCAAATTTAACTCTCATTTCCCAACAGGAAGAGGAAATAACCAAAGGCTCAGCGTGCCGTACCGGAACCAGATTAGGGCCTGAAGTCATCCTGCGGTGTTGCGGCCAGCTCAAAAGAAAGCGAGTTGAAGAAAGGAGCTCAGGGGCAGTGTAATTCACAAACCTGCAGAGTTATAAATGACAGCTATCGTCCAAAAATAGACTGAAGTAAGGCTGCCAAGAGGACTTGAAAGCGGAGCAGAATTGCAGGAAACCGATTTCAGGAGGTAGACTGGAATTGCATTGAAAGCATAGGAAAAGAGGCAGAACGTCCACAATGATGCACTTGACCAAAAAGGACGTATGCGTTTTTTCCTGAATATATTCAGGAAAAAACGCATACGCCCTTTTTGGCCAACCAAGCAAGCTTGCAAAGGAAATCTGCACTACAATGAAGTCTCACTTCCCCCCGGTCAAAAGGGCCATCTGAAAAAAGTGTAAAATCCAGAAAGGCAGGACAGGCCATGGAGAACTGGGAGCCTTGTTATGCTGATGGGCGGGATGTAAATTGCCAACAGACACTCGGGAGAAGTGTATGGTGTTTCCTGAAACATCTAAAAAACAAAGCAACAGAGCCTAGGGCACTTCCACTTATGGTCCTATAGCTTAGGGAAATTAAAATCAAAAAGACACAGCCACCCCAAAGTTTGGAACGGCTCTGTTTACAAGAACCTCGTTTACAGTACAAGTTCAACATCGCAGAAAGTGAAGAATGGATAAAGAAGTTGTGGTATTTACTTACAAAGCAATATCACTCAGCAATGAAATCTATGTCATCAGGCCCTTAGCAGCACAATGAGTGGATTCAGGTATGATGATTCTAACTGAAATAAGTCACACACAAAAAGAAACATCATAAGATATCAGTAATACACGGAATGTAAACTTGGCTACACAGGAACTGAATTACAGAACAGAACAGGGTCTCAAATTTAGAAAACCAACTATGCTTGCTTAAGGGTAAAGGTGAGTTGGGGTGCTGCATATAACCAGAGATTGAAATGAGCACAGATAAAGTTCCTTAAGTCAAATATGGAATAGACAAGAGCTACTCCTTGCTCAACGAAATGGACTCAACACCGCATATTAAACGCCTAAGAATGTGCCTGACTAGTAAGTATCTTAAAACCTATGGATTGCTATGTCTCCGAAAGAGAATCAAGCATGTGTACAGGGGCATAAACGCAGCAGTGATAGGATTGGAGAGGTTCGGTGAGCAAATGAAGACCCTTTGAAGTCATATTGCATGGTACCCATTACACGTGTCTCAATTCTCCAGGTTTAAGGTATTCTTCCTTCAGCTAAAACATGCATGTGGAACCCAAGTATGATCAACCATGTGAACGGGAGACGTGTTCAAATATGTCTCAGTTTTCCTCCCCTGGTACTCGGGTGCAACATTCCAGACGCTTTACTAACACTCTCCCCACTTGGAGAGTCAGCGCCTTTAACCTCCTGTTTGGCCCAGTTTGCAATTTCTGCGGAAGATGAACAGGAATAGCGAGAACCAATGAGAGGCTAGCTGGAGGTGTCTCGACGGGCAAATTTAACTCTCATTTCCCACAAGGAAGAGGAAATAACCAAAGGCTCAGCGTGCCGTACCGGAACCAGATTAGGGCCTGAAGCCATCCTGCGGTGTTGCGGCCAGCTCAAAAGAAAGCGAGTTGAAGAAAGGAGCTCAGGGGCACTGTAATTCACAAACCTGCAGAGTTATAAATGACAGCTATCGTCCAAAAACATACTGAAGTAAGGCTGCCAAGAGGACTTGAAAGCGGGGCAGAATTGCAGGAAACCGATTTCAGGAGGTAGACTGGAATTGCATTGAAAGCATAGGAAAAGAGGCAGAACGTCCACAATGATGCACTTGGCCAAAAAGGGCGTATGCGTTTTTTCCTGAATATATTCAGGAAAAAACGCATACGCCCTTTTTGGCCAACCAAGCAAGCTTGCAAAGGAAATCTGCACTACAATGAAGTCTCACTTCCCCCCGGTCAAAAGGGCCATCTGAAAAAAGTGTAAAATCCAGAAAGGCAGGACAGGCCATGGAGAACTGGGAGCCTTGTTATGCTGATGGGCGGGATGTAAATTGCCAACAGACACTCGGGAGAAGTGTATGGTGTTTCCTGAAACATCAAAAAACAAAGCAACAGAGCCTAGGGCACTGCCACTTATGGTCCTATAGCTTAGGGAAATTAAAATCAAAAAGACACAGCCACCCCAAAGTTTGGGACGCCTCTGTTTACAAGAACCTCGTTTACAGTACAAGTTCAACATCGCAGAAAGTGAAAAATGGATAAAGAAGTTGTGGTATTTACTTACAAAGCAATATCACTCAGCAATGAAATCTATGTCATCAGGCCCTTAGCATCACAATGAGTGGATTCAGGTATGATGATTCTAACTGAAATAAGTCACACAGAAAAAGAAACATCATAAGATATCAGTAATACACGGAATGTAAACTTGGCTACACAGGAACTGAATTACAGAACAGAACAGGGTCTCAAATTTAGAAAACCAACTTATGCTTGCTTAAGGGGAAAGGTGAGTTGGGGTGCTGCATAAAACCAGAGATTGAAATGAGCACAGATAAAGTTCCTTAAGTCAAATATGGAATAGACAAGAGCTACTCCTTGCTCAACGAAATGGACTCAACACCGCATATTAAACGTCTAAGAATGTACATGACTAGTAAGTATCTTAAAACCTATGGATTGCTATGTCTCCGAAAGAGAATCAAGCATGTGTACAGGGGCATAAACGCAGCAGTGATAGGATTGGAGAGGTTCGGTGAGCAAATGAAGACCCTTTGAAGTCATATTGCATGGTACCCATTACACGGGTCTTAACTCTCCAGGTTTAAGGTATTCTTCCTTCAGCTAAAACATGCATGTGGAACCCAAGTATGATCAACCATGTGAACGGGAGACGTGTTCAAATATGTCTCAGTTTTCCTCCCCTGGTACTCGGGTGCAACATTCCAGACGCTTTACTAACACTCTCCCCACTTGGAGAGTCAGCGCCTTTAACCTCCTGTTTGGCCCAGTTTGCAATTTCTGCGGAAGATGAACAGGAATAGCGAGAACCAATGAGAGACTAGCTGGAGGTGTTTGGACGGGCAAATTTAACTCTCATTTCCCACCAGGAAGAGGAAATAACCAAAGGCTCAGCGTGCCGTGCCGGAACCAGATTAGGGCCTGAAGCCATCCTGAGGTGTTGCGGCCAGGTCACAAGAAAGCAAGTTGAAGAAAGGAGCTCAGGGGCACTGTAATTCACAAACCTGCAGAGTTATAAATGACAGCTATCGTCCAAAAATAGACTGAAGTAAGGCTGCCAAGAGGACTTGAAAGCGGGGCAGAATTGCAGGAAACCGATTTCAGGAGGTAGACTGGAATTGCACTGAAAGCATAGGAAAAGAGGCAGAACGTCCACAATGATGCACTTGGCCAAAAAGGACGTATGCGTTTTTTCCTGAATATATTCAGGAAAAAACGCATACGCCCTTTTTGGCCAACCAAGCAAGCTTGCAAAGGAAATCTGCACTACAATGAAGTCTCACTTCCCCCCGGTCAAAAGGGCCATCTGAAAAAAGTGTAAAATCCAGAAAGGCAGGACAGGCCATGGAGAACTGGGAGCCTTGTTATGCTGATGGGCGGGATGTAAATTGCCAACAGACACTCGGGAGAAGTGTATGGTGTTTCCTGAAACATCTAAAAAACAAAGCAACAGAGCCTAGGGCACTTCCACTTATGGTCCTATAGCTTAGGGAAATTAAAATCAAAAAGACACAGCCACCCCAAAGTTTGGAACGGCTCTGTTTACAAGAACCTCGTTTACAGTACAAGTTCAACATCGCAGAAAGTGAAAAATGGATAAAGAAGTTGTGGTATTTACTTACAAAGCAATATCACTCAGCAATGAAATCTATGTCATCAGGCCCTTAGCAGCACAATGAGTGGATTCAGGTATGATGATTCTAACTGAAATAAGTCACACACAAAAAGAAACATCATAAGATATCAGTAATACACGGAATGTAAACTTGGCTACACAGGAACTGAATTACAGAACAGAACAGGGTCTCAAATTTAGAAAACCAACTATGCTTGCTTAAGGGTAAAGGTGAGTTGGGGTGCTGCATAAAACCAGAGATTGAAATGAGCACAGATAAAGTTCCTTAAGTCAAATATGGAATAGACAAGAGCTACTCCTTGCTCAACGAAATGGACTCAACACCGCATATTAAACGTCTAAGAATGTACATGACTAGTAAGTATCTTAAAACCTATGGATTGCTATGTCTCCGAAAGAGAATCAAGCATGTGTACAGGGGCATAAACGCAGCAGTGATAGGATTGGAGAGGTTCGGTGAGCAAATGAAGACCCTTTGAAGTCATATTGCATGGTACCCATTACACGGGTCTTAACTCTCCAGGTTTAAGGTATTCTTCCTTCAGCTAAAACATGCATGTGCAACCCAAGTATGATCAACCATGTGAACGGGAGACGTGTTCAAATATGTCTCAGTTTTCCTCCCCTGGTACTCGGGTGCAACATTCCAGACGCTTTACTAACACTCTCCCCACTTGGAGAGTCAGCGCCTTTAACCTCCTGTTTGGCCCAGTTTGCAATTTCTGCGGAAGATGAACAGGAATAGCGAGAACCAATGAGAGACTAGCTGGAGGTGTTTGGACGGGCAAATTTAACTCTCATTTCCCACCAGGAAGAGGAAATAACCAAAGGCTCAGCGTGCCGTGCCGGAACCAGATTAGGGCCTGAAGCCATCCTGCGGTGTTGCGGCCAGGTCACAAGAAAGCAAGTTGAAGAAAGGAGCTCAGGGGCACTGTAATTCACAAACCTGCAGAGTTATAAATGACAGCTATCGTCCAAAAATAGACTGAAGTAAGGCTGCCAAGAGGACTTGAAAGCGGGGCAGAATTGCAGGAAACCGATTTCAGGAGGTAGACTGGAATTGCATTGAAAGCATAGGAAAAGAGGCAGAACGTCCACAATGATGCACTTGGCCAAAAAGGGCGTATGCGTTTTTTCCTGAATATATTCAGGAAAAAACGCATACGCCCTTTTTGGCCAACCAAGCAAGCTTGCAAAGGAAATCTGCACTACAATGAAGTCTCACTTCCCCCCGGTCAAAAGGGCCATCTGAAAAAAGTGTAAAATCCAGAAAGGCAGGACAGGCCATGGAGAACTGGGAGCCTTGTTATGCTGATGGGCGGGATGTAAATTGCCAACAACCACTGGGGAGAAGTGTATGGTGTTTCCTGAAACATCTAAAAAACAAAGCAACAGAACCTAGGGCACTTCCACTTATGGTCCTATAGCTTAGGGAAATTAAAATCAAAAAGACACAGCCACCCCAAAGTTTGGAACGGCTCTGTTTACAAGAACCTCGTTTACAGTACAAGTTCAACATCGCAGAAAGTGAAAAATGGATAAAGAAGTTGTGGTATTCACTTACAAAGCAATATCACTCAGCAATGAAATCTATGTCATCAGGCCCTTAGCAGCACAATGAGTGGATTCAGGTATGATGATTCTAACTGAAATAAGTCACACAGAAAAAGAAACATCATAAGATATCAGTAATACACGGAATGGAAACTTGGCTACACAGGAACTGAATTACAGAACAAAACTGGGTCACAAATTTAGAAAAACAACTTATGCTTGCTTAAGGGTAAAGGTGAGTTGGGGTGCTGCATAAAACCAGAGATTGAAATGAGCACAGATAAAGTTCCTTAAGCCAAATATGGAATAGACAAGAGCTACTCCTTGCTCAACGAAATGGACTCAACACCGCATATTAAACGCCTAAGAATGTACCTGACTAGTAAGTATCTTAAAACCTATGGATTGCTATGTCTCCGAAAGAGAATCAAGCATGTGTACAGGGGCATAAACGCAGCAGTGATAGGATTGGAGACGTTCGGTGAGCAAATGAAGACCCTTTGAAGTCATATTGCATGGTACCCATTACACGGGTCTTAACTCTCCAGGTTTAAGGTATTCTTCCTTCAGCTAAAACATGCATGTGGAACCCAAGTATGATCAACCATGTGAACGGGAGACGTGTTCAAATATGTCTCAGTTTTCCTCCCCTGGTACTCGGGTGCAACATTCCAGACGCTTTACTAACACTCTTCCGACTTGGAGAGTCAGTCCCTTTAACCTCCTGTTTGGCCCAGTTTGCAATTTCTGCGGAAGATGAACAGGAATAGCGAGAACCAATGAGAGACTAGCTGGAGGTGTCTGGACGGGCAAATTTAACTCTCATTTCCCACCAGGAAGAGGAATTAACCAAAGGCTCAGCGTGCCGTGCCGGAACCAGATTAGGGCCTGAAGCCATCCTGCGGTGTTGCGGCCAGCTCAAAAGAAACCGAGTTGAAGAAAGGAGCTCAGGGGCACTGTAATTCACAAACCTGCAGAGTCATAAATGACAGCTATCGTCCAAAAATAGACTGAAGTAAGGCTGCCAAGAGGACTTGAAAGCGGGGCAGAATTGCAGGAAACCGATTTCAGGAGGTAGACTGGAATTGCATTGAAAGCATAGGAAAAGAGGCAGAACGTCCACAATAATGCACTTGGCCAAAAAGGGCGTATGCGTTTTTTCCTGAATATATTCAGGAAAAAACGCATACGCCCTTTTTGGCCAACCAAGCAAGCTTGCAAAGGAAATCTGCACTACAATGAAGTCTCACTTCCCCCTGGTCAAAAGGGCCATCTGAAAAAAGTGTAAAATCCAGAAAGGCAGTACAGGCCATTGAGAACTGGGAGCCTTGTTATGCTGATGGGCGGGATGTAAATTGCCAACAGACACTTGGGAGAAGTGTATGGTGTTTCCGGAAACATCTAAAAAACAAAGCAACAGAGCCTAGGGCACTTCCACTTATGGTCCTATAGCTTAGGGAAATTAAAATCAAAAAGACACAGCCACCCCAAAGTTTGGAACGGCTCTGTTTACAAGAACCTCTTTTACCGTACAAGTTCAACATCGCAGAAAGTGAAAAATGGATAAAGAAGTTGTGGTATTTACTTACAAAGCAATATCACTCAGCAATGAAATCTATGTCATCAGGCCCTTAGCATCACAATGAGTGGATTCAGGTATGATGATTCTAACTGAAATAAGTCACACAGAAAAAGAAACATCATAAGATATCAGTAATACACGGAATGTAAACTTGGCTACACAGGAACTGAATTACAGAACAGAACAGGGTCTCAAATTTAGAAAACCAACTTATGCTTGCTTAAGGGGAAAGGTGAGTTGGGGTGCTGCATAAAACCAGAGATTGAAATGAGCACAGATAAAGTTCCTTAAGTCAAATATGGAATAGACAAGAGCTACTCCTTGCTCAACGAAATGGACTCAACACCGCATATTAAACGTCTAAGAATGTACCTGACTAGTAAGTATCTTAAAACCTATGGATTGCTATGTCTCCGAAAGAGAATCAAGCATGTGTACAGGGGCATAAACGCAGCAGTGATAGGATTGGAGAGGTTCGGTGAGCAAATGAAGACCCTTTGAAGTCATATTGCATGGTACCCATTACACGGGTCTTAACTCTCCAGGTTTAAGGTATTCTTCCTTCAGCTAAAACATGCATGTGGAACCCAAGTATGATCAACCATGTGAACGGGAGACGTGTTCAAATATGTCTCAGTTTTCCTCCCCTGGTACTCGGGTGCAACATTCCAGACGCTTTACTAACACTCTCCCCACTTGGAGAGTCAGCGCCTTTAACCTCCTGTTTGGCCCAGTTTGCAATTTCTGCGGAAGATGAACAGGAATAGCGAGAACCAATGAGAGACTAGCTGGAGGTGTTTGGACGGGCAAATTTAACTCTCATTTCCCACCAGGAAGAGGAAATAACCAAAGGCTCAGCGTGCCGTGCCGGAACCAGATTAGGGCCTGAAGCCATCCTGCGGTGTTGCGGCCAGGTCACAAGAAAGCGAGTTGAAGAAAGGAGCTCAGGGGCACTGTAATTCACAAACCTGCAGAGTTATAAATGACAGCTATCGTCCAAAAATAGACTGAAGTAAGGCTGCCAAGAGGACTTGAAAGCGGGGCAGAATTGCAGGAAACCGATTTCAGGAGGTAGACTGGAATTGCATTGAAAGCATAGGAAAAGAGGCAGAACGTCCACAATGATGCACTTGGCCAAAAAGGGCGTATGCGTTTTTTCCTGAATATATTCAGGAAAAAACGCATACGCCCTTTTTGGCCAACCAAGCAAGCTTGCAAAGGAAATCTGCACTACAATGAAGTCTCACTTCCCCCCGGTCAAAAGTGCCATCTGAAAAAAGTGTAAAATCCAGAAAGGCAGGACAGGCCATGGAGAACTGGGAGCCTTGTTATGCTGATGGGCGGGATGTAAATTGCCAACAACCACTCGGGAGAAGTGTATGGTGTTTCCTGAAACATCTAAAAAACAAAGCAACAGAACCTAGGGCACTTCCACTTATGGTCCTATAGCTTAGGGAAATTAAAATCAAAAAGACACAGCCACCCCAAAGTTTGGAACGGCTCTGTTTACAAGAACCTCGTTTACAGTACAAGTTCAACATCGCAGAAAGTGAAAAATGGATAAAGAAGTTGTGGTATTTACTTACAAAGCAATATCACTCAGCAATGAAATCTGTGTCATCAGGCCCTTAGCAGCACAATGAGTGGATTCAGGTATGATGATTCTAACTGAAGTAAGTCACACAGAAAAAGAAACATCATAAGATATCAGTAATACACGGAATGGAAACTTGGCTACACAGGAACTGAATTACAGAACAGAACAGGGTCTCAAATTTAGAAAACCAACTTATGCTTGCTTAAGGGTAAAGGTGAGTTGGGGTGCTGCATAAAACCAGAGATTGAAATGAGCACAGATAAAGTTCCTTAAGCCAAATATGGAATAGACAAGAGCTACTCCTTGCTCAACGAAATGGACTCAACACCGCATATTAAACGCCTAAGAATGTACCTGACTTGTAAGTATCTTAAAACCTATGGATTGCTATGTCTCCGAAAGAGAATCAAGCATGTGTACAGGGGCATAAACGCAGCAGTGATAGGATTGGAGAGGTTCGGTGAGCAAATGAAGACCCTTTGAAGTCATATTGCATGGTACCCATTCCACGGGTTTCAACTACCCAGGTTTAAGGTATTCTTCCTTCAGCTAAAACATGCATGTGGAACCTAGAGTATGATCAACCATGTGATCGGGAGACGTGTTCAAATATGTCTCAGTTTTCCTCCCCTGGTACTCGGGTGCAACATTCCAGACGCTTTACTAACACTCTCCCCACTTGGAGAGTCAGCGCCTTTAACCTCCTGTTTGGCCCAGTTTGCAATTTCTGCGGAAGATGAACAGGAATAGCGAGAACAAATGAGAGGCTAGCTGGAGGTGTCTGGACGGGCAAATTTAACTCTCATTTCCCACCAGGAAGAGGAAATAACCAAAGGCTCAGCGTGCCGTACCGGAACCAGAATAGGGCCTGAAGCCATCCTGCGGTGTTGCGGCCAGGTCACAAGAAAGCAAGTTGAAGAAAGGAGCTCAGGGGCACTGTAATTCACAAACCTGCAGAGTTATAAATGACAGCTATCGTCCAAAAATAGACTGAAGTAAGGCTGCCAAGAGGACTTGAAAGCGGGGCAGAATTGCAGGAAACCGATTTCAGGAGGTAGACTGGAATTGCATTGAAAGCATAGGAAAAGAGGCAGAACGTCCACAATGATGCACTTGGCCAAAAAGGGCGTATGCGTTTTTTCCTGAATATATTCAGGAAAAAACGCATACGCCCTTTTTGGCCAACCAAGCAAGCTTGCAAAGGAAATCTGCACTACAATGAAGTCTCACTTCCCCCCGGTCAAAAGGGCCATCTGAAAAAAGTGTAAAATCCAGAAAGGCAGGACAGGCCATGGAGAACTGGGAGCCTTGTTATGCTGATGGGCGGGATGTAAATTGCCAACAACCACTCGGGAGAAGTGTATGGTGTTTCCTGAAACATCTAAAAAACAAAGCAACAGAACCTAGGGCACTTCCACTTATGGTCCTATAGCTTAGGGAAATTAAAATCAAAAAGACACAGCCACCCCAAAGTTTGGGACGGCTCTGTTTACAAGAACCTCGTTTACAGTACAAGTTCAACATCGCAGAAAGTGAAAAATGGATAAAGAAGTTGTGGTATTTACTTACAAAGCAATATCACTCAGCAATGAAATCTGTGTCATCAGGCCCTTAGCAGCACAATGAGTGGATTCAGGTATGATGATTCTAACTGAAGTAAGTCACACAGAAAAAGAAACATCATAAGATATCAGTAATACACGGAATGTAAACTTGGCTACACAGGAACTGAATTACAGAACAGAACAGGGTCTCAAATTTAGAAAACCAACTATGCTTGCTTAAGGGTAAAGGTGAGTTGGGGTGCTGCATAAAACCAGAGATTGAAATGAGCACAGATAAAGTTCCTTAAGTCAAATATGGAATAGACAAGAGCTACTCCTTGCTCAACGAAATGGACTCAACACCGCATATTAAACGCCTAAGAATGTACCTGACTAGTAAGTATCTTAAAACCTATGGATTGCTATGTCTCCGAAAGAGAATCAAGCATGTGTACAGGGGCATAAACGCAGCAGTGATAGGATTGGAGAGGTTCGGTGAGCAAATGAAGACCCTTTGAAGTCATATTGCATGGTACCCATTCCACGTGTCTCAACTCTCCAGGTTTAAGGTATTCTTCCTTCAGCTAAAACATGCATGTGGAACCCAAGTATGATCAACCATGTGAACGGGAGACGTGTTCAAATATGTCTCAGTTTTCCTCCCCTGGTACTCGGGTGCAACATTCCAGACGCTTTACTAACACTCTCCCCACTTGGAGAGTCAGCGCCTTTAACCTCCTGTTTGGCCCAGTATGCAATTTCTGCGGAAGATTAACAGGAATAGCGAGAACCAATGAGAGACTAGCTGCAGGTGTCTGGACGGGCAAATTTAACTCTCATTTCCCACCAGGAAGAGGAAATAACCAAACGCTCAGCGTGCCGTGCCGGAACCAGATTAGGGCCTGAAGCCATCCTGCGGTGTTGCGGCCAGGTCACAAGAAAGCAAGTTGAAGAAAGGAGCTCAGGGGCACTGTAATTCTCAAACCTGCAGAGTTATAAATGACAGCTATCGTCCAAAAATAGACTGAAGTAAGGCTGCCAAGAGGACTTGAAAGCGGGGCAGAATTGCAGGAAACCGATTTCAGGAGGTAGACTGGAATTGCATTGAAAGCATAGGAAAAGAGGCAGAACGTCCACAATGATGCTCATGGCCAAAAAGGGCGTATGCGTTTTTTCCTGAATATATTCAGGAAAAAACGCATACGCCCTTTTTGGCCAACCAAGCAAGCTTGCAAAGGAAATCTGCACTATAATGAAGTCTCACTTCCCCCCAGTCAAAAGGGCCATCTGAAAAAAGTGTAAAATCCAGAAATGCAGGACAGGCCATGGAGAACTGGGAGCCTTGTTATGCTGATGGGCGGGATGTAAATTGCCAACAACCACTCGGGAGAAGTGTATGGTGTTTCCTGAAACATCTAAAAAACAAAGCAACAGAACCTAGGGCACTTCCACTTATGGTCCTATAGCTTAGGGAAATTAAAATCAAAAAGACACAGCCACCCCAAAGTTTGGAACGGCTCTGTTTACAAGAACCTCGTTTACAGTACAAGTTCAACATCGCAGAAAGTGAAAAATGGATAAAGAAGTTGTGGTATTCACTTACAAAGCAATATCACTCAGCAATGAAATCTATGTCATCAGGCCCTTAGCAGCACAATGAGTGGATTCAGGTATGATGATTCTAACTGAAATAAGTCACACAGAAAAAGAAACATCATAAGATATCAGTAATACACGGAATGTAAACTTGGCTACACAGGAACTGAATTACAGAACAGAACAGGGTCTCAAATTTAGAAAACCAACTTATGCTTGCTTAAGGGTAAAGGTGAGTTGGGGTGCTGCATAAACCAGAGATTGAAATGAGCACAGATAAAGTTCCTTAAGTCAAATATGGAATAGACAAGAGCTACTCCTTGCTCAACGAAATGGACTCAACACTGCATATTAAACGCCTAAGAATGTACCTGACTAGTAAGTATCTTAAAACCTATGGATTGCTATGTCTCCAAAAGAGAATCAAGCGTGTGTACAGGGGCATAAACGCAGCAGTGATAGGATTGGAGAGGTTCGGTGAGCAAATGAAGACCCTTTGAAGTCATATTGCATGGTACCCATTCCACGGGTCTCAACTCTCCAGGTTTAAGGTATTTTTCCTTCAGCTAAAACATGCATGTGGAACCCAAGTATGATCAATCATGTGAACGGGAGACGTGTTCAAATATGTCTCAGTTTTCCTCCCCTGGTACTCGGGTGCAACATTCCAGACGCTTTACTAACACTCTCCCCACTTGGAGAGTCAGCGCCTTTAACCTCCTGTTTGGCCCAGTTTGCAATTTCTGCGGAAGATGAACAGGAATAGCGAGAACCAATGAGAGACTAGCTGGAGGTGTCTGGTCGGGCAAATTTAACTCTCATTTCCCACCAGGAAGAGGAAATAACCAAAGGCTCAGCATGCCGTGCCAGAACCAATTAGGGCCTGAAGCCATCCTGCGGTGTTGCAGCCAGGTCACAAGAAAGCGAGTTGAAGAAAGGAGCTCAGGGGCACTGTAATTCACAAACCTGCAGAGTTATAAATGACAGCTATCGTCCAAAAATAGACTGAAGTAAGGCTGCCAAGAGGACTTGAAAGCGGGGCAGAATTGCAGGAAACCGATTTCAGGAGGTAGACTGGAATTGCATTGAAAGCATAGGAAAAGAGGCAGAACGTCCACAATGATGCACTTGGCCAAAAAGGGCGTATGCGTTTTTTCCTGAATATATTCAGGAAAAAACGCATACGCCCTTTTTGGCCAACCAAGCAAGCTTGCAAAGGAAATCTGCACTACAATGAAGTCTCACTTCCCCCCGGTCAAAAGGGCCATCTGAAAAAAGTGTAAAATCCAGAAAGGCAGGACAGGCCATGGAGAACTGGGAGCCTTGTTATGCTGATGGGCGGGATGTAAATTGCCAACAACCACTCGGGAGAAGTGTATGGTGTTTCCTGAAACATCTAAAAAACAAAGCAACAGAACCTAGGGCACTTCCACTTATGGTCCTATAGCTTAGGGAAATTAAAATCAAAAAGACACAGCCACCCCAAAGTTTGGAACGGCTCTGTTTACAAGAACCTCGTTTACAGTACAAGTTCAACATCGCAGAAAGTGAAAAATGGATAAAGAAGTTGTGGTATTCACTTACAAAGCAATATCACTCAGCAATGAAATCTATGTCATCAGGCCCTTAGCAGCACAATGAGTGGATTCAGGTATGATGATTCTAACTGAAATAAGTCACACAGAAAAAGAAACATCATAAGATATCAGTAATACACGGAATGTAAACTTGGCTACACAGGAACTGAATTACAGAACAGAACAGGGTCTCAAATTTAGAAAACCAACTTATGCTTGCTTAAGGGTAAAGGTGAGTTGGGGTGCTGCATAAACCAGAGATTGAAATGAGCACAGATAAAGTTCCTTAAGTCAAATATGGAATAGACAAGAGCTACTCCTTGCTCAACGAAATGGACTCAACACCGCATATTAAACGCCTAAGAATGTACCTGACTAGTAAGTATCTTAAAACCTATGGATTGCTATGTCTCCGAAAGAGAATCAAGCATGTGTACAGGGGCATAAACGCAGCAGTGATAGGATTGGAGAGGTTCGGTGAGCAAATGAAGACCCTTTGAAGTCATATTGCATGGTACCCATTCCACGTGTCTCAACTCTCCAGGTTTAAGGTATTTTTCCTTCAGCTAAAACATGCATGTGGAACCCAAGTATGATCAACCATGTGAACGGGAGACGTGTTCAAATATGTCTCAGTTTTCCTCCCCTGGTACTCGGGTGCAACATTCCATACGCTTTACTAACACTCTCCCCACTTGGAGAGTCAGCGCCTTTAACCTCCTGTTTGGCCCAGTTTGCAATTTCTGCGGAAGATGAACAGGAATAAAAAACGCATACGCCGTTTTTGACCAACCAAGCAAGCTTGCAAAGGAAATCTGCACTACAATGAAGTCTCACTTCCCCCCTGGTCAAAAGGGCCATCTGAAAAAAGTGTAAAATCCAGAAAGGCAGGACAGGCCATGGAGAACTGGGAGCCTTGTTATGCTGATGGGCGGGATGTAAATTGCCAACAGACACTCGGGAGAAGTGTATGGTGTTTCCTGAAACATCTAAAAAACAAAGCAACAGAACCTAGGGCACTTCAACTTATGGTCCTATAGCTTAGGGAAATTAAAATCAAAAAGACACAGCCACCCCAAAGTTTGGAACGGCTCTGTTTACAAGAACCTCGTTTACAGTACAAGTTCAACATCGCAGAAAGTGAAAAATGGATAAAGAAGTTGTGGTATTTACTTACAAAGCAATATCACTCAGCAATGAAATCTGTGTCATCAGGCCCTTAGCAGCACAATGAGTGGACTCAGGTATGATGATTCTAACTGAAGTAAGTCACACAGAAAAAGAAACATCATAAGATATCAGTAATACACGGAACGTAAACTTGGCTACACAGGAACTGAATTACAGAACAGAACAGGGTCTCAAATTTAGAAAACCAACTTATTCTTGCTTAAGGGGAAAGGTGAGTTGGGGTGCTGCATAAAACCAGAGATTGAAATGAGCACAGATAAAGTTCCTTAAGTCAAATATGGAATAGACAAGAGCTACTCCTTGCTCAACGAAATGGACTCAACACCGCATATTAAACGCCTAAGAATGTACCTCACTAGTAAGTATCGTAAAACCTATGGATTGCTATGTCTCCAAAAGAGAATCAAGCATGTGTACAGGGGCATAAACGCAGCAGTGATAGGATTGGAGAGGTTCGGTGAGCAAATGAAGACCCTTTGAAGTCATATTGCATGGTACCCATTACACGGGTCTTAACTCTCCAGGTTTAAGGTATTCTTCCTTCAGCTAAAACATGCATGTGGAACCCAAGTATGATCAACCATGTGAACGGGAGATGTGTTCAAATATGTCTCAGTTTTCGTACCCTGGTACTCGGGTGCAACATTCCAGACGCTTTACTAACACTCTCCCCACTTGGAGAGTCAGCGCCTTTAACCTCCTGTTTGGCCCAGTTTGCAATTTCTGCGGAAGATGAACAGGAATAGCGAGAACCAATGAGAGACTAGCTGGAGGTGTCTGGATGGGCAAATTTAACTCTCATTTCCCACCAGGAAGAGGATATAACCGAAGGCTCAGCGTGCCGTGCCGGAACCAGATTAGGGCCTGAAGCCATCCTGCGGTGTTGCGGCCAGGTCACAAGAAAGCAAGTTGAAGAAAGGAGCTCAGGAGCACTGTAATTCTCAAACCTGCAGAGTTATAATGACAGCTATCGTCCAAAAATAGACTGAAGTAAGGCTGCCAAGAGGACTTGAAAGCGGGGCAGAATTGCAGGAAACCGATTTCAGGAGGTAGACTGGAATTGCATTGAAAGCATAGGAAAAGAGGCAGAACGTCCACAATGATGCACTTGGCCAAAAAGGGCGTATGCGTTTTTTCCTGAATATATTCAGGAAAAAACGCATACGCCCTTTTTGGCCAACCAAGCAAGCTTGCAAAGGAAATCTGCACTACAATGAAGTCTCACTTCCCCCCGGTCAAAAGGGCCATCTGAAAAAAGTGTAAAATCCAGAAAGGCAGGACAGGCCATGGAGAACTGGGAGCCTTGTTATGCTGATGGGCGGCATGTAAATTGCCAACAACCACTCGGGAGAAGTGTATGGTGTTTCCTGAAACATCTAAAAAACAAAGCAACAGAGCCTAGGGCACTGCCACTTATGGTCTTATAGCTTAGGGAAATTAAAATCAAAAAGACACAGCCACCCCAAAGTTTGGAACGGCTCTGTTTACAAGAACCTCGTTTACAGTACAAGTTCAACATCGCAGAAAGTGAAAAATGGATAAAGAAGTTGTGGTATTTACTTACAAAGCAATATCACTCAGCAATGAAATCTATGTCATCAGGCCCTTAGCATCACAATGAGTGGATTCAGGTATGATGATTCTAACTGAAATAAGTCACACAGAAAAAGAAACATCATAAGATATCAGTAATACACGGAATGTAAACTTGGCTACACAGGAACTGAATTACAGAACAGAACAGGGTCTCAAATTTAGAAAACCAACTTATGCTTGCTTAAGGGTAAAGGTGAGTTGGGGTGCTGCATAAACCAGAGATTGAAATGAGCACAGATAAAGTTCCTTAAGTCAAATATGGAATAGACAAGAGCTACTCCTTGCTCAACGAAATGGACTCAACACTGCATATTAAACGCCTAAGAATGTACCTGACTAGTAAGTATCGTAAAACCTATGGATTGCTATGTCTCCGATAGAGAATCAAGCATGTGTACAGGGGCATAAACGCAGCAGTGATAGGATTGGAGAGGTTCGGTGAGCAAATGAAGACCCTTTGAAGTCATATTGCATGGTACCCATTCCACGGGTCTCAACTCTCCAGGTTTAAGGTATTCTTCCTTCAGCTAAAATATGCATGTGGAACCCAAGTATGATCAACCATGTGAACGGGAGACGTGTTCAAATATGTCTCAGTTTTCCTCCCCTGGTACTCGGGTGCAACATTCCAGACGCTTTACTAACACTCTCCTCACTTGGAGAGTCAGCGCCTTTAACCTACTGTTTGGCCCAGTTTGCAATTTCTGCGGAAGATGAACAGGAATAAAAAACGCATACGCACTTTTTAGCCAACCAAGCAAGCTTGCAAAGGAAATCTGCACTACAATGAAGTCTCACTTCCCCCCTGGTCAAAAGGGCCATCTGAAAAAAGTGTAAAATCCAGAAAGGCAGGACAGGCCATGGAGAACTGGGAGCCTTGTTATGCTGATGGTCGGGATGTAAATTGCCAACAGACACTCGGGAGAAGTGTATGGTGTTTCCTGAAACATCTAAAAAACAAAGCAACAGAACCTAGGGCACTTCCACTTATGGTCCTATAGCTTAGGGAAATTAAAATCAAAAAGACACAGCCACCCCAAAGTTTGGAACGGCTCTGTTTACAAGAACCTCGTTTACAGTACAAGTTCAACATCGCAGAAAGTGAAAAATGGATAAAGAAGTTGTGGTATTCACTTACAAAGCAATATCACTCAGCAATGAAATCTGTGTCATCAGGCCCTTAGCAGCACAATGAGTGGATTCAGGTATGATGATTCTAACTGAAGTAAGTCACACAGAAAAAGAAACATCATAAGATATCAGTAATACACGGAATGTAAACTTGGCTACACAGGAACTGAATTACAGAACAGAACAGGGTCTCAAATTTAGAAAACCAACTTATTCTTGCTTAAGGGTAAAGGTGAGTTGGGGTGCTGCATAAAACCAGAGATTGAAATGAGCACAGATAAAGTTCCTTAAGTCAAATATGGAATAGACAAGAGCTACTCCTTGCTCAACGAAATGGACTCAACACCGCATATTAAACGCCTAAGAATGTGCCTGACTGGTAAGTATCTTAAAACCTATGGATTGCTATGTCTCCGAAAGAGAATCAAGCATGTGTACAGGGGCATAAACGCAGCAGTGATAGGATTGGAGAGGTTCGGTGAGCAAATGAAGACCCTTTGAAGTCATATTGCATGGTACCCATTACACGGGTCTTAACTCTCCAGGTTTAAGGTATTCTTCCTTCAGCTAAAACATGCATGTGGAGCCCAAGTATGATCAACCATGTGAACGGGAGACGTGTTCAAATATGTCTCAGTTTTCCTCCCCTGGTACTCGGGTGCAACATTCCAGACGCTTTACTAACACTCTCCCCACTTGGAGAGTCAGCGCCTTTAACCTCCTGTTTGGCCCAGTTTGCAATTTCTGCGGAAGATGAACAGGAATAGCGAGAACAAATGAGAGACTAGCTGGAGGTGTCTGGATGGGCAAATTTAACTCTCATTTCCCACCAGGAAGAGGATATAACCGAAGGCTCAGCGTGCCGTGCCGGAACCAGATTAGGGTCTGAAGCCATCCTGCGGTGTTGCGGCCAGGTCACAAGAAAGCAAGTTGAAGAAAGGAGCTCAGGAGCACTGTAATTCTCAAACCTGCAGAGTTATAAATGACAGCTATCGTCCAAAAATAGACTGAAGTAAGGCTGCCAAGAGGACTTGAAAGCGGGGCAGAATTGCAGGAAACCGATTTCAGGAGGTAGACTGGAATTGCATTGAAAGCATAGGAAAAGAGGCAGAACGTCCACAATGATGCACTTGGCCAAAAAGGGCGTATGCGTTTCTTCCTGAATATATTCAGGAAAAAACGCATACGCCCTTTTTGGCCAACCAAGCAAGCTTGCAAAGGAAATCTGCACTACAATGAAGTCTCACTTCCCCCCGGTCAAAAGGGCCATCTGAAAAAAGTGTAAAATCCAGAAAGGCAGGACAGGCCATGGAGAACTGGGAGCCTTGTTATGCTGATGGGCGGGATGTAAATTGCCAACAACCACTCGGGAGAAGTGTATGGTGTTTCCTGAAACATCTAAAAAACAAAGCAACAGAACCTAGGGCACTTCCACTTATGGTCTTATAGCTTAGGGAAATTAAAATCAAAAAGACACAGCCACCCCAAAGTTTGGAACGGCTCTGTTTACAAGAACCTCGTTTACAGTACAAGTTCAACATCGCAGAAAGTGAAAAATGGATAAAGAAGTTGTGGTATTCACTTACAAAGCAATATCACTCAGCAATGAAATCTGTGTCATCAGGCCCTTAGCAGCACAATGAGTGGATTCAGGTATGATGATTCTAACTGAAATAAGTCACACAGAAAAAGAAACATCATAAGATATCAGTAATACACGGAATGTAAACTTGGCTACACAGGAACTGAATTACAGAACAGAACAGGGTCTCAAATTTAGAAAACCAACTTATTCTTACTTAAGGGTAAAGGTGAGTTGGGGTGCTGCATAAAACCAGAGATTGAAATGAGCACAGATAAAGTTCCTTAAGCCAAATATGGAATAGACAAGAGCTACTCCTTGCTCAACGAAATGGACTCAACACCCCATATTAAACGCCTAAGAATGTACCTGACTAGTAAGTATCTTAAAACCTATGGATTGCTATGTTTCCAAAAGAGAATCAAGCATGTGTACAGGGGCATAAACGCAGCAGTGATAGGATTGGAGAGGTTCGGTGAGCAAATGAAGACCCTTTGAAGTCATATTGCATGGTACCTATTACACGGGTCTTAACTCTCCAGGTTTAAGGTATTCTTCCTTCAGCTAAAACATGCATGTGGAACCTAGAGTATGATCAACCATGTGATCGGGAGACGTGTTCAAATATGTCTCAGTTTTCCTCCCCTGGTACTCGGGTGCAACATTCCAGACGCTTTACTAACACTCTCCCCACTTGGAGAGTCAGTCCCTTTAACCTCCTGTTTGGCCCAGTTTGCAATTTCTGCGGAAGATGAACTGGAATAGCGAGAACCAATGAGAGGCTAGCTGGAGGTGTCTGGTCGGGCAAATTTAACTCTCATTTCCCACCAGGAAGAGGAATTAAACAAAGGCTCAGCATGCCGGGCCGGAAACAGTTTAGGGCCTGAAGCCATCCTGCGGTGTTGCGGCCAGCTCAAAAGAAAGCGAGTTGAAGAAAGGAGCTCAGGGGCACTGTAATTCACAAACCTGCAGAGTTATAAATGACAGCTATCGTCCAAAAATAGACTGAAGTAAGGCTGCCAAGAGGACTTGAAAGCGGGGCAGAATTGCAGGAAACCGATTTCAGGAGGTAGACTGGAATTGCATTGAAAGCATAGGAAAAGAGGCAGAACGTCCACAATGATGCACTTGGCCAAAAAGGGCGTATGCGTTTTTTCCTGAATATATTCAGGAAAAAACGCATACGCACTTTTTGGCCAACCAAGCAAGCTTGCAAAGGAAATCTGCACTACAATGAAGTCTCACTTCCCCCTGGTCAAAAGGGCCATCTGAAAAAAGTGTAAAATCCAGAAAGGCAGGACAGGCCATGGAGAACTGGGAGCCTTGTTATGCTGATGGGCGGGATGTAAATTGCCAACAGACACTCGGGAGAAGTGTATGGTGTTTCCTGAAACATCTAAAAAACAAAGCAACAGAGCCTAGGGCACTGCCACTTATGGTCTTATAGCTTAGGGAAATTAAAATCAAAAAGACACAGCCACCCCAAAGTTTGGAACGGCTCTGTTTACAAGAACCTCGTTTACAGTACAAGTTCAACATCGCAGAAAGTGAAAAATGGATAAAGAAGTTGTGGTATTTACTTACAAAGCAATATCACTCAGCAATGAAATCTATGTCATCAGGCCCTTAGCATCACAATGAGTGGATTCAGGTATGATGATTCTAACTGAAATAAGTCACACAGAAAAAGAAACATCATAAGATATCAGTAATACACGGAATGTAAACTTGGCTACACAGGAACTGAATTACAGAACAGAACAGGGTCTCAAATTTAGAAAACCAACTTATGCTTGCTTAAGGGTAAAGGTGAGTTGGGGTGCTGCATAAACCAGAGATTGAAATGAGCACAGATAAAGTTCCTTAAGTCAAATATGGAATAGACAAGAGCTACTCCTTGCTCAACGAAATGGACTCAACACTGCATATTAAACGCCTAAGAATGTACCTGACTAGTAAGTATCTTAAAACCTATGGATTGCTATGTCTCCGAAAGAGAATCAAGCATGTGTACAGGGGCATAAACGCAGCAGTGATAGGATTGGAGAGGTTCGGTGAGCAAATGAAGACCCTTTGAAGTCATATTGCATGGTACCCATTCCACGGGTCTCAACTCTCCAGGTTTAAGGTATTCTTCCTTCAGCTAAAACATGCATGTGGAACCCAAGTATGATCAACCATGTGAACGGGAGACGTGTTCAAATATGTCTCAGTTTTCCTCCCCTGGTACTCGGGTGCAACATTCCAGACGCTTTACTAACACTCTCCTCACTTGGAGAGTCAGCGCCTTTAACCTACTGTTTGGCCCAGTTTGCAATTTCTGCGGAAGATGAACAGGAATAAAAAACGCATACGCACTTTTTAGCCAACCAAGCAAGCTTGCAAAGGAAATCTGCACTACAATGAAGTCTCACTTCCCCCCTGGTCAAAAGGGCCATCTGAAAAAAGTGTAAAATCCAGAAAGGCAGGACAGGCCATGGAGAACTGGGAGCCTTGTTATGCTGATGGTCGGGATGTAAATTGCCAACAGACACTCGGGAGAAGTGTATGGTGTTTCCTGAAACATCTAAAAAACAAAGCAACAGAACCTAGGGCACTTCCACTTATGGTCCTATAGCTTAGGGAAATTAAAATCAAAAAGACACAGCCACCCCAAAGTTTGGAACGGCTCTGTTTACAAGAACCTCGTTTACAGTACAAGTTCAACATCACAGAAAGTGAAAAATGGATAAAGAAGTTGTGGTATTTACTTACAAAGCAATATCACTCAGCAATGAAATCTGTGTCATCAGGCCCTTAGCAGCACAATGAGTGGATTCAGGTATGATGATTCTAACTGAAATAAGTCACACAGAAAAAGAAACATCATAAGATATCAGTAATACACGGAATGTAAACTTGGCTACACAGGAACTGAATTACAGAACAGAACAGGGTCTCAAATTTAGAAAACCAACTTATTCTTACTTAAGGGTAAAGGTGAGTTGGGGTGCTGCATAAAACCAGAGATTGAAATGAGCACAGATAAAGTTCCTTAAGCCAAATATGGAATAGACAAGAGCTACTCCTTGCTCAACGAAATGGACTCAACACCCCATATTAAACGCCTAAGAATGTACCTGACTAGTAAGTATCTTAAAACCTATGGATTGCTATGTTTCCAAAAGAGAATCAAGCATGTGTACAGGGGCATAAACGCAGCAGTGATAGGATTGGAGAGGTTCGGTGAGCAAATGAAGACCCTTTGAAGTCATATTGCATGGTACCTATTACACGGGTCTTAACTCTCCAGGTTTAAGGTATTCTTCCTTCAGCTAAAACATGCATGTGGAACCTAGAGTATGATCAACCATGTGATCGGGAGACGTGTTCAAATATGTCTCAGTTTTCCTCCCCTGGTACTCGGGTGCAACATTCCAGACGCTTTACTAACACTCTCCCCACTTGGAGAGTCAGTCCCTTTAACCTCCTGTTTGGCCCAGTTTGCAATTTCTGCGGAAGATGAACTGGAATAGCGAGAACCAATGAGAGGCTAGCTGGAGGTGTCTGGTCGGGCAAATTTAACTCTCATTTCCCACCAGGAAGAGGAATTAAACAAAGGCTCAGCATGCCGGGCCGGAAACAGTTTAGGGCCTGAAGCCATCCTGCGGTGTTGCGGCCAGCTCAAAAGAAAGCGAGTTGAAGAAAGGAGCTCAGGGGCACTGTAATTCACAAACCTGCAGAGTTATAAATGACAGCTATCGTCCAAAAATAGACTGAAGTAAGGCTGCCAAGAGGACTTGAAAGCGGGGCAGAATTGCAGGAAACCGATTTCAGGAGGTAGACTGGAATTGCATTGAAAGCATAGGAAAAGAGGCAGAACGTCCACAATGATGCACTTGGCCAAAAAGGGCGTATGCGTTTTTTCCTGAATATATTCAGGAAAAAACGCATACGCACTTTTTGGCCAACCAAGCAAGCTTGCAAAGGAAATCTGCACTACAATGAAGTCTCACTTCCCCCTGGTCAAAAGGGCCATCTGAAAAAAGTGTAAAATCCAGAAAGGCAGGACAGGCCATGGAGAACTGGGAGCCTTGTTATGCTGATGGGCGGGATGTAAATTGCCAACAGACACTCGGGAGAAGTGTATGGTGTTTCCTGAAACATCTAAAAAACAAAGCAACAGAGCCTAGGGCACTGCCACTTATGGTCTTATAGCTTAGGGAAATTAAAATCAAAAAGACACAGCCACCCCAAAGTTTGGAACGGCTCTGTTTACAAGAACCTCGTTTACAGTACAAGTTCAACATCGCAGAAAGTGAAAAATGGATAAAGAAGTTGTGGTATTTACTTACAAAGCAATATCACTCAGCAATGAAATCTATGTCATCAGGCCCTTAGCATCACAATGAGTGGATTCAGGTATGATGATTCTAACTGAAATAAGTCACACAGAAAAAGAAACATCATAAGATATCAGTAATACACGGAATGTAAACTTGGCTACACAGGAACTGAATTACAGAACAGAACAGGGTCTCAAATTTAGAAAACCAACTTATGCTTGCTTAAGGGTAAAGGTGAGTTGGGGTGCTGCATAAACCAGAGATTGAAATGAGCACAGATAAAGTTCCTTAAGTCAAATATGGAATAGACAAGAGCTACTCCTTGCTCAACGAAATGGACTCAACACTGCATATTAAACGCCTAAGAATGTACCTGACTAGTAAGTATCTTAAAACCTATGGATTGCTATGTCTCCGAAAGAGAATCAAGCATGTGTACAGGGGCATAAACGCAGCAGTGATAGGATTGGAGAGGTTCGGTGAGCAAATGAAGACCCTTTGAAGTCATATTGCATGGTACCCATTCCACGGGTCTCAACTCTCCAGGTTTAAGGTATTCTTCCTTCAGCTAAAACATGCATGTGGAACCCAAGTATGATCAACCATGTGAACGGGAGACGTGTTCAAATATGTCTCAGTTTTCCTCCCCTGGTACTCGGGTGCAACATTCCAGACGCTTTACTAACACTCTCCTCACTTGGAGAGTCAGCGCCTTTAACCTACTGTTTGGCCCAGTTTGCAATTTCTGCGGAAGATGAACAGGAATAAAAAACGCATACGCACTTTTTAGCCAACCAAGCAAGCTTGCAAAGGAAATCTGCACTACAATGAAGTCTCACTTCCCCCCTGGTCAAAAGGGCCATCTGAAAAAAGTGTAAAATCCAGAAAGGCAGGACAGGCCATGGAGAACTGGGAGCCTTGTTATGCTGATGGTCGGGATGTAAATTGCCAACAGACACTCGGGAGAAGTGTATGGTGTTTCCTGAAACATCTAAAAAACAAAGCAACAGAACTTAGGGCACTTCCACTTATGGTCCTATAGCTTAGGGAAATTAAAATCAAAAAGACACAGCCACCCCAAAGTTTGGAACGGCTCTGTTTACAAGAACCTCGTTTACAGTACAAGTTCAACATCACAGAAAGTGAAAAATGGATAAAGAAGTTGTGGTATTTACTTACAAAGCAATATCACTCAGCAATGAAATCTGTGTCATCAGGCCCTTAGCAGCACAATGAGTGGATTCAGGTATGATGATTCTAACTGAAGTAAGTCACACAGAAAAAGAAACATCATAAGATATCAGTAATACACGGAATGTAAACTTGGCTACACAGGAACTGAATTACAGAACAGAACAGGGTCTCAAATTTAGAAAACCAACTTATTCTTGCTTAAGGGTAAAGGTGAGTTGGGGTGCTGCATAAAACCAGAGATTGAAACGAGCACAGATAAAGTTCCTTAAGTCAAATATGGAATAGACAAGAGCTACTCCTTGCTCAACGAAATGGACTCAACACCGCATATTAAACGCCTAAGAATGTGCCTGACTGGTAAGTATCTTAAAACCTATGGATTGCTATGTCTCCGAAAGAGAATCAAGCATGTGTACAGGGGCATAAACGCAGCAGTGATAGGATTGGAGAGGTTCGGTGAGCAAATGAAGACCCTTTGAAGTCATATTGCATGGTACCCATTACACGGGTCTTAACTCTCCAGGTTTAAGGTATTCTTCCTTCAGCTAAAACATGCATGTGGAGCCCAAGTATGATCAACCATGTGAACGGGAGACGTGTTCAAATATGTCTCAGTTTTCCTCCCCTGGTACTCGGGTGCAACATTCCAGACGCTTTACTAACACTCTCCCCACTTGGAGAGTCAGCGCCTTTAACCTCCTGTTTGGCCCAGTTTGCAATTTCTGCGGAAGATGAACAGGAATAGCGAGAACCAATGAGAGACTAGCTGGAGGTGTCTGGATGGGCAAATTTAACTCTCATTTCCCACCAGGAAGAGGATATAACCGAAGGCTCAGCGTGCCGTGCCGGAACCAGATTAGGGCCTGAAGCCATCCTGCGGTGTTGCGGCCAGGTCACAAGAAAGCAAGTTGAAGAAAGGAGCTCAGGAGCACTGTAATTCTCAAACCTGCAGAGTTATAAATGACAGCTATCGTCCAAAAATAGACTGAAGTAAGGCTGCCAAGAGGACTTGAAAGCGGGGCAGAATTGCAGGAAACCGATTTCAGGAGGTAGACTGGAATTGCATTGAAAGCATAGGAAAAGAGGCAGAACGTCCACAATGATGCACTTGGCCAAAAAGGGCGTATGCGTTTCTTCCTGAATATATTCAGGAAAAAACGCATACGCCCTTTTTGGCCAACCAAGCAAGCTTGCAAAGGAAATCTGCACTACAATGAAGTCTCACTTCCCCCCGGTCAAAAGGGCCATCTGAAAAAAGTGTAAAATCCAGAAAGGCAGGACAGGCCATGGAGAACTGGGAGCCTTGTTATGCTGATGGGCGGGATGTAAATTGCCAACAACCACTCGGGAGAAGTGTATGGTGTTTCCTGAAACATCTAAAAAACAAAGCAACAGAACCTAGGGCACTTCCACTTATGGTCTTATAGCTTAGGGAAATTAAAATCAAAAAGACACAGCCACCCCAAAGTTTGGAACGGCTCTGTTTACAAGAACCTCGTTTACAGTACAAGTTCAACATCGCAGAAAGTGAAAAATGGATAAAGAAGTTGTGGTATTCACTTACAAAGCAATATCACTCAGCAATGAAATCTGTGTCATCAGGCCCTTAGCAGCACAATGAGTGGATTCAGGTATGATGATTCTAACTGAAATAAGTCACACAGAAAAAGAAACATCATAAGATATCACTAATACACGGAATGTAAACTTGGCTACACAGGAACTGAATTACAGAACAGAACAGGGTCTCAAATTTAGAAAACCAACTTATTCTTACTTAAGGGTAAAGGTGAGTTGGGGTGCTGCATAAAACCAGAGATTGAAATGAGCACAGATAAAGTTCCTTAAGCCAAATATGGAATAGACAAGAGCTACTCCTTGCTCAACGAAATGGACTCAACACCCCATATTAAACGCCTAAGAATGTACCTGACTAGTAAGTATCTTAAAACCTATGGATTGCTATGTTTCCAAAAGAGAATCAAGCATGTGTACAGGGGCATAAACGCAGCAGTGATAGGATTGGAGAGGTTCGGTGAGCAAATGAAGACCCTTTGAAGTCATATTGCATGGTACCTATTACACGGGTCTTAACTCTCCAGGTTTAAGGTATTCTTCCTTCAGCTAAAACATGCATGTGGAACCTAGAGTATGATCAACCATGTGATCGGGAGACGTGTTCAAATATGTCTCAGTTTTCCTCCCCTGGTACTCGGGTGCAACATTCCAGACGCTTTACTAACACTCTCCCCACTTGGAGAGTCAGTCCCTTTAACCTCCTGTTTGGCCCAGTTTGCAATTTCTGCGGAAGATGAACTGGAATAGCGAGAACCAATGAGAGGCTAGCTGGAGGTGTCTGGTCGGGCAAATTTAACTCTCATTTCCCACCAGGAAGAGGAATTAAACAAAGGCTCAGCATGCCGGGCCGGAAACAGTTTAGGGCCTGAAGCCATCCTGCGGTGTTGCGGCCAGCTCAAAAGAAAGCGAGTTGAAGAAAGGAGCTCAGGGGCACTGTAATTCACAAACCTGCAGAGTTATAAATGACAGCTATCGTCCAAAAATAGACTGAAGTAAGGCTGCCAAGAGGACTTGAAAGCGGGGCAGAATTGCAGGAAACCGATTTCAGGAGGTAGACTGGAATTGCATTGAAAGCATAGGAAAAGAGGCAGAACGTCCACAATGATGCACTTGGCCAAAAAGGGCGTATGCGTTTTTTCCTGAATATATTCAGGAAAAAACGCATACGCACTTTTTGGCCAACCAAGCAAGCTTGCAAAGGAAATCTGCACTACAATGAAGTCTCACTTCCCCCCGGTCAAAAGGGCCATCTGAAAAAAGTGTAACATCCAGAAAGGCAGGACAGGCCATGGAGAACTGGGAGCCTTGTTATGCTGATGGGCGGGATGTAAATTGCCAACAGACACTCGGGAGAAGTGTATGGTGTTTCCTGAAACATCTAAAAAACAAAGCAACAGAGCCTAGGGCACTGCCACTTATGGTCTTATAGCTTAGGGAAATTAAAATCAAAAAGACACAGCCACCCCAAAGTTTGGAACGGCTCTGTTTACAAGAACCTCGTTTACAGTACAAGTTCAACATCGCAGAAAGTGAAAAATGGATAAAGAAGTTGTGGTATTTACTTACAAAGCAATATCACTCAGCAATGAAATCTATGTCATCAGGCCCTTAGCATCACAATGAGTGGATTCAGGTATGATGATTCTAACTGAAATAAGTCACACAGAAAAAGAAACATCATAAGATATCAGTAATACACGGAATGTAAACTTGGCTACACAGGAACTGAATTACAGAACAGAACAGGGTCTCAAATTTAGAAAACCAACTTATGCTTGCTTAAGGGTAAAGGTGAGTTGGGGTGCTGCATAAAACCAGAGATTGAAATGAGCACAGATAAAGTTCCTTAAGTCAAATATGGAATAGACAAGAGCTACTCCTTGCTCAACGAAATGGACTCAACACCGCATATTAAACGCCTAAGAATGTACCTGACTAGTAAGTATCGTAAAACCTATGGATTGCTATGTCTCCGAAAGAGAATCAAGCATGTGTACAGGGGCATAAACGCAGCAGTGATAGGATTGGAGAGGTTCGGTGAGCAAATGAAGACCCTTTGAAGTCATATTGCATGGTACCCATTCCACGGGTCTCAACTCTCCAGGTTTAAGGTATTCTTCCTTCAGCTAAAACATGCATGTGGAACCCAAGTATGATCAACCATGTGAACGGGAGACGTGTTCAAATATGTCTCAGTTTTCCTCCCCTGGTACTCGGGTGCAACATTCCAGACGCTTTACTAACACTCTCCTCACTTGGAGAGTCAGCGCATTTAACCTACTGTTTGGCCCAGTTTGCAATTTCTGCGGAAGATGAACAGGAATAAAAAACGCATACGCACTTTTTGGCCAACGAAGCAAGCTTGCAAAGGAAATCTGCACTACAATGAAGTCTCACTTCCCCCCGGTCAAAAGGGCCATCTGAAAAAAGTGTAAAATCCAGAAAGGCAGGACAGGCCATGGAGAACTGGGAGCCTTGTTATGCTGATGGGTGGGATGTAAATTGCCAACAGACACTCGGGAGAAGTGTATGGTGTTTCCTGAAACATCTAAAAAACAAAGCAACAGAACCTAGGGCACTTCCACTTATGGTCCTATAGCTTAGGGAAATTAAAATCAAAAAGACACAGCCACCCCAAAGTTTGGAACGGCTCTGTTTACAAGAACCTCGTTTACAGTACAAGTTCAACATCGCAGAAAGTGAAAAATGGATAAAGAAGTTGTGGTATTTACTTACAAAGCAATATCACTCAGCAATGAAATCTGTGTCATCAGGCCCTTAGCAGCACAATGAGTGGATTCAGGTATGATGATTCTAACTGAAGTAAGTCACACAGAAAAAGAAACATCATAAGATATCAGTAATACACGGAATGTAAACTTGGCTACACAGGAACTGAATTACAGAACAGAACAGGGTCTCAAATTTAGAAAACCAACTATGCTTGCTTAAGGGTAAAGGTGAGTTGGGGTGCTGCATAAAACCAGAGATTGAAATGAGCACAGATAAAGTTCCTTAAGTCAAATATGGAATAGACAAGAGCTACTCCTTGCTCAACGAAATGGACTCAACACCGCATATTAAACGCCTAAGAATGTGCCTGACTAGCAAGTATCTTAAAACCTATGGAATGCTATGTCTCCGAAAGAGAATCAAGCATGTGTACAGGGGCATAAACGCAGCAGTGATAGGATTGGAGAGGTTCGGTGAGCAAATGAAGACCCTTTGAAGTCATATTGCATGGTACCCAATTCACGGGTCTTAACTCTCCAGGTTTAAGGTATTCTTCCTTCAGCTAAAACATGCATGTGGAACCTAGAGTATGATCAACAATGTGATCGGGAGACGTGTTCAAATATGTCTCAGTTTTCCTCCCCTGGTACTCGGGTGCAACATTCCAGACGCTTTACTAACACTCTCCCCACTTGGAGAGTCAGTCCCTTTAACCTCCTGTTTGGCCCAGTTTGCAATTTCTGCGGAAGATGAACTGGAATAGTGAGAACCAATGAGAGGCTAGCTGGAGGTGTCTGGTCGGGCAAATTTAACTCTCATTTCCCACCAGGAAGAGGAATTAACCAAAGGCTCAGCATGCCGGGCCGGAAACAGTTTAGGGCCTGAAGCCATCCTGCGGTGTTGCGGCCAGGTCACAAGAAAGCGAGTTGAAGAAAGGAGCTCAGGGGCACTGTAATTCACAAACCTGCAGAGTTATAAATGACAGCTATCGTCCAAAAATAGACTGAAGTAAGGCTGCCAAGAGGACTTGAAAGCGGGGCAGAATTGCAGGAAACCGATTTCAGGAGGTAGACTGGAATTGCATTGAAAGCATAGGAAAAGAGGCAGAACGTCCACAATGATGCACTTGGCCAAAAAGGGCGTATGCGTTTTTTCCTGAATATATTCAGGAAAAAACGCATACGCCCTTTTTGGCCAACCAAGCAAGCTTGCAAAGGAAATCTGCACTACAATGAAGTCTCACTTCCCCCCGGTCAAAAGGGCCATCTGAAAAAAGTGTAAAATCCAGAAAGGCAACAGGCCATTGAGAACTGGGAGCCTTGTTATGCTGATGGGCGGGATGTAAATTGCCAACAACCACTGGGGAGAAGTGTATGGTGTTTCCTGAAACATCGAAAAAACAAAGCAACAGAGCCTAGGGCACTTCCACTTATGGTCCTATAGCTTAGGGAAATTAAAATCAAAAAGACACAGCCACCCCAAAGTTTGGAACGGCTCTGTTTACAAGAACCTCGTTTACAGTACAAGTTCAACATCGCAGAAAGTGAAAAATGGATAAAGAAGTTGTGGTATTCACTTACAAAGCAATATCACTCAGCAATGAAATCTGTGTCATCAGGCCCTTAGCAGCACAATGAGTGGATTCAGGTATGATGATTCTAACTGAAATAAGTCACACAGAAAAAGAAACATCATAAGATATCACTAATACACGGAATGTAAACTTGGCTACACAGGAACTGAATTACAGAACAGAACAGGGTCTCAAATTTAGAAAACCAACTTATTCTTACTTAAGGGTAAAGGTGAGTTGGGGTGCTGCATAAAACCAGAGATTGAAATGAGCACAGATAAAGTTCCTTAAGCCAAATATGGAATAGACAAGAGCTACTCCTTGCTCAACGAAATGGACTCAACACCCCATATTAAACGCCTAAGAATGTACCTGACTAGTAAGTATCTTAAAACCTATGGATTGCTATGTTTCCAAAAGAGAATCAAGCATGTGTACAGGGGCATAAACGCAGCAGTGATAGGATTGGAGAGGTTCGGTGAGCAAATGAAGACCCTTTGAAGTCATATTGCATGGTACCTATTACACGGGTCTTAACTCTCCAGGTTTAAGGTATTCTTCCTTCAGCTAAAACATGCATGTGGAACCTAGAGTATGATCAACCATGTGATCGGGAGACGTGTTCAAATATGTCTCAGTTTTCCTCCCCTGGTACTCGGGTGCAACATTCCAGACGCTTTACTAACACTCTCCCCACTTGGAGAGTCAGTTCCTTTAACCTCCTGTTTGGCCCAGTTTGCAATTTCTGCGGAAGATGAACTGGAATAGCGAGAACCAATGAGAGGCTAGCTGGAGGTGTCTGGTCGGGCAAATTTAACTCTCATTTCCCACCAGGAAGAGGAATTAAACAAAGGCTCAGCATGCCGGGCCGGAAACAGTTTAGGGCCTGAAGCCATCCTGCGGTGTTGCGGCCAGCTCAAAAGAAAGCGAGTTGAAGAAAGGAGCTCAGGGGCACTGTAATTCACAAACCTGCAGAGTTATAAATGACAGCTATCGTCCAAAAATAGACGGAAGTAAGGCTGCCAAGAGGACTTGAAAGCGGGGCAGAATTGCAGGAAACCGATTTCAGGAGGTAGACTGGAATTGCATTGAAAGCATAGGAAAAGAGGCAGAACGTCCACAATGATGCACTTGGCCAAAAAGGGCGTATGCGTTTTTTCCTGAATATATTCAGGAAAAAACGCATACGCACTTTTTGGCCAACCAAGCAAGCTTGCAAAGGAAATCTGCACTACAATGAAGTCTCACTTCCCCCCGGTCAAAAGGGCCATCTGAAAAAAGTGTAACATCCAGAAAGGCAGGACAGGCCATGGAGAACTGGGAGCCTTGTTATGCTGATGGGCGGGATGTAAATTGCCAACAGACACTCGGGAGAAGTGTATGGTGTTTCCTGAAACATCTAAAAAACAAAGCAACAGAGCCTAGGGCACTGCCACTTATGGTCTTATAGCTTAGGGAAATTAAAATCAAAAAGACACAGCCACCCCAAAGTTTGGAACGGCTCTGTTTACAAGAACCTCGTTTACAGTACAAGTTCAACATCGCAGAAAGTGAAAAATGGATAAAGAAGTTGTGGTATTTACTTACAAAGCAATATCACTCAGCAATGAAATCTATGTCATCAGGCCCTTAGCATCACAATGAGTGGATTCAGGTATGATGATTCTAACTGAAATAAGTCACACAGAAAAAGAAACATCATAAGATATCAGTAATACACGGAATGTAAACTTGGCTACACAGGAACTGAATTACAGAACAGAACAGGGTCTCAAATTTAGAAAACCAACTTATGCTTGCTTAAGGGTAAAGGTGAGTTGGGGTGCTGCATAAAACCAGAGATTGAAATGAGCACAGATAAAGTTCCTTAAGTCAAATATGGAATAGACAAGAGCTACTCCTTGCTCAACGAAATGGACTCAACACCGCATATTAAACGCCTAAGAATGTACCTGACTAGTAAGTATCGTAAAACCTATGGATTGCTATGTCTCCGAAAGAGAATCAAGCATGTGTACAGGGGCATAAACGCAGCAGTGATAGGATTGGAGAGGTTCGGTGAGCAAATGAAGACCCTTTGAAGTCATATTGCATGGTACCCATTCCACGGGTCTCAACTCTCCAGGTTTAAGGTATTCTTCCTTCAGCTAAAACATGCATGTGGAACCCAAGTATGATCAACCATGTGAACGGGAGACGTGTTCAAATATGTCTCAGTTTTCCTCCCCTGGTACTCGGGTGCAACATTCCAGACGCTTTACTAACACTCTCCTCACTTGGAGAGTCAGCGCATTTAACCTACTGTTTGGCCCAGTTTGCAATTTCTGCGGAAGATGAACAGGAATAAAAAACGCATACGCACTTTTTGGCCAACGAAGCAAGCTTGCAAAGGAAATCTGCACTACAATGAAGTCTCACTTCCCCCCGGTCAAAAGGGCCATCTGAAAAAAGTGTAAAATCCAGAAAGGCAGGACAGGCCATGGAGAACTGGGAGCCTTGTTATGCTGATGGGTGGGATGTAAATTGCCAACAGACACTCGGGAGAAGTGTATGGTGTTTCCTGAAACATCTAAAAAACAAAGCAACAGAACCTAGGGCACTTCCACTTATGGTCCTATAGCTTAGGGAAATTAAAATCAAAAAGACACAGCCACCCCAAAGTTTGGAACGGCTCTGTTTACAAGAACCTCGTTTACAGTACAAGTTCAACATCGCAGAAAGTGAAAAATGGATAAAGAAGTTGTGGTATTTACTTACAAAGCAATATCACTCAGCAATGAAATCTGTGTCATCAGGCCCTTAGCAGCACAATGAGTGGATTCAGGTATGATGATTCTAACTGAAGTAAGTCACACAGAAAAAGAAACATCATAAGATATCAGTAATACACGGAATGTAAACTTGGCTACACAGGAACTGAATTACAGAACAGAACAGGGTCTCAAATTTAGAAAACCAACTATGCTTGCTTAAGGGTAAAGGTGAGTTGGGGTGCTGCATAAAACCAGAGATTGAAATGAGCACAGATAAAGTTCCTTAAGTCAAATATGGAATAGACAAGAGCTACTCCTTGCTCAACGAAATGGACTCAACACCGCATATTAAACGCCTAAGAATGTGCCTGACTAGCAAGTATCTTAAAACCTATGGAATGCTATGTCTCCGAAAGAGAATCAAGCATGTGTACAGGGGCATAAACGCAGCAGTGATAGGATTGGAGAGGTTCGGTGAGCAAATGAAGACCCTTTGAAGTCATATTGCATGGTACCCAATTCACGGGTCTTAACTCTCCAGGTTTAAGGTATTCTTCCTTCAGCTAAAACATGCATGTGGAACCTAGAGTATGATCAACAATGTGATCGGGAGACGTGTTCAAATATGTCTCAGTTTTCCTCCCCTGGTACTCGGGTGCAACATTCCAGACGCTTTACTAACACTCTCCCCACTTGGAGAGTCAGTCCCTTTAACCTCCTGTTTGGCCCAGTTTGCAATTTCTGCGGAAGATGAACTGGAATAGTGAGAACCAATGAGAGGCTAGCTGGAGGTGTCTGGTCGGGCAAATTTAACTCTCATTTCCCACCAGGAAGAGGAATTAACCAAAGGCTCAGCATGCCGGGCCGGAAACAGTTTAGGGCCTGAAGCCATCCTGCGGTGTTGCGGCCAGGTCACAAGAAAGCGAGTTGAAGAAAGGAGCTCAGGGGCACTGTAATTCACAAACCTGCAGAGTTATAAATGACAGCTATCGTCCAAAAATAGACTGAAGTAAGGCTGCCAAGAGGACTTGAAAGCGGGGCAGAATTGCAGGAAACCGATTTCAGGAGGTAGACTGGAATTGCATTGAAAGCATAGGAAAAGAGGCAGAACGTCCACAATGATGCACTTGGCCAAAAAGGGCGTATGCGTTTTTTCCTGAATATATTCAGGAAAAAACGCATACGCCCTTTTTGGCCAACCAAGCAAGCTTGCAAAGGAAATCTGCACTACAATGAAGTCTCACTTCCCCCCGGTCAAAAGGGCCATCTGAAAAAAGTGTAAAATCCAGAAAGGCAACAGGCCATTGAGAACTGGGAGCCTTGTTATGCTGATGGGCGGGATGTAAATTGCCAACAACCACTGGGGAGAAGTGTATGGTGTTTCCTGAAACATCGAAAAAACAAAGCAACAGAGCCTAGGGCACTTCCACTTATGGTCCTATAGCTTAGGGAAATTAAAATCAAAAAGACACAGCCACCCCAAAGTTTGGAACGGCTCTGTTTACAAGAACCTCGTTTACAGTACAAGTTCAACATCGCAGAAAGTGAAAAATGGATAAAGAAGTTGTGATATTCACTTACAAAGCAATATCACTCAGCAATGAAATCTATGTCATCAGGCCCTTAGCAGCACAATGAGTGGATTCAGGTATGATGATTCTAACTGAAATAAGTCACACAGAAAAAGAAACATCATAAGATATCAGTAATACACGGAATGGAAACTTGGCTACAGAGGAACTGAATTACAGAACAGAACAGGGTCTCAAATTTAGAAAACCAACTTATGCTTGCTTAAGGGTAAAGGTGAGTTGGGGTGCTGCATAAAACCAGAGATTGAAATGAGCACAGATAAAGTTCCTTAAGCCAAATATGGAATAGACAAGAGCTACTCCTTGCTCAACGAAATGGACTCAACACCGCATATTAAACACCTAAGAATGTACCTGACTAGTAAGTATCTTAAAACCTATGGATTGCTATGTCTCCGAAAGAGAATCAAGCATGTGTACAGGGGTATAAACGCAGCAGTGATAGGATTGGAGAGGTTCGGTGAGCAAATGAAGACCCTTTGAAGTCATATTGCATGGTACCCATTCCACGGGTCTCAACTCTCCAGGTTTAAGGTATTCTTCCTTCAGCTAAAACATGCATGTGGAACCCAAGTATGATCAACCATGTGAACGGGAGACGTGTTCAAATATGTCTCAGTTTTCCTCCCCTGGTACTCGGGTGCAACATTCCAGACGCTTTACTAACACTCTCCCCACTTGGAGAGTCAGCGCCTTTAACCTCCTGTTTGGCCCAGTTTGCAATTTCTGCGGAAGATGAACAGGAATAGCGAGAACAAATGAGAGACTAGCTGGAGGTGTCTGGATGGGCAAATTTAACTCTCATTTCCCACCAGGAAGAGGAAATAACCAAAGGCTCAGCGTGCCGTGCCGGAACCAGATTAGGGCCTGAAGCCATCCTGCGGTGTTGCGGCCAGGTCACAAGAAAGCAAGTTGAAGAAAGGAGCTCAGGGGCACTGTAATTCTCAAACCTGCAGAGTTATAAATGACAGCTATCGTCCAAAAATAGACTGAAGTAAGGCTGCCAAGAGGACTTGAAAGCGGGGCAGAATTGCAGGAAATCGATTTCAGGAGGTAGACTGGAATTGCATTGAAAGCATAGGAAAAGAGGCAGAACGTCCACAATGATGCACTTGGCCAAAAAGGGCGTATGCATTTTTTCCTGAATATATTCAGGAAAAAACGCATACGCCCTTTTTGGCCAACCAAGCAAGCTTGCAAAGGAAATCTGCACTACAATGAAGTCTCACTTCCCCCCGGTCAAAAGGGCCATCTGAAAAAAGTGTAAAATCCAGAAAGGCAGGACAGGCCATGGAGAACTGGGAGCCTTGTTATGCTGATGGGCGGGATGTAAATTGCCAACAACCACTCGGGAGAAGTGTATCGTGTTTCCTGAAACATCTAAAAAACAAAGCAACAGAACCTAGGGCACTTCCACTTATGGTCCTATAGCTTAGGGAAATTAAAATCAAAAAGACACAGCCACCCCAAAGTTTGGAACGGCTCTGTTTACAAGAACCTCGTTTACAGTACAAGTTCAACATCGCAGAAACTGAAAAATGGATAAAGAAGTTGTGGTATTCACTTACAAAGCAATATCACTCAGCAATGAAATCTGTGTCATCAGGCCCTTAGCAGCACAATGAGTGGATTCAGGTATGATGATTCTAACTGAAATAAGTCACACAGAAAAAGAAACATCATAAGATATCAGTAATACACGGAATGTAAACTTGGCTACACAGGAACTGAATTACAGAACAGAACAGGGTCTCAAATTTAGAAAACCAACTTATTCTTACTTAAGGGTAAAGGTGAGTTGGGGTGCTGCATAAAACCAGAGATTGAAATGAGCACAGATAAAGTTCCTTAAGCCAAATATGGAATAGACAAGAGCTACTCCTTGCTCAACGAAATGGACTCAACACCCCATATTAAACGCCTAAGAATGTACCTGACTAGTAAGTATCTTAAAACCTATGGATTGCTATGTCTCCGAAAGAGAATCAAGCATGTGTACAGGGGCATAAACGCAGCAGTGATAGGATTGGAGAGGTTCGGTGAGCAAATGAAGACCCTTTGAAGTCATATTGCATGGTACCCATTACACGGGTCTGAACTCTCCAGGTTTAAGGTATTCTTCCTTCAGCTAAAACATGCATGTGGAACCTAGAGTATGATCAACAATGTGATCGGGAGACGTGTTCAAATATGTCTCAGTTTTCCTCCCCTGGTACTCGGGTGCAACATTCCAGACGCTTTACTAACACTCTCCCCACTTGGAGAGTCAGTCCCTTTAACCTCCTGTTTGGCCCAGTTTGCAATTTCTGCGGAAGATGAACTGGAATAGTGAGAACCAATGAGAGGCTAGCTGGAGGTGTCTGGTCGGGCAAATTTAACTCTCATTTCCCACCAGGAAGAGGAATTAACCAAAGGCTCAGCATGCCGGGCCGGAAACAGTTTAGGGCCTGAAGCCATCCTGCGGTGTTGCGGCCAGGTCACAAGAAAGCGAGTTGAAGAAAGGAGCTCAGGGGCACTGTAATTCACAAACCTGCAGAGTTATAAATGACAGCTATCGTCCAAAAATAGACTGAAGTAAGGCTGCCAAGAGGACTTGAAAGCGGGGCAGAATTGCAGGAAACCGATTTCAGGAGGTAGACTGGAATTGCATTGAAAGCATAGGAAAAGAGGCAGAACGTCCACAATGATGCACTTGGCCAAAAAGGGCGTATGCGTTTTTTCCTGAATATATTCAGGAAAAAACGCATACGCCCTTTTTGGCCAACCAAGCAAGCTTGCAAAGGAAATCTGCACTACAATGAAGTCTCACTTCCCCCCGGTCAAAAGGGCCATCTGAAAAAAGTGTAAAATCCAGAAAGGCAACAGGCCATTGAGAACTGGGAGCCTTGTTATGCTGATGGGCGGGATGTAAATTGCCAACAACCACTGGGGAGAAGTGTATGGTGTTTCCTGAAACATCTAAAAAACAAAGCAACAGAGCCTAGGGCACTTCCACTTATGGTCCTATAGCTTAGGGAAATTAAAATCAAAAAGACACAGCCACCCCAAAGTTTGGAACGGCTCTGTTTACAAGAACCTCGTTTACAGTACAAGTTCAACATCGCAGAAAGTGAAAAATGGATAAAGAAGTTGTGATATTCACTTACAAAGCAATATCACTCAGCAATGAAATCTATGTCATCAGGCCCTTAGCAGCACAATGAGTGGATTCAGGTATGATGATTCTAACTGAAATAAGTCACACAGAAAAAGAAACATCATAAGATATCAGTAATACACGGAATGGAAACTTGGCTACAGAGGAACTGAATTACAGAACAGAACAGGGTCTCAAATTTAGAAAACCAACTTATGCTTGCTTAAGGGTAAAGGTGAGTTGGGGTGCTGCATAAAACCAGAGATTGAAATGAGCACAGATAAAGTTCCTTAAGCCAAATATGGAATAGACAAGAGCTACTCCTTGCTCAACGAAATGGACTCAACACCGCATATTAAACACCTAAGAATGTACCTGACTAGTAAGTATCTTAAAACCTATGGATTGCTATGTCTCCGAAAGAGAATCAAGCATGTGTACAGGGGTATAAACGCAGCAGTGATAGGATTGGAGAGGTTCGGTGAGCAAATGAAGACCCTTTGAAGTCATATTGCATGGTACCCATTCCACGGGTCTCAACTCTCCAGGTTTAAGGTATTCTTCCTTCAGCTAAAACATGCATGTGGAACCCAAGTATGATCAACCATGTGAACGGGAGACGTGTTCAAATATGTCTCAGTTTTCCTCCCCTGGTACTCGGGTGCAACATTCCAGACGCTTTACTAACACTCTCCCCACTTGGAGAGTCAGCGCCTTTAACCTCCTGTTTGGCCCAGTTTGCAATTTCTGCGGAAGATGAACAGGAATCGCGAGAACAAATGAGAGACTAGCTGGAGGTGTCTGGATGGGCAAATTTAACTCTCATTTCCCACCAGGAAGAGGAAATAACCAAAGGCTCAGCGTGCCGTGCCGGAACCAGATTAGGGCCTGAAGCCATCCTGCGGTGTTGCGGCCAGGTCACAAGAAAGCAAGTTGAAGAAAGGAGCTCAGGGGCACTGTAATTCTCAAACCTGCAGAGTTATAAATGACAGCTATCGTCCAAAAATAGACTGAAGTAAGGCTGCCAAGAGGACTTGAAAGCGGGGCAGAATTGCAGGAAATCGATTTCAGGAGGTAGACTGGAATTGCATTGAAAGCATAGGAAAAGAGGCAGAACGTCCACAATGATGCACTTGGCCAAAAAGGGCGTATGCATTTTTTCCTGAATATATTCAGGAAAAAACGCATACGCCCTTTTTGGCCAACCAAGCAAGCTTGCAAAGGAAATCTGCACTACAATGAAGTCTCACTTCCCCCCGGTCAAAAGGGCCATCTGAAAAAAGTGTAAAATCCAGAAAGGCAGGACAGGCCATGGAGAACTGGGAGCCTTGTTATGCTGATGGGCGGGATGTAAATTGCCAACAACCACTCGGGAGAAGTGTATCGTGTTTCCTGAAACATCTAAAAAACAAAGCAACAGAACCTAGGGCACTTCCACTTATGGTCCTATAGCTTAGGGAAATTAAAATCAAAAAGACACAGCCACCCCAAAGTTTGGAACGGCTCTGTTTACAAGAACCTCGTTTACAGTACAAGTTCAACATCGCAGAAACTGAAAAATGGATAAAGAAGTTGTGGTATTCACTTACAAAGCAATATCACTCAGCAATGAAATCTGTGTCATCAGGCCCTTAGCAGCACAATGAGTGGATTCAGGTATGATGATTCTAACTGAAATAAGTCACACAGAAAAAGAAACATCATAAGATATCAGTAATACACGGAATGTAAACTTGGCTACACAGGAACTGAATTACAGAACAGAACAGGGTCTCAAATTTAGAAAACCAACTTATTCTTACTTAAGGGTAAAGGTGAGTTGGGGTGCTGCATAAAACCAGAGATTGAAATGAGCACAGATAAAGTTCCTTAAGCCAAATATGGAATAGACAAGAGCTACTCCTTGCTCAACGAAATGGACTCAACACCCCATATTAAACGCCTAAGAATGTACCTGACTAGTAAGTATCTTAAAACCTATGGATTGCTATGTCTCCAAAAGAGAATCAAGCATGTGTACAGGGGCATAAACGCAGCAGTGATAGGATTGGAGAGGTTCGGTGAGCAAATGAAGACCCTTTGAAGTCATATTGCATGGTACCCATTACACGGGTCTGAACTCTCCAGGTTTAAGGTATTCTTCCTTCAGCTAAAACATGCATGTGGAACCTAGAGTATGATCAACCATGTGATCGGGAGATGTGTTCAAATATGTCTCAGTTTTCCTCCCCTGGTACTCGGGTGCAACATTCCAGACGCTTTACTAACACTCTCCCCACTTGGAGAGTCAGTCCCTTTAACCTCCTGTTTGGCCCAGTTTGCAATTTCTGCGGAAGATGAACAGGAATAGCGAGAACCAATGAGAGGCTAGCTGGAGGTGTCTGGTCGGGCAAATTTAACTCTCATTTCCCACCAGGAAGAGGAATTAACCAAAGGCTCAGCATGCCGGGCCGGAAACAGTTTAGGGCCTGAAGCCATCCTTCGGTGTTGCGGCCAGGTCACAAGAAAGCGAGTTGAAGAAAGGAGCTCAGGGGCACTGTAATTCACAAACCTGCAGAGTTATAAATGACAGCTATCGTCCAAAAATAGACTGAAGTAAGGCTGCCAAGAGGACTTGAAAGCGGGGCAGAATTGCAGGAAACCGATTTCAGGAGGTAGACTGGAATTGCATTGAAAGCATAGGAAAAGAGGCAGAACGTCCACAATGATGCACTTGGCCAAAAAGGGCGTATGCGTTTTTTCCTGAATATATTCAGGAAAAAACGCATACGCACTTTTTGGCCAACCAAGCAAGCTTGCAAAGGAAATCTGCACTACAATGAAGTCTCACTTCCCCCCGGTCAAAAGGGCCATCTGAAAAAAGTGTAAAATCCAGAAAGGCAACAGGCCATTGAGAACTGGGAGCCTTGTTATGCTGATGGGCGGGATGTAAATTGCCAACAACCACTCGGGAGAAGTGTATGGTGTTTCCTGAAACATCTAAAAAACAAAGCAACAGAGCCTAGGGCACTTCCACTTATGGTCCTATAGCTTAGGGAAATTAAAATCAAAAAGACACAGCCACCCCAAAGTTTGGAACGGCTCTGTTTACAAGAACCTCGTTTACAGTACAAGTTCAACATCGCAGAAAGTGAAAAATGGATAAAGAAGTTGTGATATTCACTTACAAAGCAATATCACTCAGCAATGAAATCTATGTCATCAGGCCCTTAGCAGCACAATGAGTGGATTCAGGTATGATGATTCTAACTGAAATAAGTCACACAGAAAAAGAAACATCATAAGATATCAGTAATACACGGAATGGAAACTTGGCTACAGAGGAACTGAATTACAGAACAGAACAGGGTCTCAAATTTAGAAAACCAACTTATGCTTGCTTAAGGGTAAAGGTGAGTTGGGGTGCTGCATAAAACCAGAGATTGAAATGAGCACAGATAAAGTTCCTTAAGCCAAATATGGAATAGACAAGAGCTACTCCTTGCTCAACGAAATGGACTCAACACCGCATATTAAACGCCTAAGAATGTACCTGACTAGTAAGTATCTTAAAACCTATGGATTGCTATGTCTCCGAAAGAGAATCAAGCATGTGTACAGGGGCATAAACGCAGCAGTGATAGGATTGGAGAGGTTCGGTGAGCAAATGAAGACCCTTTGAAGTCATATTGCATGGTACCCATTCCACGGGTTTCAACTACCCAGGTTTAAGGTATTCTTCCTTCAGCTAAAACATGCATGTGGAACCTAGAGTATGATCAACCATGTGATCGGGAGACGTGTTCAAATATGTCTCAGTTTTCCTCCCCTGGTACTCGGGTGCAACATTCCAGACGCTTTACTAACACTCTCCCCACTTGGAGAGTCAGCGCCTTTAACCTCCTGTTTGGCCCAGTTTGCAATTTCTGCGGAAGATGAACAGGAATAGCGAGAACCAATGAGAGACTAGCTGGAGGTGTCTGGACGGGCAAATTTAACTCTCATTTCCCACCAGGAAGAGGAATTAACCAAAGGCTCAGCGTGCCGTGCCGGAACCAGATTAGGGCCTGAAGCCATCATGCGGTGTTGCGGCCAGCTCAAAAGAAAGCGAGTTGAAGAAAGGAGCTCAGGGGCACTGTAATTCACAAACCTGCAGAGTTATAAATGACAGCTATCGTCCAAAAATAGACTGAAGTAAGGCTGCCAAGAGGACTTGAAAGCGGGGCAGAATTGCAGGAAACCGATTTCAGGAGGTAGACTGGAATTGCATTGAAAGCATAGGAAAAGAGGCAGAACGTCCACAATGATGCACTTGGCCAAAAAGGGCGTATGCGTTTTTTCCTGAATATATTCAGGAAAAAACGCATACGCCCTTTTTGGCCAACCAAGCAAGCTTGCAAAGGAAATCTGCACTACAATGAAGTCTCACTTCCCCCTGGTCAAAAGGGCCATCTGAAAAAAGTGTAAAATCCAGAAAGGCAGGACAGGCCATGGAGAACTGGGAGCCTTGTTATGCTGATGGGCGGGATGTAAATTGCCAACAGACACTTGGGAGAAGTGTATGGTGTTTCCTGAAACATCTAAAAAACAAAGCAACAGAGCCTAGGGCACTTCCACTTATGGTCCTATAGCTTAGGGAAATTAAAATAAAAAAGACACAGCCACCCCAAAGTTTGGAACGGCTCTGTTTACAAGAACCTCGTTTACAGTACAAGTTCAACATCGCAGAAACTGAAAAATGGATAAAGAACTTGTGGTACTTACGTACAATGCAGTATCACTCAGCAATGAAATCTATGTCATCAGGCACGTAGCAGCATAATGAGTAGATTCAGGTACGATGATTCTAACTGAAATAAGTCACACAGAAAAAGAAACATCATAAGATATCACTAATACACGGAATGTAAACTTGGCTACACAGGAACTGAATTCCAAAACAGAACAGGTTCTCAAATTTAGAAAACCAACTTATGCTTGCTTAAGGGGAAAGGTGAGTTGGGTTGCTGCATAAAACCAGAGATTGAAATGAGCACAGATAAAGTTCCTTAAGCCAAATATGGAATAGACAAGAGCCACTCCTTGTTCAACGAAATGGACTCAACACCGCATATTAAACGCCTAAGAATGTACCTGACTAGTAAGTATCTTAAAACCTATGGATTGCTATGTCTCCGAAAGAGAATCAAGCATATGTACAGGGGCATAAACGCAGCAGTGATAGGATTGGAGAGGTTCGGTGAGCAAATGAAGACCCTTTGAAGTCATATTGCATGGTACCCATTCCACGGGTTTCAATTACCCAGGTTTTAGGTATTCTTCCTTCAGCTAAAACAGGCATGTGGAACCCAGAGTATGATCAACCATGTGATCGAGAGACGTGTTCAAATATGTCTCAGTTTTCCTCCCCTGGTACTCGGGTGCAACATTCCAGATGCTTTCCTAACACTCTCCCCACTTGGAGAGTCAGCGCCTTTAACCTCCTGTTTGGCACAGTTTGCAATTTCTGCGGAAGATGAACAGGAATAGCGAGAACCAATGAGAGGCTAGCTGGAGGTGTCTGGACGGGCAAATTTAACTCTCATTTCCCAACAGGAAGAGGAATTAACCAAAGGCTCAGCGTGCCGTACCGGAACCAGATTAGGGCCTGAAGCCATCCTGCGGTGTTGCGGCCAGGTCACAAGAAAGTGAGTTGAAGAAAGGAGCTCAGGGGCACTGTAATTCACAAACCTGCAGAGTTATAAATGACAGCTATCGTCCAAAAATAGACTGAAGTAAGGCTGCCAAGAGGACTTGAAAGCGGGGCAGAATTGCAGGAAACCGATTTCAGGAGGTAGACTGAAATTGCATTGAAAGCACAGGAAAAGAGGCAGAACGTCCACAATGATGCACTTGGCCAAAAAGGGCGTATGCGTTTTTTCTTGAATATATTCAGGAAAAAACGCATACGCCCTTTTTGGCCAAACAAGCAAGCTTGCAAAGGAAATCTGCACTACAATGAAGTCTCACTTCCCCCCGGTCAAAAGGGCCATCTGAAAAAAGTGTAAAATCCAGAAAGGCAGGACAGGCCATGGAGAACGGGGAGCCTTGTTATGCTGATGGGTGGGATGTAAATTGCCAACAACCACTCGGGAGAAGTGTATGGTGTTTCCTGAAACATCTAAAAAACAAAGCAACAGAGCCTAGGGCACTGCCACTTATGGTCCTATAGCTTAGGGAAATTAAAATCAAAAAGACACAGCCACCCCAAAGTTTGGGACGCCTCTGTTTACAAGAACCTCATTTCCAGTACAATTCAACATCGCAGAAAGTGAAAAATGGATAAAGAAGATGTGGTATTTACTTACAAAGCAATATCACTCAGCAATGAAATCTATGTCATCAGGCCCTTAGCATCACAATGAGTGGATTCAGGTATGATGATTCTAACTGAAATAAGTCACACAGAAAAAGAAACATCATAAGATATCAGTAATACACGGAATGGAAACTTGGCTACACAGGAACTGAATTACAGAACAGAAAAGGGACTCAAATTTAGAAAACCAACTTATGCTTGCTTAAGGGGAAAGGTGAGTTGGGGTGCTGCATAAAACCAGAGATTGAAATGAGCACAGATAAAGTTCCTTAAGCCAAATATGGAATAGACAAGAGCTACTCCTTGCTCAACGAAATGGACTCAACACCGCATATTAAACGCCTAAGAATGTACCTGACTAGTAAGTATCTTAAAACCTATGGATTGCTATGTTTCCAAAAGAGAATCAAGCATGTGTACAGGGGCATAAACGCAGCAGTGATAGGATTGGAGAGGTTCGGTGAGCAAATGAAGACCCTTTGAAGTCATATTGCATGGTACCCATTACACGGGTCTTAACTCTCCAGGTTTAAGGTATTCTTCCTTCAGCTAAAACATGCATGTGGAACCCAAGTATGATCAACCATGTGAATGGGAGACGTGTTCAAATATGTCTCAGTTTTCCTCCCCTGGTACTCGGGTGCAACATTCCAGACGCTTTACTAACACTCTCCCCACTTGGAGAGTCAGCACCTTTAACCTCCTGTTTGGCCCAGTTTTGCAATTTCTGCGGAAGATGAACAGGAATAGCGAGAACCAATGAGAGACTAGCTGGAGGTGTTTGGACGGGCAAATTTAACTCTCATTTCCCACCAGGAAGAGGAAATAACCAAAGGCTCAGCGTGCCGTGCCGGAACCAGATTAGGGCCTGAAGCCATCCTGCGGTGTTGCGGCCAGGTCACAAGAAAGCAAGTTGAAGAAAGGAGCTCAGGGGCACTGTAATTCACAAACCTGCAGAGTTATAAATGACAGCTATCGTCCAAAAATAGACTGAAGTAAGGCTGCCAAGAGGACTTGAAAGCGGGGCAGAATTGCAGGAAACCGATTTCAGGAGGTAGACTGGAATTGCATTGAAAGCATAGGAAAAGAGGCAGAACGTCCACAATGATGCACTTGGCCAAAAAGGGCGTATGCGTTTTTTCCTGAATATATTCAGGAAAAAACGCATACGCCCTTTTTGGCCAAACAAGCAAGCTTGCAAAGGAAATCTGCACTACAAGGAAGTCTCACTTCCCCCCGGTCAAAAGGGCCATCTGAAAAAAGTGTAAAATCCAGAAAGGCAGGACAGGCCATGGAGAACTGGGAGCCTTGTTATGCTGATGGGCGGGATGTAAATTGCCAACAACCACTCGGGAGAAGTGTATGGTGTTTCCTGAAACATCTAAAAAACAAAGCAACAGAGCCTAGGGGACTGCCACTTATGGTCCTATAGCTTAGGGAAATTAAAATCAAAAACACACAGCAACCCCAAAGTTTGGAACGGCTCTGTTTACAAGAACCTCGTTTACAGTACAAGTTCAACATCGCAGAAAGTGAAAAATGGATAAAGAAGTTGTGGTATTTACTTACAAAGCAATATCACTCAGCAATGAAATCTGTGTCATCAGGCCCTTAGCAGCACAATGAGTGGATTCAGGTATGATGATTCTAACTGAAATAAGTCACACAGAAAAAGAAACATCATAAGACATCAGTAATACACGGAATGTAAACTTGGCTACACAGGAACTGAATTACAGAACAGAAAAGGGACTCAAATTTAGAAAACCAACTTATGCTTGCTTAAGGGGAAAGGTGAGTTGGGGTGCTGCATAAAACCAGAGATTGAAATGAGCACAGATAAAGTTCCTTAAGCCAAATATGGAATAGACAAGAGCTACTCCTTGCTCAACGAAATGGACTCAACACCGCATATTAAACGCCTAAGAATGTACCTGACTAGTAAGTATCTTAAAACCTATGGATTGCTATGTCTCCGAAAGAGAATCAAGCATGTGTACAGGGGCATAAACGCAGCAGTGATAGGATTGGAGAGGTTCGGTGAGCAAATGAAGACCCTTTGAAGTCATATTGCATGGTACCCATTACACGGGTCTTAACTCTCCAGGTTTAAGGTATTCTTCCTTCAGCTAAAACATGCATGTGGAACCCAAGTATGATCAACCATGTGAATGGGAGACGTGTTCAAATATGTCTCAGTTTTCCTCCCCTGGTACTCGGGTGCAACATTCCAGACGCTTTACTAACACTCTCCCCACTTGGAGAGTCAGCGCCTTTAACCTCCTGTTTGGCCCAGTTTTGCAATTTCTGCGGAAGATGAACAGGAATAGCGAGAACCAATGAGAGACTAGCTGGAGGTGTTTGGACGGGCAAATTTAACTCTCATTTCCCACCAGGAAGAGGAAATAACCAAAGGCTCAGCGTGCCGTGCCGGAACCAGATTAGGGCCTGAAGCCATCCTGCGGTGTTGCGGCCAGGACACAAGAAAGCAAGTTGAAGAAAGGAGCTCAGGGGCACTGTAATTCACAAACCTGCAGAGTTATAAATGACAGCTATCGTCCAAAAATAGACTGAAGTAAGGCTGCCAAGAGGACTTGAAAGCGGGGCAGAATTGCAGGAAACCGATTTCAGGAGGTAGACTGGAATTGCATTGAAAGCATAGGAAAAGAGGCAGAACGTCCACAATGATGCACTTGGCCAAAAAGGGCGTATGCGTTTTTTCCTGAATATATTCAGGAAAAAACGCATACGCCCTTTTTGGCCAACCAAGCAAGCTTGCAAAGGAAATCTGCACTACAATGAAGTCTCACTTCCCCCCGGTCAAAAGGGCCATCTGAAAAAAGTGTAAAATCCAGAAAGGCAGGACAGGCCATGGAGAACTGGGAGCCTTGTTATGCTGATGGGCGGGATGTAAATTGCCAACAACCACTCGGGAGAAGTGTATGGTGTTTCCTGAAACATCTAAAAAACAAAGCAACAGAGCCTAGGGGACTGCCACTTATGGTCCTATAGCTTAGGGAAATTAAAATCAAAAACACACAGCAACCCCAAAGTTTGGAACGGCTCTGTTTACAAGAACCTCGTTTACAGTACAAGTTCAACATCGCAGAAAGTGAAAAATGGATAAAGAAGTTGTGGTATTTACTTACAAAGCAATATCACTCAGCAATGAAATCTGTGTCATCAGGCCCTTAGCAGCACAATGAGTGGATTCAGGTATGATGATTCTAACTGAAATAAGTCACACAGAAAAAGAAACATCATAAGACATCAGTAATACACGGAATGTAAACTTGGCTACACAGGAACTGAATTACAGAACAGAACAGGGTCTCAAATTTAGAAAACCAACTATGCTTGCTTAAGGGTAAAGGTGAGTTGGGGTGCTGCATAAAACCAGAGATTGAAATGAGCACAGATAAAGTTCCTTAAGTCAAATTTGGAATAGACAAGAGCTACTCCTTGCTCAACGAAATGGACTCAACACCCCATATTAAACGCCTAAGAATGTACCTGACTAGTAAGTATCTTAAAACCTATGGATTGCTATGTCTCCGAAAGAGAATCAAGCATGTGTACAGGGGCATAAACGCAGCAGTGATAGGATTGGAGAGGTTCGGTGAGCAAATGAAGACCCTTTGAAGTCATATTGCATGGTACCCAATTCACGGGTCTTAACTCTCCAGGTTTAAGGTATTCTTCCTTCAGCTAAAACATGCATGTGGAACCCAAGTATGATCAACCATGTGAACGGGAGACGTGTTCAAATATGTCTCAGTTTTCCTCCCCTGGTACTCGGGTGCAACATTCCAGACGCTTTACTAACACTCTCCCCACTTGGAGAGTCAGCGCCTTTAACCTCCTGTTTGGCCCAGTTTGCAATTTCTGCGGAAGATGAACAGGAATAGCGAGAACCAATGAGAGACTAGCTGGAGGTGTTTGGACGGGCAAATTTAACTCTCATTTCCCACCAGGAAGAGGAAATAACCAAAGGCTCAGCGTGCCGTGCCGGAACCAGATTAGGGCCTGAAGCCATCCTGCGGTGTTGCGGCCAGCTCACAAGAAAGCGAGTTGAAGAAAGGAGCTCAGGGGCACTGTAATTCACAAACCTGCAGAGTTATAAATGACAGCTCTCGTCCAAAAATAGACTGAAGTAAGGCTGCCAAGAGGACTTGAAAGCGGGGCAGAATTGCAGGAAACCGATTTCAGGAGGTAGACTGGAATTGTATGGAAAGCATAGGAAAAGAGGCAGAACGTCCACAATGATGCACTTGGCCAAAAAGGGCGTATGCGTTTTTTCCTGAATATATTCAGGAAAAAACGCATACGTCCTTTTTGGCCAACCAAGCAAGCTTGCAAAGGAAATCTGCACTACAATGAAGTCTCACTTCCCCCCGGTCAAAAGGGCCATCTGAAAAAAGTGTAAAATCCAGAAAGGCAGGACAGTCCATGGAGAACTGGGAGCCTTGTTATGCTGATGGGCGGGATGTAAATTGCCAACAACCACTCGGGAGAAGTGTATGGTGTTTCCTGAAACATCTAAAAAACAAAGCAACAGAGCCTAGGGGACTGCCACTTATGGTCCTATAGCTTAGGGAAATTAAAATCAAAAACACACAGCAACCCCAAAGTTTGGAACGGCTCTGTTTACAAGAACCTCGTTTACAGTACAAGTTCAACATCGCAGAAAGTGAAAAATGGATAAAGAAGTTGTGGTATTTACTTACAAAGCAATATCACTCAGCAATGAAATCTGTGTCATCAGGCCCTTAGCAGCACAATGAGTGGATTCAGGTATGATGATTCTAACTGAAATAAGTCACACAGAAAAAGAAACATCATAAGACATCAGTAATACACGGAATGTAAACTTGGCTACACAGGAACTGAATTACAGAACAGAAAAGGGACTCAAATTTAGAAAACCAACTTATGCTTGCTTAAGGGGAAAGGTGAGTTGGGGTGCTGCATAAAACCAGAGATTGAAATGAGCACAGATAAAGTTCCTTAAGCCAAATATGGAATAGACAAGAGCTACTCCTTGCTCAACGAAATGGACTCAACACCGCATATTAAACGCCTAAGAATGTACCTGACTAGTAAGTATCTTAAAACCTATGGATTGCTATGTCTCCGAAAGAGAATCAAGCATGTGTACAGGGGCATAAACGCAGCAGTGATAGGATTGGAGAGGTTCGGTGAGCAAATGAAGACCCTTTGAAGTCATATTGCATGGTACCCATTACACGGGTCTTAACTCTCCAGGTTTAAGGTATTCTTCCTTCAGCTAAAACATGCATGTGGAACCCAAGTATGATCAACCATGTGAATGGGAGACGTGTTCAAATATGTCTCAGTTTTCCTCCCCTGGTACTCGGGTGCAACATTCCAGACGCTTTACTAACACTCTCCCCACTTGGAGAGTCAGCGCCTTTAACCTCCTGTTTGGCCCAGTTTTGCAATTTCTGCGGAAGATGAACATGAATAGCGAGAACCAATGAGAGACTAGCTGGAGGTGTTTGGACGGGCAAATTTAACTCTCATTTCCCACCAGGAAGAGGAAATAACCAAAGGCTCAGCGTGCCGTGCCGGAACCAGATTAGGGCCTGAAGCCATCCTGCGGTGTTGCGGCCAGGACACAAGAAAGCAAGTTGAAGAAAGGAGCTCAGGGGCACTGTAATTCACAAACCTGCAGAGTTATAAATGACAGCTATCGTCCAAAAATAGACTGAAGTAAGGCTGCCAAGAGGACTTGAAAGCGGGGCAGAATTGCAGGAAACCGATTTCAGGAGGTAGACTGGAATTGCATTGAAAGCATAGGAAAAGAGGCAGAACGTCCACAATGATGCACTTGGCCAAAAAGGGCGTATGCGTTTTTTCCTGAATATATTCAGGAAAAAACGCATACGCCCTTTTTGGCCAAACAAGCAAGCTTGCAAAGGAAATCTGCACTACAAGGAAGTCTCACTTCCCCCCGGTCAAAAGGGCCATCTGAAAAAAGTGTAAAATCCAGAAAGGCAGGACAGGCCATGGAGAACTGGGAGCCTTGTTATGCTGATGGGCGGGATGTAAATTGCCAACAACCACTCGGGAGAAGTGTATGGTGTTTCCTGAAACATCTAAAAAACAAAGCAACAGAGCCTAGGGGACTGCCACTTATGGTCCTATAGCTTAGGGAAATTAAAATCAAAAACACACAGCAACCCCAAAGTTTGGAACGGCTCTGTTTACAAGAACCTCGTTTACAGTACAAGTTCAACATCGCAGAAAGTGAAAAATGGATAAAGAAGTTGTGGTATTTACTTACAAAGCAATATCACTCAGCAATGAAATCTGTGTCATCAGGCCCTTAGCAGCACAATGAGTGGATTCAGGTATGATGATTCTAACTGAAATAAGTCACACAGAAAAAGAAACATCATAAGACATCAGTAATACACGGAATGTAAACTTGGCTACACAGGAACTGAATTACAGAACAGAACAGGGTCTCAAATTTAGAAAACCAACTATGCTTGCTTAAGGGTAAAGGTGAGTTGGGGTGCTGCATAAAACCAGAGATTGAAATGAGCACAGATAAAGTTCCTTAAGTCAAATTTGGAATAGACAAGAGCTACTCCTTGCTCAACGAAATGGACTCAACACCCCATATTAAACGCCTAAGAATGTACCTGACTAGTAAGTATCTTAAAACCTATGGATTGCTATGTCTCCGAAAGAGAATCAAGCATGTGTACAGGGGCATAAACGCAGCAGTGATAGGATTGGAGAGGTTCGGTGAGCAAATGAAGACCCTTTGAAGTCATATTGCATGGTACCCAATTCACGGGTCTTAACTCTCCAGGTTTAAGGTATTCTTCCTTCAGCTAAAACATGCATGTGGAACCCAAGTATGATCAACCATGTGAACGGGAGACGTGTTCAAATATGTCTCAGTTTTCCTCCCCTGGTACTCGGGTGCAACATTCCAGACGCTTTACTAACACTCTCCCCACTTGGAGAGTCAGCGCCTTTAACCTCCTGTTTGGCCCAGTTTGCAATTTCTGCGGAAGATGAACAGGAATAGCGAGAACCAATGAGAGACTAGCTGGAGGTGTTTGGACGGGCAAATTTAACTCTCATTTCCCACCAGGAAGAGGAAATAACCAAAGGCTCAGCGTGCCGTGCCGGAACCAGATTAGGGCCTGAAGCCATCCTGCGGTGTTGCGGCCAGGTTACAAGAAAGCAAGTTGAAGAAAGGAGCTCAGGGGCACTGTAATTCACAAACCTGCAGAGTTATAAATGACAGCTATCGTCCAAAAATAGACTGAAGTAAGGCTGCCAAGAGGACTTGAAAGCGGGGCAGAATTGCAGGAAACCGATTTCAGGAGGTAGACTGGAATTGCATTGAAAGCATAGGAAAAGAGGCAGAACGTCCACAATGATGCACTTGGCCAAAAAGGGCGTATGCGTTTTTTCCTGAATATATTCAGGAAAAATCGCATACGCCCTTTTTGGCCAACCAAGCAAGCTTGCAAAGGAAATCTGCACTACAATGAAGTCTCACTTCCCCCCGGTCAAAAGGGCCATCTGAAAAAAGTGTAAAATCCAGAAAGGCAGGACAGGCCATGGAGAACTGGGAGCCTTGTTATGCTGATGGGCGGGATGTAAATTGCCAACAACCACTCGGGAGAAGTGTATGGTGTTTCCTGAAACATCTAAAAAACAAAGCAACAGAACCTAGGGCACTTCCACTTATGGGCCTATAGCTTAGGGAAATTAAAATCAAAAAGACACAGCCACCCCAAAGTTTGGAACGGCTCTGTTTACAAGAACCTCGTTTACAGTACAAGTTCAACATCGCAGAAAGTGAAAAATGGAAAGAAGTTGTGGTATTTACTCACAAAGCAATATCACTCAGCAATGAAATCTGTGTCATCAGGCCCTTAGCAGCACAGTGAGTGGATTCAGGTATGATGATTCTAACTGAAGTAAGTCACACAGAAAAAGAAACATCATAAGATATCAGTAATACACGGAATGTAAACTTGGCTACACAGGAACTGAATTACAGAACAGGACAGGGTCTCAAATTTAGAAAACCAACTTATGCTTGCTTAAGGGTAAAGGTGAGTTGGGGTGCTGCATAAACCAGAGATTGAAATGAGCACAGATAAAGTTCCTTAAGTCAAATATGGAATAGACAAGAGCTACTCCTTGCTCAACGAAATGGACTCAACACCGCATATTAAATGCCTAAGAATGTACCTGACTAGTAAGTATCTTAAAACCTATGGATTGCTATGTCTCCGAAAGAGAATCAAGCATGTGTACAGGGGCATAAACGCAGCAGTGATAGGATTGGAGAGGTTCGGTGAGTAAATGAAGACCCTTTGAAGTCATATTGCATGGTACCCATTCCACGGATCTCAACTCTCCAGGTTTAAGGTATTCTTCCTTCAGCTAAAACATGCATGTGGAACCCAAGTATGATCAACCATGTGAACGGGAGACGTGTTCAAATATGTCTCAGTTTTCCTCCCCTGGTACTCGGGTGCAACATTCCAGACGCTTTACTAACACTCTCCCCAATTGGAGAGTCAGTCCCTTTAACCTCCTATTTGGCCCAGTTTGCAATTTCTGCGGAAGATGAACAGAAATAGCGAGAACCAATGAGAGACTAGCTGGAGGTGTCTGGACGGGCAAATTTAACTCTCATTTCCCACCAGGAAGAGGAAATAACCAAAGGCTCAGCGTGCCGTGCCGGAACCAGATTAGGGCCTGAAGCCAGCCTGCGGTGTTGCGGCCAGGTCACAAGAAAGCGAGTTGAAGAAAGGAGCTCAGGGGCACTGTAATTCACAAACCTGCAGAGTTATAAATGACAGCTATCGTCCAAAAATAGACTGAAGTAAGGCTGCCAAGAGGACTTGAAAGCGGGGCAGAATTGCAGGAAACCGATTTCAGGAGGTAGACTGGAATTGCACTGAAAGCATAGGAAAAGAGGCAGAACGTCCACAATGATGCACTTGGCCAAAAAGGGCGTATGCGTTTTTTCCTGAATATATTCAGGAAAAAACGCATACGCCCTTTTTGGCCAAACAAGCAAGCTTGCAAAGGAAATCTGCACTACAATGAAGTCTCACTTCCCCCCGGTCAAAAGGGCCATCTGAAAAAAGTGTAAAATCCAGAAAGGCAGGACAGGCCATGGAGAACTGGGAGCCTTGTTATGCTGATGGGCGGGATGTAAATTGCCAACAATCACTCGGGAGAAGTGTATGGTGTTTCCTGAAACATCTAAAAAAGAAAGCAACAGAGCCTAGGGCACTGCCACTTATGGTCCTATAGCTTAGGGAAATTAAAATCAAAAAGACACAGCCACCCCAAAGCTTGGGACGCCTCTGTTTACAAGAACCTCGTTTACAGTACAAGTTCAACATCGCAGAAACTGAAAAATGGATAAAGAAGTTGTGGTATTTACTTACAAAGCAATATCACTCAGCAATGAAATCTATGTCATCAGGCCCTTAGCAGCACAATGAGTGGATTCAGGTATGATGATTCTAACTGAAATAAGTCACACAGAAAAAGAAACATCATAAGATATCAGTAATACACGGAATGTAAACTTGGCTACACAGGAACTGAATTACAGAACAGAACAGGGTCTCAAATTTAGAAAACCAACTTATGCTTGCTTAAGGGTAAAGGTGAGTTGGGGTGCTGCATAAAACCAGAGATTGAAATGAGCACAGATAAAGTTCCTTAAGTCAAATATGGAATAGACAAGAGCTACTCCTTGCTCAACAAAATGGACTCAACACCGCATATTAAACGCCTAAGAATGTACCTGACTAGTAAGTATCTTAAAACCTATGGATTGCTATGTCTCCGAAAGAGAATCAAGCATGTGTACAGGGGAATAAACGCAGCAGTGATAGGATTGGAGAGGTTCGGTGAGCAAATGAAGACCCTTTGAAGTCATATTGCATGGTACCCATTACACGGGTCTTAACTCTCCAGGTTTAAGGTATTCTTCCTTCAGCTAAAACATGCATGTGGAACCCAAGTATGATCAACCATGTGAACGGGAGACGTGTTCAAATATGTCTCAGTTTTCCTCCCCTGGTACTCGGGTGCAACATTCCAGACGCTTTACTAACACTCTCCTGACTTGGAGAGTCAGGCCCTTTAAACTCCTGTTTGGCACAGTTTGCAATTTCTGCGGAAGATGAACAGGAATAGCGAGAACCAATGAGAGACTAGCTGGAGGTGTCTGGACGGGCAAATTTAACTCTCATTTCCCACAAGGAAGAGGAATTAACCAAAGGCTCAGCGTGCCGTGCCGGAACCAGATTAGGGCCTGAAGCCATCCTGCGGTGTTGCGGCCAGCTCAAAAGAAAGCGAGTTGAAGAAAGGAGCTCAGGGGCAGTGTAATTCACAAACCTGCAGAGTTATAAATGACAGCTATCGTCCAAAAATAGACTGAAGTAAGGCTGCCAAGAGGACTTGAAAGCGGGGCAGAATTGCAGGAAACCGATTTCAGGAGGTAGACTGGAATTGCATTGAAAGCATAGGAAAAGAGGCAGAACGTCCACAATGATGCACTTGGCCAAAAAGGGCGTATGCGTTTTTTCCTGAATATATTCAGGAAAAAACGCATACGCCGTTTTTGGCCAACCAAGCAAGCAAGCAAAGGAAATCTGCACTACAATGAAGTCTCACTTCCCCCTGTTCAAAAGGGCCATCTGAAAAAAGTGTAAAATCCAGAAAGGCAGGACAGGCCATGGAGAACTGGGAGCCTTGTTATGCTGATAGGCGGGATGTAAATTGCCAACAGACACTTGGGAGAAGTGTATGGTGTTTCCTGAAACATCTAAAAAACAAAGCAACAGAGCCTAGGGCACTTCCACTTATGGTCCTATAGGTTAGGGAAATTAAAATCAAAAAGACACAGCCACCCCAAAGTTTGGAACGGCTCTGTTTACAAGAACCTCGTTTACAGTACAAGTTCAACATCGCAGAAAGTGAAAAATGGATAAAGAACTTGTGGTACTTACGTACAATGCAGTATCACTCAGCAATGAAATCTATGTCATCAGGCACGTAGCAGCATAATGAGTAGATTCAGGTACGATGATTCTAACTGAAATAAGTCACACAGAAAAAGAAACATCATAAGATATCAGTAATACACGGAATGGAAACTTGGCTACACAGGAACTGAATTACAGAACAGAACAGGGTCTCAAATTTAGAAAACCAACTTATGCTTGCTTAAGGGTAAAAGTGAGTTGGGGTGCTGAATAAAACCAGAGATTGAAATGAGCACAGATAAAGTTCCTTAAGTCAAATATAGAATAGACAAGAGCTACTCCTTGCTCAACGAAATGGACTCAACACCGCATATTAAACGCCTAAGAATGTACCTGACTAGTAAGTATCGTAAAACCTATGGATTGCTATGTCTCCAAAAGAGAATCAAGCATGTGTACAGGGGCATAAACGCAGCAGTGATAGGATTGGAGAGGTTCGGTGAGCAAATGAAGACCCTTTGAAGTCATATTGCATGGTACCCATTCCAGGGGTTTCAACTACCCAGGTTTAAGGTATTCTTCCTTCAGCTAAAACATGCATGTGGAACCTAGAGTATGATCAACCATGTGATCGGGAGACGTGTTCAAATATGTCTCAGTTTTCCTCCCCTGGTACTCGGGTGCAACATTCCAGACGCTTTACTAACACTCTCCCCACTTGGAGAGTCAGCGCCTTTAACCTCCTGTTTGGCCCAGTTTGCAATTTCTGCGGAAGATGAACAGGAATAGCGAGAACCAATGAGAGGCTAGCTGGAGGTGTCTGGACGGGCAAATTTAACTCTCATTTCCCACCAGGAAGAGGAAATAACCAAAGGCTCAGCGTGCCGTGCCGGAACCAGATTAGGGCCTGAAGCCATCCTGCGGTGTTGCGGCCAGGTCACAAGAAAGCAAGTTGAAGAAAGGAGCTCAGGGGCACTGTAATTCTCAAACCTGCAGAGTTATAAATGACAGCTATCGTCCAAAAATAGACTGAAGTAAGGCTGCCAAGAGGACTTGAAAGCGGGGCAGAATTGCAGGAAATCGATTTCAGGAGGTAGACTGGAATTGCATTGAAAGCATAGGAAAAGAGGCAGAACGTCCACAATGATGCACTTGGCCAAAAAGGGCATATGCGTTTTTTCCTGAATATATTCAGGAAAAAACGCATACGCCCTTTTTGGCCAACCAAGCAAGCTTGCAAAGGAAATCTGCACTACAATGAAGTCTCACTTCCCCCCGGTCAAAAGGGCCATCTGAAAACAGTGTAAAATCCAGAAAGGCAGGACAGGCCATGGAGAACTGGGAGCCTTGTTATGCTGATGGGCGGCATGTAAATTGCCAACAACCACTCGGGAGAAGTGTATGGTGTTTCCTGAAACATCTAAAAAACAAAGCAACAGAACCTAGGGCACTTCCACTTATGGTCCTATAGCTTAGGGAAATTAAAATCAAAAAGACACAGCCACCCCAAAGTTTGGAACGGCTCTGTTTACAAGAACCTCGTTTACAGTACAAGTTCAACATCGCAGAAAGTGAAAAATGGATAAAGAAGTTGTGGTATTCACTTACAAAGCAATATCACTCAGCAATGAAATCTATGTCATCAGGCCCTTAGCAGCACAATGAGTGGATTCAGGTATGATGATTCTAACTGAAATAAGTCACACAGAAAAAGAAACATCATAAGATATCAGTAATACACGGAATGTAAACTTGGCTACACAGGAACTGAATTACAGAACAGAACAGGGTCTCAAATTTAGAAAACCAACTTATGCTTGCTTAAGGGTAAAGGTGAGTTGGGGTGCTGCATAAACCAGAGATTGAAATGAGCACAGATAAAGTTCCTTAAGTCAAATATGGAATAGACAAGAGCTACTCCTTGCTCATCGAAATGGACTCAACACCGCATATTAAACGCCTAAGAATGTACCTGACTAGTAAGTATCTTAAAACCTATGGATTGCTATGTCTCCGAAAGAGAATCAAGCATGTGTACAGGGGCATAAACGCAGCAGTGATAGGATTGGAGAGGTTCGGTGAGCAAATGAAGACCCTTTGAAGTCATATTGCATGGTACCCATTCCACGGGTCTCAACTCTCCAGCTTTAAGGTATTCTTCCTTCAGCTAAAACATGCATGTGGAACCCAAGTATGATCAACCATGTGAACGGGAGACGTGTTCAAATATGTCTCAGTTTTCCTCCCCTGGTACTCGGGTGCAACATTCCAGACGCTTTACTAACACTCTCCCCACTTGGAGAGTCAGCGCCTTTAACCTCCTGTTTGGCCCAGTTTGCAATTTCTGCGGAAGATGAACAGGAATAGCGAGAACCAATGAGAGACTAGCTGGAGGTGTCTGGACGGGCAAATTTAACTCTCATTTCCCACCAGGAAGAGGAAATAACCAAAGGCTCAGCATGCCGTGCCGGAACCAGATTAGGGCCTGAAGCCATCCTGCGGTGTTGCGGCCAGGTCACAAGAAAGCAAGTTGAAGAAAGGAGCTCAGGGGCACTGTAATTCACAAACCTGCAGAGTTATATATGACAGCTATCGTCCAAAAATAGACTGAAGTAAGGCTGCCAAGAGGACTTGAAAGCAGGGCAGAATTGCAGGAAACCGATTTCAGGAGGTAGACTGGAATTGCATTGAAAGCATAGGAAAAGAGGCAGAACGTCCACAATGATGCACTTGGCCAAAAAGGGCGTATGCGTTTTTTCCTGAAATATTCAGGAAAAAACGCATACGCCCTTTTTGGCCAACCAAGCAAGCTTGCAAAGGAAATCTGCACTACAATGAAGTCTCACTTCCCCCCGGTCAAAAGGGCCATCTGAAAACAGTGTAAAATCCAGAAAGGCAGGACAGGCCATGGAGAACTGGGAGCCTTGTTATGCTGATGGGTGGGATGTAAATTGCCAACATCCACTCGGGAGAAGTGTATGGTGTTTCCTGAAACATCTAAAAAACAAAGCAATAGAACCTAGGGCACTTCCACTTATGGTCCTATAGATTAGGGAAATTAAAATCAAAAAGACACAGCCACCCCAAAGTTTGGAACGCCTCTGTTTACAAGAACCTCGTTTACAGTACAAGTTCAACATCGCAGAAAGTGAAAAATGGATAAAGAAGTTGTGGTATTTACTTACAAAGCAATATCACTCAGCAATGAAATCTATGTCATCAGGCCCTTAGCATCACAATGAGTGGATTCAGGTATGATGATTCTAACTGAAATAAGTCACACAGAAAAAGAAACATCATAAGATATCAGTAATACACGGAATGTAAACTTGGCTACACAGGAACTGAATTACAGAACAGAACAGGGTCTCAAATTTAGAAAACCAACTATGCTTGCTTAAGGGTAAAGGTGAGTTGGGGTGCTGCATAAAACCAGAGATTGAAATGAGCACAGATAAAGTTCCTTAAGTCAAATATGGAATAGACAAGAGCTACTCCTTGCTCAACGAAATGGACTCAACACCGCATATTAAACGCCTAAGAATGTACCTGACTAGTAAGTATCGTAAAACCTATGGATTGCTATGTCTCCAAAAGAGAATCAAGCATGTGTACAGGGGCATAAACGCAGCAGTGATAGGATTGGAGAGGTTCGGTGAGCAAATGAAGACCCTTTGAAGTCATATTGCATGGTACCCATTCCACGGGTCTCAACTCTCCAGGTTTAAGGTATTCTTCCTTCAGCTAAAACATGCATGTGGAACCCAAGTATGATCAACCATGTGAACGGGAGACGTGTTCAAATATGTCTCAGTTTTCCTCCCTTGGTACTAGGGTGCAACATTCCAGACGCTTTACTAACACTCTCCCCACTTGGAGAGTCAGCGCCTTTAACCTCCTGTTTGGCCCACTTTGCAATTTCTGCGGAAGATGAACTGGAATAGCGAGAACCAATGAGAGGCTAGCTGGAGGTGTCTGGACGGGCAAATTTAACTCTCATTTCCCACCAGGAAGAGGAAATAACCAAAGGCTCAGTGTGCGTACCGGAACCAGATTAGGGCCTGAAGCCATCCTGCGGTGTTGCGGCCAGCTCAAAAGAAAGCGAGTTGAAGAAAGGAGCTCAGGGGCACTGTAATTCACAAACCTGCAGAGTTATAAATGACAGCTATCGTCCAAAAATAGACTGAAGTAAGGCTGCCAAGAGGACTTGAAAGCGGGGCAGAATTGCAGGAAACCGATTTCAGGAGGTAGACTGGAATTGCATTGAAAGCATAGGAAAAGAGGCAGAACGTCCACAATGATGCACTTGGCCAAAAAGGGCGTATGCGTTTTTACCTGAATATATTCAGGAAAAAATGCATACGCCCTTTTTGGCCAACCAAGCAAGCTTGCAAAAGAAATCTGCACTACAATGAAGTCTCACTTCCCCCCGGTCAAAAGGGCCATCTGGAAAAAGTGTAAAATCCAGAAAGGCAGGACAGGCCATGGAGAACTGGGAGCCTTGTTATGCTGATGGGCGGGATGTAAATTGCCAACAACCACTCAGGAGAAGTGTATGGTGTTTCCTGAAACATCTAAAAAACAAAGCAACAGAGCCTAGGGCACTGCCACTTATGGTCTTATAGCTTAGGGAAATTAAAATCAAAAAGACACAGCCACCCCAAAGTTTGGGACGCCTCTGTTTACAAGAACCTCGTTTACAGTACAAGTTCAACATCGCAGAAAGTGAAAAATGGATAAAGAAGTTGTGGTATTTACTTACAAAGCAATATCACTCAGCAATGAAATCTATGTCATCAGGCCCTTAGCATCACAATGAGTGGATTCAGGTATGATGATTCTAACTGAAATAAGTCACACAGAAAAAGAAACATCATAAGATATCAGTAATACACGGAATGTAAACTTGGCTACACAGGAACTGAATTACAGAACAGAACAGGGTCTCAAATTTAGAAAACCAACTATGCTTGCTTAAGGGTAAAGGTGAGTTGGGGTGCTGCATAAAACCAGAGATTGAAATGAGCACAGATAAAGTTCCTTAAGTCAAATATGGAATAGACAAGAGCTACTCCTTGCTCAACGAAATGGACTCAACACCGCATATTAAACGCCTAAGAATGTACCTGACTAGTAAGTATCGTAAAACCTATGGATTGCTATGTCTCCAAAAGAGAATCAAGCATGTGTACAGGGGCATAAACGCAGCAGTGATAGGATTGGAGAGGTTCGGTGAGCAAATGAAGACCCTTTGAAGTCATATTGCATGGTACCCATTCCACGGGTCTCAACTCTCCAGGTTTAAGGTATTCTTCCTTCAGCTAAAACATGCATGTGGAACCCAAGTATGATCAACCATGTGAACGGGAGACGTGTTCAAATATGTCTCAGTTTTCCTCCCTTGGTACTAGGGTGCAACATTCCAGACGCTTTACTAACACTCTCCCCACTTGGAGAGTCAGCGCCTTTAACCTCCTGTTTGGCCCACTTTGCAATTTCTGCGGAAGATGAACTGGAATAGCGAGAACCAATGAGAGGCTAGCTGGAGGTGTCTGGACGGGCAAATTTAACTCTCATTTCCCACCAGGAAGAGGAAATAACCAAAGGCTCAGTGTGCGTACCGGAACCAGATTAGGGCCTGAAGCCATCCTGCGGTGTTGCGGCCAGCTCAAAAGAAAGCGAGTTGAAGAAAGGAGCTCAGGGGCACTGTAATTCACAAACCTGCAGAGTTATAAATGACAGCTATCGTCCAAAAATAGACTGAAGTAAGGCTGCCAAGAGGACTTGAAAGCGGGGCAGAATTGCAGGAAACCGATTTCAGGAGGTAGACTGGAATTGCATTGAAAGCATAGGAAAAGAGGCAGAACGTCCACAATGATGCACTTGGCCAAAAAGGGCGTATGCGTTTTTACCTGAATATATTCAGGAAAAAATGCATACGCCCTTTTTGGCCAACCAAGCAAGCTTGCAAAAGAAATCTGCACTACAATGAAGTCTCACTTCCCCCCGGTCAAAAGGGCCATCTGGAAAAAGTGTAAAATCCAGAAAGGCAGGACAGGCCATGGAGAACTGGGAGCCTTGTTATGCTGATGGGCGGGATGTAAATTGCCAACAACCACTCAGGAGAAGTGTATGGTGTTTCCTGAAACATCTAAAAAACAAAGCAACAGAGCCTAGGGCACTGCCACTTATGGTCTTATAGCTTAGGGAAATTAAAATCAAAAAGACACAGCCACCCCAAAGTTTGGGACGCCTCTGTTTACAAGAACCTCGTTTACAGTACAAGTTCAACATCGCAGAAAGTGAAAAATGGATAAAGAAGTTGTGGTATTTACTTACAAAGCAATATCACTCAGCAATGAAATCTATGTCATCAGGCCCTTAGCATCACAATGAGTGGATTCAGGTATGATGATTCTAACTGAAATAAGTCACACAGAAAAAGAAACATCATAAGATATCAGTAATACACGGAATGTAAACTTGGCTACACAGGAACTGAATTACAGAACAGAACAGGGTCTCAAATTTAGAAAACCAACTTATGCTTGCTTAAGGGGAAAGGTGAGTTGGGGGGCTGCATAAAACCAGAGATTGAAATGAGCACAGATAAAGTTCCTTAAGTCAAATATGGAATAGACAAGAGCCACTCCTTGCTCAACGAAATGGACTCAACACCGCATATTAAACGCCTAAGAATGTACCTGACTAGAAAGTATCGTAAAACCTATGGATTGCTATGTCTCCGAAAGAGAATCAAGCATGTGTACAGGGGCATAAACGCAGCAGTGATAGGATTGGAGAGGTTCGGTGAGCAAATGAAGACCCTTTGAAGTCATATTGCATGGTACCCATTCCACGGGTCTCAACTCTCCAGGTTTAAGGTATTCTTCCTTCAGCTAAAACATGCATGTGGAACCCAAGTATGATCAACCATGTGAACGGGAGACGTGTTCAAATATGTCTCAGTTTTCCTCCCCTGGTACTCGGGTGCAACATTCCAGACGCTTTACTAACACTCTCCTCACTTGGAGAGTCAGCGCCTTTAACCTACTGTTTGGCCCAGTTTGCAATTTCTGCGGAAGATGAACAGGAATAAAAAACGCATACGCCCTTTTTGGCCAACCAAGCAAGCTTGCAAAGGAAATCTGCACTACAATGAAGTCTCACTTCCCCCAGGTCAAAAGGGCCATCTGAAAAAAGTGTAAAATCCAGAAAGGCAGGACAGGCCATGGAGAACTGGGAGCCTTGTTATGCTGATGGGTGGGATGTAAATTGCCAACAGACACTCGGGAGAAGTGTATGGTGTTTCCTGAAACATCTAAAAAACAAAGCAACAGAACCTAGGGCACTTCCACTTATGGTCCTATAGCTTAGCGAAATTAAAATCAAAAAGACACAGCCACCCCAAAGTTTGGAACGGCTCTGTTTACAAGAACCTCGTTTACAGTACAAGTTCAACATCGCAGAAAGTGAAAAATGGATAAAGAAGTTGTGGTATTTACTTACAAAGCAATATCACTCAGCAATGAAATCTGTGTCATCAGGCCCTTAGCAGCACAATGAGTGGATTCAGGTATGATGATTCTAAGTGAAGTAAGTCACACAGAAAAAGAAACATCATAAGATATCAGTAATACACGGAATGTAAACTTGGCTACACAGGAACTGAATTACAGAACAGAACAGGGTCTCAAATTTAGAAAACCAACTATGCTTGCTTAAGGGTAAAGGTGAGTTGGGGTGCTGCATAAAACCAGAGATTGAAATGAGCACAGATAAAGTTCCTTAAGTCAAATATGGAATAGACAAGAGCTACTCCTTGCTCAACGAAATGGACTCAACACCGCATATTAAACGCCTAAGAATGTGCCTGACTAGTAAGTATCTTAAAACCTATGGATTGCTATGTCTCCGAAAGAGAATCAAGCATGTGTACAGGGGCATAAACGCAGCAGTGATAGGATTGGAGAGGTTCGGTGAGCAAATGAAGACCCTTTGAAGTCATATTGCATGGTATCCATTCCACGGGTCTCAACTCTCCAGCTTTAAGGTATTCTTCCTTCAGCTAAAACATGCATGTGGAACCCAAGTATGATCAACCATGTGAACGGGAGACGTGTTCAAATATGTCTCAGTTTTCCTCCCCTGGTACTCGGGTGCAACATTCCAGACGCTTTACTAACACTCTCCCCACTTGGAGAGTCAGCGCCTTTAACCTCCTGTTTGGCCCAGTTTGCAATTTCTGCGGAAGATGAACAGGAATAGCGAGAACCAATGAGAGACTAGCTGGAGGTGTCTGGACGGGCAAATTTAACTCTCATTTCCCACCAGAAAGAGGAAATAACCAAAGGCTCAGCGTGCCGTGCCGGAACCAGATTAGGGCCTGAAGCCATCCTGCGGTGTTGCGGCCAGGTCACAAGAAAGCAAGTTGAAGAAAGGAGCTCAGGGGCACTGTAATTCTCAAACCTGCAGAGTTATAAATAACAGCTATCGTCCAAAAATAGACTGAGGTAAGGCTGCCAAGAGGACTTGAAAGCGGGGCAGAATTGCAGGAAATCGATTTCAGGAGGTAGACTGGAATTGCATTGAAAGCATAGGAAAAGAGGCAGAACGTCCACAATGATGCACTTGGCCAAAAAGGGCGTATGCGTTTTTTCCTGAATATATTCAGGAAAAAACGCATACGCCCTTTTTGGCCAACCAAGCAAGCTTGCAAAGGAAATCTGCACTACAATGAAGTCTCACTTCCCCCCGGTCAAAAGGGCCATCTGAAAACAGTGTAAAATCCAGAAAGGCAGGACAGGCCATGGAGAACTGGGAGCCTTGTTATGCTGATGGGCGGGATGTAAATTGCCAACAACCACTCGGGAGAAGTGTATGGTGTTTCCTGAAACATCTAAAAAACAAAGCAACAGAACCTAGGGCACTTCCACTTATGGTCCTATAGCTTAGGGAAATTAAAATCAAAAAGACACAGCCACCCCAAAGTTTGGAACGGCTCTGTTTACAAGAACCTCGTTTACAGTACAAGTTCAACATCGCAGAAAGTGAAAAATGGATAAAGAAGTTGTGGTATTCACTTACAAAGCAATATCACTCAGCAATGAAATCTATGTCATCAGGCCCTTAGCAGCACAATGAGTGGATTCAGGTATGATGATTCTAACTGAAGTAAGTCACACAGAAAAAGAAACATCATAAGATATCAGTAATACACGGAATGTAAACTTGGCTACACAGGAACTGAATTACAGAACAGAACAGGGTCTGAAATTTAGAAAACCAACTTATGCTTGCTTAAGGGTAAAGGTGAGTTGGGGTGCTGCATAAACCAGAGATTGAAATGAGCACAGATAAAGTTCCTTAAGTCAAATATGGAATAGACAAGAGCTACTCCTTGCTCAACGAAATGGACTCAACACCGCATATTAAACGCCTAAGAATGTGCCTGACTAGTAAGTATCTTAAAACCTATGGATTGCTATGTCTCCGAAAGAGAATCAAGCATGTGTACAGGGGCATAAACGCAGCAGTGATAGGATTGGAGAGGTTCGGTGAGCAAATGAAGACCCTTTGAAGTCATATTGCATGGTACCCATTCCACGGGTCTCAACTCTCCAGCTTTAAGGTATTCTTCCTTCAGCTAAAACATGCATGTGGAACCCAAGTATGATCAACCATGTGAACGGGAGACGTGTTCAAATATGTCTCAGTTTTCCTCCCCTGGTACTCGGGTGCAACATTCCAGACGCTTTACTAACACTCTCCCCACTTGGAGAGTCAGCGCCTTTAACCTCCTGTTTGGCCCAGTTTGCAATTTCTGCGGAAGATGAACAGGAATAGCGAGAACCAATGAGAGACTAGCTGGAGGTGTCTGGACGGGCAAATTTAACTCTCATTTCCCACCAGGAAGAGGAAATAACCAAAGGCTCAGCGTGCCGTGCCGGAACCAGATTAGGGCCTGAAGCCATCCTGCGGTGTTGCGGCCAGGTCACAAGAAAGCAAGTTGAAGAAAGGAGCTCAGGGGCACTGTAATTCTCAAACCTGCAGAGTTATAAATGACAGCTATCGTCCAAAAATAGACTGAAGTAAGGCTGCCAAGAGGACTTGAAAGCGGGGCAGAATTGCAGGAAACCGATTTCAGGAGGTAGACTGGAATTGCATTGAAAGCATAGGAAAAGAGGCAGAACGTCCACAATGATGCACTTGGCCAAAAAGGGCGTATGCGTTTTTTCCTGAAATATTCAGGAAAAAACGCATACGCCCTTTTTGGCCAACCAAGCAAGCTTGCAAAGGAAATCTGCACTACAATGAAGGCTCACTTCCCACCGGTCAAAAGGGCCATCTGAAAAAAGTGTAAAATCCAGAAAGGCAGGACAGGCCATGGAGAACTGGGAGCCTTGTTATGCTTTTGTGCGGGATGTAAATTGCCAACAACCACTCGGGAGAAGTGTATGGTGTTTCCTGAAACATCTAAAAAACAAAGCAACAGAACCTAGGGCACTTCCACTTATGGTCCTATAGCTTAGGGAAATTAAAATCAAAAAGACACAGCCACCCCAAAGTCTGGAACGGCTCTGTTTTCAAGAACCTCGTTTACAGTACAAGTTCAACATCGCAGAAAGTGAAAAATGGATAAAGAAGTTGTGGTATTTACTTACAAATCAATATCACTCAGCAATGAAATCTGTGTCATCAGGCCCTTAGCAGCACAATGAGTGGATTCAGGTATGATGATTCTAACTGAAATAAGTCACACAGAAAAAGAAACATCATAAGATATCAGTAATACACGGAAGGTAAAGTTGGCTACACAGGAACTGAATTACAGAACAGAACAGGGTCTCAAATTTAGAAAACCAACTATGCTTGCTTAAGGGTAAAGGTGAGTTGGGGTGCTGCATAAAACCAGAGATTGAAATGAGCACAGATAAAGTTCCTTAAGTCAAATATGGAATAGACAAGAGCTACTCCTTGCTCAACGAAATGGACTCAACACCGCATATTAAATGCCTAAGAATGTGCCTGACTAGTAAGTATCTTAAAACCTATGGATTGCTATGTCTCCGAAAGAGAATCAAGCATGTGTACAGGGGCATAAACGCAGCAGTGATAGGATTGGAGAGGTTCGGTGAGCAAATGAAGACCCTTTGAAGTCATATTGCATGGTACCCATTCCACGGGTCTCAACTCTCAAGGTTTAAGGTATTCTTCCTTCAGCTAAAACATGCATGTGGAACCCAAGTATGATCAACCATGTGAACGGGAGACGTGTTCAAATATGTCTCAGTTTTCCTCCCCTGGTACTCGGGTGCAACATTCCAGACGCTTTACTAACACTCTCCCCACTTGGAGAGTCAGCGCCTTTAACCTCCTGTTTGGCCCAGTTTGCAATTTCTGCGGAAGATGAACAGGAATAGCGAGAACCAATGAGAGACTAGCTGGAGGTGTCTGGACGGGCAAATTTAACTCTCATTTCCCACCAGGAAGAGGAAATAACCAAAGGCTCAGCGTGCCGTGCCGGAACCAGATTAGGGCCTGAAGCCATCCTGCGGTGTTGCGGCCAGGTCACAAGAAAGCAAGTTGAAGAAAGGAGCTCAGGGGCACTGTAATTCTCAAACCTGCAGAGTTATAAATGACAGCTATCGTCCAAAAATAGACTGAAGTAAGGCTGCCAAGAGGACTTGAAAGCGGGGCAGAATTGGAGGAAATCGATTTCAGGAGGTAGACTGGAATTGCATTGAAAGCATAGGAAAAGAGGCAGAACGTCCACAATGATGCACTTGGCCAAAAAGGGCGTATGCGTTTTTTCCTGAATATATTCAGGAAAAAACGCATATGCACTTTTTGGCCAACCAAGCAAGCTTGCAAAGGAAATCTGCACTACAATGAAGTCTCACTTCCCCCCGGTCAAAAGGGCCATCTGAAAACAGTGTAAAATCCAGAAAGGCAGGACAGGCCATGGAGAACTGGGAGCCTTGTTATGCTGATGGGCGGGATGTAAATTGCCAACAACCACTCGGGAGAAGTGTATGGTGTTTCCTGAAACATCTAAAAAACAAAGCAACAGAACCTAGGGCACTTCCACTTATGGTCCTATAGCTTAGGGAAATTAAAATCAAAAAGACACAGCCACCCCAAAGTTTGGAACGGCTCTGTTTACAAGAACCTCGTTTACAGTACAAGTTCAACATCGCAGAAAGTGAAAAATGGATAAAGAAGTTGTGGTATTCACTTACAAAGCAATATCACTCAGCAATGAAATCTATGTCATCAGGCCCTTAGCAGCACAATGAGTGGATTCAGGTATGATGATTCTAACTGAAGTAAGTCACACAGAAAAAGAAACATCATAAGATATCAGTAATACACGGAATGTAAACTTGGCTACACAGGAACTGAATTACAGAACAGAACAGGGTCTCAAATTTAGAAAACCAACTTATGCTTGCTTAAGGGTAAAGGTGAGTTGGGGTGCTGCATAAACCAGAGATTGAAATGAGCACAGATAAAGTTCCTTAAGTCAAATATGGAATAGACAAGAGCTACTCCTTGCTCAACGAAATGGACTCAACACCGCATATTAAACGTCTAAGAATGTGCCTGACTAGTAAGTATCTTAAAACCTATGGATTGCTATGTCTCCGAAAGAGAATCAAGCATGTGTACAGGGGCATAAACGCAGCAGTGATAGGATTGGAGAGGTTCGGTGAGCAAATGAAGACCCTTTGAAGTCATATTGCATGGTACCCATTCCACGGGTCTCAACTCTCCAGCTTTAAGGTATTCTTCCTTCAGCTAAAACATGCATGTGGAACCCAAGTATGATCAACCATGTGAACGGGAGACGTGTTCAAATATGTCTCAGTTTTCCTCCCCTGGTACTCGGGTGCAACATTCCAGACGCTTTACTAACACTCTCCCCACTTGGAGAGTCAGCGCCTTTAACCTCCTGTTTGGCCCAGTTTGCAATTTCTGCGGAAGATGAACAGGAATAGCGAGAACCAATGAGAGACTAGCTGGAGGTGTCTGGACGGGCAAATTTAACTCTCATTTCCCACCAGGAAGAGGAAATAACCAAAGGCTCAGCGTGCCGTGCCGGAACCAGATTAGGGCCTGAAGCCATCCTGCGGTGTTGCGGCCAGGTCACAAGAAAGCAAGTTGAAGAAAGGAGCTCAGGGGCACTGTAATTCTCAAACCTGCAGAGTTATAAATAACAGCTATCGTCCAAAAATAGACTGAGGTAAGGCTGCCAAGAGGACTTGAAAGCGGGGCAGAATTGCAGGAAATCGATTTCAGGAGGTAGACTGGAATTGCATTGAAAGCATAGGAAAAGAGGCAGAACGTCCACAATGATGCACTTGGCCAAAAAGGGCGTATGCGTTTTTTCCTGAATATATTCAGGAAAAAACGCATACGCCCTTTTTGGCCAACCAAGCAAGCTTGCAAAGGAAATCTGCACTACAATGAAGTCTCACTTCCCCCCGGTCAAAAGGGCCATCTGAAAACAGTGTAAAATCCAGAAAGGCAGGACAGGCCATGGAGAACTGGGAGCCTTGTTATGCTGATGGGCGGGATGTAAATTGCCAACAAACACTCGGGAGAAGTGTATGGTGTTTCCTGAAACATCTAAAAAACAAAGCAACAGAACCTAGGGCACTTCCACTTATGGTCCTATAGCTTAGGGAAATTAAAATCAAAAAGACACAGCCACCCCAAAGTTTGGAACGGCTCTGTTTACAAGAACCTCGTTTACAGTACAAGTTCAACATCGCAGAAAGTGAAAAATGGATAAAGAAGTTGTGGTATTCACTTACAAAGCAATATCATTCAGCAATGAAATCTATGTCATCAGGCCCTTAGCAGAACAATGAGTGGATTCAGGTATGATGATTCTAACTGAAGTAAGTCACACAGAAAAAGAAACATCATAAGATATCAGTAATACACGGAATGTAAACTTGGCTACACAGGAACTGAATTACAGAACAGAACAGGGTCTCAAATTTAGAAAACCAACTTATGCTTGCTTAAGGGTAAAGGTGAGTTGGGGTGCTGCATAAACCAGAGATTGAAATGAGCACAGATAAAGTTCCTTAAGTCAAATATGGAATAGACAAGAGCTACTCCTTTCTCAACGAAATGGACTCAACACCGCATATTAAACGCCTAATAATGTACCTGACTAGTAAGTATCTTAAAACCTATGGATTGCTATGTCTCCGAAAGAGAATCAAGCATGTGTACAGGGGCATAAACTTAGCAGTGATAGGATTGGAGAGGTTCGGTGAGCAAATGAAGACCCTTTGAAGTCATATTGCATGGTACCCATTCCACGGGTCTCAACTCTCCAGGTTTAAGGTATTCTTCCTTCAGCTAAAACATGCATGTGGAACCCAAGTATGATCAACCATGTGAACGGGAGACGTGTTCAAATATGTCTCAGTTTTCCTCCCCTGGTACTCGGGTGCAACATTCCAGACGCTTTACTAACACTCTCCCCACTTGGAGAGTCAGCGCCTTTAACCTCCTGTTTGGCCCAGTTTGCAATTTCTGCGGAAGATGAACAGGAATAGAGAGAACCAATGAGAGACTAGCTGGAGGTGTCTGGATGGGCAAATTTAACTCTCATTTCCCACCAGGAAGAGGAAATAACCAAAGGCTCAGCATGCCGTGCCGGAACCAGATTAGGGCCTGAAGCCATCCTGCGGTGTTGCGGCCAGGTCACAAGAAAGCAAGTTGAAGAAAGGAGCTCAGGGGCACTGTAATTCACAAACCTGCAGAGTTATAAATGACAGCTATCGTCCAAAAATAGACTGAGGTAAGGCTGCCAAGAGGACTTGAAAGCGGGGCAGAATTGCAGGAAACCGATTTCAGGAGGTAGACTGGAATTGCATTGAAAGCATAGGAAAAGAGGCAGAACGTCCACAATGATGCACTTGGCCAAAAAGGGTGTATGCGTTTTTTCCTGAAATATTCAGGAAAAAACGCATACGCCCTTTTTGGCCAACCAAGCAAGCTTGCAAAGGAAATCTGCACTACAATGAAGTCTCACTTCCCACCGGTCAAATGGGCCATCTGAAAAAAGTGTAAAATCCAGAAAGGCAGGACAGGCCATGGAGAACTGGGAGCCTTGTTATGCTTTTGGGCGGGATGTAAATTGCCAACAAACACTCGGGAGAAGTGTATGGTGTTTCCTGAAACATCTAAAAAACAAAGCAACAGAACCTAGGGCACTTCCACTTATGGTCCTATAGCTTAGGGAAATTAAAATCAAAAAGACACAGCCACCCCAAAGTTTGGAACGGCTCTCTTTACAAGAACCTCGTTTACAGTACAAGTTCAACATCGCAGAAAGTGAAAAATGGATAAAGAAGTTGTGGTATTTACTTACAAATCAATATCACTCAGCAATGAAATCTGTGTCATCAGGCCCTTAGCAGCACAATGAGTGGATTCAGGTATGATGATTCTAACTGAAATAAGTCACACAGAAAAAGAAACATCATAAGATATCAGTAATACACGGAAGGTAAACTTGGCTACACAGGAACTGAATTACAGAACAGAACAGGGTCTCAAATTTAGAAAACCAACTATGCTTGCTTAAGGGTAAAGGTGAGTTGGGGTGCTGCATAAAACCAGAGATTGAAATGAGCACAGATAAAGTTCCTTAAGTCAAATATGGAATAGACAAGAGCTACTCCTTGCTCAACGAAATGGACTCAACACCGCATATTAAACGCCTAAGAATGTGCCTGACTAGTAAGTATCTTAAAACCTATGGATTGCTATGTCTCCGAAAGAGAATCAAGCATGTGTACAGGGGCATAAACGCAGCACTGATAGGATTGGAGAGGTTCGGTGAGCAAATGAAGACCCTTTGAAGTCATATTGCATGGTACCCATTCCACGGGTCTCAACTCTCCAGGTTTAAGGTATTCTTCCTTCAGCTAAAACATGCATGTGGAACCCAAGTATGATCAACCATGTGAACGGGAGACGTGTTCAAATATGTCTCAGTTTTCCTCCCCTGGTACTCGGGTGCAACATTCCAGACGCTTTACTAACACTCTCCCCACTTGGAGAGTCAGCGCCTTTAACCTCCTGTTTGGCCCAGTTTGCAATTTCTGCGGAAGATGAACAGGAATAGCGAGAACCAATGAGAGACTAGCTGGAGGTGTCTGGACGGGCAAATTTAACTCTCATTTCCCACCAGGAAGAGGAAATAACCAAAGGCTCAGCGTGCCGTGCCGGAAGCAGATTAGGGCCTGAAGCCATCCTGCGGTGTTGCGGCCAGGTCACAAGAAAGCAAGTTGAAGAAAGGAGCTCAGGGGCACTGTAATTCTCAAACCTGCAGAGTTATAAATAACAGCTATCGTCCAAAAATAGACTGAAGTAAGGCTGCCAAGAGGACTTGAAAGCGGGGCAGAATTGCAGGAAATCGATTTCAGGAGGTAGACTGGAATTGCATTGAAAGCATAGGAAAAGAGGCAGAACGTCCACAATGATGCACTTGGCCAAAAAGGGCGTATGCGTTTTTTCCTGAATATATTCAGGAAAAAACGCATACGCCCTTTTTGGCCAACCAAGCAAGCTTGCAAACGAAATCTGCACTACAATGAAGTCTCACTTCCCCCCGGTCAAAAGGGCCATCTGAAAAAAGTGTAAAATCCAGAAAGGCAGGACAGGCCATGGAGAACTGGGAGCCTTGTTATGCTGATGGGCGGGATGTAAATTGCCAACAGACACTCCGGAGAAGTGTATGGTGTTTCCTGAAACATCTAAAAAACAAAGCAACAGAGGCTAGGGCACTGCCACTTATGGTCTTATAGCTTAGGGAAATTAAAACCAAAAGACACAGCCACCCCAAAGTTTGGGACGCCTCTGTTTACAAGAACCTCGTTTACAGTACAAGTTCAACATCGCAGAAAGTGAAAAATGGATAAAGAAGTTGTGGTATTCACTTACAAAGCAATATCACTCAGCAATGAAATCTATGTCATCAGGCCCTTAGCAGCACAATGAGTGGATTCAGGTATGATGATTCTAACTGAAATAAGTCACACAGAAAAAGAAACATCATAAGATATCAGTAATACACGGAATGTAAACTTGGCTACACAGGAACTGAATTACAGAACAGAACAGGGTCTCAAATTTAGAAAACCAACTTATGCTTGCTTAAGGGTAAAGGTGAGTTGGGGTGCTGCATAAACCAGAGATTGAAATGAGCACAGATAAAGTTCCTTAAGTCAAATATGGAATAGACAAGAGCTACTCCTTGCTCAACGAAATGGACTCAACACCGCATATTAAACGCCTAATAATGTACCTGACTAGTAAGTATCTTAAAACCTATGGATTGCTATGTCTCCGAAAGAGAATCAAGCATGTGTACAGGGGCATAAACGCAGCAGTGATAGGATTGGAGAGGTTCGGTGAGCAAATGAAGACCCTTTGAAGTCATATTGCATGGTACCCATTCCACGGGTCTCAACTCTCCAGGTTTAAGGTATTCTTCCTTCAGCTAAAACATGCATGTGGAACCCAAGTATGATCAACCATGTGAACGGGAGACGTGTTCAAATATGTCTCAGTTTTCCTCCCCTGGTACTCGGGTGCAACATTCCAGACGCTTTACTAACACTCTCCCCACTTGGAGAGTCAGCGCCTTTAACCTCCTGTTTGGCCCAGTTTGCAATTTCTGCGGAAGATGAAAAGGAATAGCGAGAACCAATGAGAGACTAGCTGGAGGTGTCTGGACGGGCAAATTTAACTCTCATTTCCCACCAGGAAGAGGAAATAACCAAAGGCTCAGCGTGCCGTGCCGGAACCAGATTAGGGCCTGAAGCCACCCTGCGGTGTTGCGGCCAGGTCACAAGAAAGCGAGTTGAAGAAAGGAGCTCAGGAGCACTGTAATTCTCAA